>NC_138084.1:79137660-79242660 GCF_964212035.1 Myotis nattereri
ATGCCTTTGATCAGCTCGCCTGCCCCAGGGCCCCAGGCGTGTGGAGGAGGAACCAGCCCCTTCGCTGCGACCCCCAGAGCCTGCATCCCTCTCCGAAAGGCACCTTCCCTTCCAGGCCTTTCCCCAAATCAACCCTGACAGCTCTTTAAATCGAGCCACCACAATGAAAGGGTGGTGTGGTTCTTGTTTACCATCCTGGCATCTAATTAAAATTAGCTGATGGTTCTTCTAGTTGTTTTCTGTTCTGACTATTTTTAAGTCAGAGCTGCTAGATCATTGCAGCCACTAGTAAGCTGTCAAATCAAATTTTCAAAAGCAAATTGCTTTTATAATTAATTTAATTATTATTACGGCTCCCAGTTTTGTGTTGCCTTAATGAACACAATCAGGTTTCACCCTCTGCTTCTCCTACACACACTTGGCACCCCTTGCTTCCCCAGACCCACCCCCCACCTATGCAATCCTAGTCGGGCAAAGAGGGGAAAAAAGAAGAAAAGCAGACATGTCCCAGTCCCCTCCCCAGCCCCTGTCCCCAGCCCCCAGAGCCACCCCACTCATGCCCTCCCCCTCAGAGTGAGAATTGCAGTTCTTCTCCCTGTTATGGACTAAATGGTACACAAGTTAATTACCCCTGAGCCTGCCCAGGCATCCTCTGGCCCCACCCAAGTCCCTGGCTCTATGGAGGGGGCGGTGAAGAGAGAGAGGCTGGGAGTTCCCATGGCAGTGACAGTGATCTGTCCCAGGGTCTGAATTCACTGGGGAGCTGTCCGTTACTAGGGAAACTAGGAGGGAGAGAGAAAGGGAGCGAGGCGGTTAGAGCCAATTTCGGGTGACAAGTGTGAGGCATAAAGATTTGGACCCCTCTGTGCACCTCGCCTAAGTGAGGGAGCCTGCAGGGAGGGGCAGGGCAGGCCTGGGAGAGGCATGGCCTGAGGGCCGCACCTTCTGGGGGCGGGGGGGGGGGGGGGTGCGGCTCAGGCTGGTCAAAGGACAGAGTCACAGAGGGAGGAGCTAACAAAGCCGGGACAGAGACCAGAACCAGCTGTGCGTGTGTGTGCGCTCGTGTGCACAGAGCCACTGGCGCCCACGTTCCTGTGTGTCTGTGTACTTACCGTTCCCTGTCTTTGGGATGCTTTCTCTTTCGTTCCTTTTGTTTTTCTCCTTCCCCAGGCTGCAGTTTTTCTCATTTCCATCTCTCCTTTCTTGTTCTTTTATTCTGACCCTTCTTCCTTCCTCTTTCTGTCTCTCAGTCTCTCGCCTTCTCTGCTTCTCCGTCTTCCTGTCTTTCCGTGTACCCCCCAGTAGTTTTCCCTGCTGCCATAGCTCCTCCTGCCCCACCTCTGGCCCCTGCACCCTCTGTGTCTCCTGCAGACTCTGCTCAGACTTGCCCCTGTGAGATGTAAGGCGAGAGGCCTGGGGACACCTGAGCATGTGTCCTGTGGCTCCTGGTCCAGGCCTGACTGATTCTCCCTGCCCCGGGGGGGCAGGACACCCACAGGGGAGAGTCCAGGCCATGCTCATGTGCAGCATCTGTGGGGCTAAGCTCTCAGACCTGAGGCTACTGGGATGGGGAACAGAGTCCCTGTCACATACAAGTCCCATTGTTGCTGAAACTAGAGCAGAGACTGAGATTGAAGGGTAAGGGCCAGGGGCAGGACCAGCGACCAGCGCAAGGGGAGCGGGGCACAGTGAGGGATGCAGAGAAGGGCCCAGGGTGTGTGTCTGGCCATCTGGCTTGAGTGACAGGCCTGAAGATCCCCTGAGGGAAGGGTGTGAGCCACAGCGAGTGGGCTGGGGCCTGGCTGGTGATGAACAGAGCCCCGGGGAAGCCACTCAGCCGTCGGGAGGACAGCAGGCCCTGGGGAACGGTGCCGCCTGAGACAAATCGGGCGAGGCTGTGCCCTCCCACTGCCGCCCGGACCTGGGGGCCCCATTCCTTTCTCCAGCATCTTGGCTGGCTTCACTCTCTCCTGTTGCCAGAACCTCGCCCTTTTGTCTCCTGCTCTTGTCTCCTCTCCCTGGCACGTGATCAACCAGGACTTGGGTCTTCTCTGGTCCCCCACCTGGTAAAGAAAGGGCCTGGACTCGGGGTGGCCTTGTCCCCGGGGAGCCTGGCGTGCCAGAGGGACTGGGCTGCCACCAGGCTGATGAGAAGGGTGGGCAGAGGCGGAGGCCATGCAGGCTGCCACGCCCAGAGCAAGAACAGTCTAAGTGGTGGGGTGGGGAGCTACCTTTCTCTCCAGGGCCCTTGGAATGCCTCCAGAGATATTCGGTTTGCTCCTGTCCCACCCACCACCTACCCTCCCTCACACATGCACGGATCCAAAGGGAGACACCACCCTCCCCACTCCAGGGGTGCTCTCCGGTCCAACACCTGACATCAGCCTGGAGGCACCTCCAGGAGACCAAGGTGCCCTTGGAGCCCGACTCTCAGCAGAAGCCCGATACCAAGTTGAGAGGTCTCGGTCCTGCTTCTGAAGCGCCCACAGGGGCTTCCACAGTCCCCTGGCTGCAGGCTGGCTTGGCATCCTCCCACACCCCGAGCCATTGCCAGGCAAATGCTCCAGCCAAGGCATCTGTGTAGAGCAAGCCTGCCACCTGGTGGTGAGGCAACCCAACTACAAGCTAGGGTCCTTGAGGGGGTCCGGTCTTTGCACCCCACGGCCTGGGTGCCTGGGGGGCAGTGCTGCCAGTTTGAGGGTCCTCTACCCTTCTGAAAGAGTTCAAGGGACAAAAAGCAATGAACAGGTGTGGGGTTGGGTTCTAGGGTTGAGGCAGAGGACCCGTGGGCAAGGCCTGACTACAGGGACTGGTGAAAGAAGGCCTGAGGCTCCCGGGGCCTCCCCTAGATGGCCCTCCCCTGGATGATCCTCCCCTGGATGGTCCTCCCCTGGATGGCCCTCCCCTAGATGGCCCTCCCCTAGATGGCCCTCCCCTGGATGATCCTCCCCTACATGTCCTTCCACAGGATGATCCTCCCCTAGATGGCCCTCCCCTGGATGGTCCTCCCCTGGATGGCCCTCTCCTGGATGATCCTCCCCTGGATGGCCCTCTCCTGGATGTCCTTCCCCTGGATGGTCCTCCCTTAGATGACCCTCCCCTGGACGGTCCTCCCCTGGATGATCCTCCCCTAGATGGCCCCCCTCTGGATGGTCCTCCCCTAGATGGCCCTCCTCTGGATGGTCCTCCCCTGGATGGCCCTCCCCTGGATGATCATCCCCTGCATGTCCTACCACAGGATGATCCTCCCCTAGATGGCCCTCCCCTAGATGGCCCTCCTCTGGATGGTCCTTCCCTGGATGGCCCTCCTCTGGATGGTCCTCCCCTGGATTGTCCTCCCCTGGATGTCCTTCCCCTGGATTGCCCTCCCCTGGATGGTCCTCCCCTAGATGGCCCTCTCCTGGATGGTCCTCCCCTGGATGGCCCTCTCCTGGATGATCCTCCCCTGGATGGCCCTCCCCTGGATTGTCCTCCCCTGGATGATCATCCCCTACATGTCCTTCCACAGGATGATCCTCCCCTAGATGGCCCTCCCCTGGATGGTCCTCCCCTGGATGGCCCTCTCCTGGATGATCCTCCCCTGGATGGCCCTCTCCTGGATGATCCTCCCCTGGATGGTCCTCCCCTGGATGATCCTCCCCTGGATGGTCCTCCCATAGATGGTCCTCCCCTGGATGGTCCTCCCCTAGATGGTCCTCCCCTGGATGGTCCTCCCCTAGATGGCCTTCCCCTGGATGGCCCTCCCCTGGATGATCCTCCCCTGGATGGTCCTCCCCTGGATGGCCCTCCCCTGGATGGCCCTCCCCTGGATGATCCTCCCCTGGATGGTCCTCCCCTAGATGATCCTCCCCTAGATGGCCCTCCCCTGGATGATTCTCCCCTAGATGTGCTTCCCCTGGATGGTCCTCCCCTGGATGATCTTCCCCTGAATGGTCCTCCCCTGGATGATCTTCCCCTGGATGTCCTTACCCTGGATGGTCCTCCATGGATGTCAGTGAGAAGGTGGCAGCATGGGGCAGGGGGAGGGCTAAGCCTGGTGCCATGTTCACCACCACCTCCATCAATTGGAGCTCCCGCAGCAGAAATAGGACAGACAGACATGGAAAGATGCAGACCCTGCTTTCAAGGAGCTTATGGGTTAGCAGCAAGAGTGACCTGGGGCCAGGAGCTGACCTGTGGCTCCAAAGACAGCTGTTTTTGGAGCAGGAGGGCCCTTGGGGTCAGCTAGTCCCTCAGAGGCCGCTGGATGAGTTTCATGGGCACTTCCTCCACATGCAACAATGTTCACATTAAAAATCACATTTTATGACTACCTTGGTATAAAGAGAAATATATTTGTACTATGTACTAGAGGCCCAGTGCATAAAAATTCATACAACTGGGGGGGGGGGGGTTCCCTCAGCCCTGCCTGCACCCTCTCGCAGTCCAGGAGCCCTTGGGGGATGTCCAACTGACAGCTTAGGTCTGCTCCCTGTCTGGCCTCCCTCTGTGGGAGGCGACCAGTGGTGGGCCGATCGGGGAATGGCACCAGCCCTGCCCCCCAATTGCCCCTCCCCTCCGTCTGCCTGCTGGCACCTGCCTTGGCTGGCCGGGCACCTCCTGCTCACTGGCCCTGCCCCCCGCCGACTGGTCATTCTGCTGTTCAGTCAATTTGCATATTAGGCTTTTTATTATATAGGATTATAGCATTGTCTTCAACCTAAAAGGTCATTATTTTTCTTCTGTCTTTATAAGAAATTAAACCACTTTTGTGTACCTAATGGATATGTCAGCCCTGAGTCCAACCTCCTCATCTTGCAGATCAGAGACTGAAGCCCAGGAGGGGAGGGGCCTGCACTTGTCACACAGCAAGCTGGTGGTCAGGCTGGACCACAAGCCACTCCTCCAGCTCCTGGACCAGGGCTCTCTCCATCACACACTTCGCCTTTTTCTGGAAGTAGTAAATTTCTGCCATCTACACCACAGTCCAAAGAACGGCTCACTCACCCAGCTATGAGGCCCCTTGGGGTGCCCAGTCTGGGTGCCACCCCTAATCCTGGCCCTGCAGCCAGGTTGCCACCACCACTGCAGTTCTTTGGACTGCTGTCTTATTAATTCATAATTTCCAATTTGCAAAAAGAGAGAGCTTCAAACGTCCATCTTGTGAGCCCAGCAATCACACAGATGACCCATATGTCTCTGGAAAGCCTTTCATTTATTTCCCAGTGCACACAGGCCCTGCTGGGAGGCTGGATGGCACCAGCTTAAACATAATAAATTACTCAGGTACCAGAGATTAGTTAATAAAGCTCTGGGCTTCCTCCCAGCCCCGCCTACTTGGTGGGCAACCCCAAGGTACCGAACGGTGCCTCTCCTTTGAAGATGCCCAATGTGGGGAGTGGGAGGTATCCCCAGGTCTGAGCCACCTATCCAGCCCTCCTTGAGACCCTTGGTGCCAGGCAGAAGCTGTGACACAGGGGGGAGAGGCAGAGACCCCAGGAGACTGGGGTAGTTTCTACTCGAGTCTCAGCCTATCAGTGGGAGTCACGATCTAATGGTGGCAAATGTAACCCTCTCGTAGACATGGCTTGGAAGCCCATGAGTCAGAGCATGCCCGAGAGTGAAGAAGATGCTGGTTACCTTCGCAGTCAGGCAAAGGGAACGGAGATGCTTTTCTTGAACACAAAGCATCTGAAGACCCATCCTTGCCTTTACTCTACTCATCTGCCAGGTGTGTTTGACTGGGCTTCATATCCCACCCTGTGCCACCGCCTCATCCCCAGGACCTCATCCATGAGTGATCCCCCAGCGGTGCTGCCCCCACACAAATAGTCCACCCCTCCCCCACCAGAGACACCTTTGTAAGCCCAGCTCTATGTAGTTCACTCTTCTCATTGCTGATCAATGGCACTCTCCCATTGCCTGCCTCAGAACATCCGGCTCCATAACCTGGAGCCCAGTGTCTTCCCCTGGTGCGAATGAAAACCAGGAGTGCAGGAGACAACCAAGGGGGCCACAGTTCTCCATGTGATCTTCAAACAGGAGTGTCTTGCTAGTTGGGTTGCTCAGCAAAATCCTGCAAGAGACAGAAATAAAAAGGAAAAACTCAGAACTAGGTCCTAGTCCATGATCCTGGGAAAGGCGCGTCAGGGAAGGAAAGGTGGGTGGAGAAAGGATAGCTAAAGTGCTAAGCATGGGCTGGAGCCTGGGCCACCCTGGGGACCCCCTCCTTCTTAAGAATATCCCCCTGGCCTCAGCTCAGGCTCCCAAGCCCAATAATCTCAAGAAAGATAAACCCAAAAAATCACATCCTCTTCATCTCTTCTTTGTTACACATGATACTAAAGCCAGAACCTCTGGCTGCCAGCCCCCTGACCACTCCAAGTTCCCACTTGAATCCCCCTTGGACCTGCATCAGACCTGTGAGCAGGGAGCTGGTCTTCTTCCCAGCCCCTGAGGCCTCATGATGCTCCTGAGGCCACAAAATTGTGAGCCACAGTCACCTTTGTTCCCAGGCACAAGCATTACTCATTGTTATTGACAATAAGAGCCTCTTTAGTAGCTCTAACTCTCTCCTTCTGTCATGCTCAAAAGGCTGCCTACACACACTCTTGTTTATGCAGATAGGCTTCCTGCACACAGTACACAGCCACTGAATATGATGGAAATTGAATCACATATGAACGCACTCAGGGATTCCTACCATGGACTCTTTCACATAGTGAATAATGATCCCCTCATTCACCATTAGTGCAAACCCAGGTATTCATATAACAAGTTTGATGTAAGCAAAACCTGTGTGGGGACACACACACACACACACACACACACACACACACACACACATGCTCCTGGGTAGAGAAAGTCACCTTGCCTGGTATAGTGCCAAGAGCAAATCTGTCTTAAAATTTTTCTGATAGTGGCACTGTGAACTGAAACACCAAGGACTGTAAAAGAGTATTGTTTCCATTTAAGAAAATGGGAAACTGAGGCCCAGAAGAGTTGCTACTCCCATCTTTACAGTGACCCACAGAAGATCGGCCTAGATAGAGCTGGGCTTACAAAGGTCTCTCTGATGGGGGAGGGGTGGACTATGTGTGTTCAAATCCTGTAAGAACTTCAGAGTCACAACAGATGGTGGAGAAGTGGAAAAAAGGGAGGGTGGTTCTTGGGGTGCAGGGATTGATGTCAGAGATTACTGGGTTTCACACAAGTTCTTATAGGCTCAGGAGTGGGGTGGGAGTGAGACATATAATGAGGGAGTAGACAGGATGCTACCTACAACTTCAAACTTACCCTAATTTCTGCCAGGGTGAGGTCTCTTCCCCTAGGACTTCCCTAAGTTCAAGGTTGTGGGGTCCAAGTATGGCTGCTGCCTCAGTAAACACAGCCTTCCCTGACCTCCTGTTCAGGCCTTCCTTACCCTGGGCTGGGAGCCACCTCTGCCTGCCCCCTCAGGCGCACACCGAGAAGTGGCTGGGAGAGGTCCCTGTGTGGACACCACAGCTTGGGCAAGTCAAACACTCAGTTCTAAGTGCTTTTATTATGACTTTCTGCTGTATACTCCCCCTTCTCTGGGCCCTGGAAAGGCCCATTTCCCCTTCTCCCCCCAAGCTGGGGATTCCTATAACCCCCATCCCAGGAAAACCTGGATTCTTTGACCTGCCACGACTAACAACCCATTCCACTTGCATGGGCTTTTAAATGGATAAGGCACCATCCTGCACCATCCCATTCAATTCCCATCACACTGAGAGGCAGAAAGGATTGAGCTCAGTTTTTCCGGTGGGGAAGCCAACTCTTGGAGAGGTCAAGGACTTCCCCAACCACACCAGTGCTCCTAAGAGGAAGCCCACTATTCTCCTCTACCCAAGCATAGGCTTGTGGCAAGGATTCAGACCAGATATGCCTAACGTTCCTCATGGCATTAGTATCCTACCATTTTCTGAAGCTATGACTCAGAAATGAGTAACTAGATTCCAACATAGTGATGGAGTAAGTGGAAGCTACACTAACACACTTCCAGGACCAAATTGGAATTACAACTAAAATATGGAAAAACCATCCTGAATAATCAACTGAAGACTAGCTAGAGCAGCCGTGGGCAAACTACGGCCCGCGGGCCGGATCCAGCCCATTTGAAATGAATAAAACTAAAAAAAAAAAAGACCATACCCTTTTATGTAATGATGTTTACTTTGAATTTATATTAGTTCACACAAACACTCCATCCATGCTTTTGTTCCAGCCCTCCAGTCCAGTTTAAGAACCCATTGTGGCCCTCGAGTCAAAAAGTTTGCCCACCCCTGAGCTAGAGCGAACCCTGAAAACCAAGGATGGAAAGTGAAAACCGCATAGAGAATGGTAGGAAGTGTGGAGGCATGAAAGGGCTGGCTGGGCTCCCACAGACTGCAGCTGAAGTTCCAAAGGGACAAATGAAAATAAATTCACAACAACCCAAAATCTCTGGGACACAGCAAAAGCAGTCCTAAGAGGAAAGTTCATAGCAATACAAGCCTACCTCAAAAAACAAGAAACATTAATAATAAACTATTTACCATAAACTTAAAGAATTATAAAGAGAACAACAAGAAAAGCCCAGTGTAATTCGAAGGAAGGAAATAATAAAGAAACAAAAGTGGTGAAGTAATAACTGACATTATAGAAATACAAAGGGTTATAAGGAAATACTATAAGCAACCATTTGCCAACAAGCTTGGCAATGTGGATGAAATGGAAGAATTCCTAGAAAAACACAGTCTTCCAAAACTGAATCAGGAAGAATCAGAAAACCTAAATAGGCCAATAACATTTGAGGAAACTGAAGCAGTAATAAAAAAATTAAAATTAAAAAAGCTCTCAGCAAGCAAAAGCCCTGGTCAAGACAGTTTCACAGGGGAGTTTTACCAAATTTTCAAAGAACACCTATCCTCCTCAAACTATTCCAAAAAGTGCAAGAGGAAGAAACATTTCCAACCTCTTTTTATGAAGCCAGCATTATCCTAATTCCAAAACCAGATAAATACACTACCAAGAGCTGTAACTGGTTTGGCTCAGTGGATAGAGTGTCAGCCTGCAGACTGAAAGGTCCCAATTTCGATTCCGGACAAGGGCATGTACCTTGGTTGTGGGCACATCCCCAGTAGGGGGTGTGCAGGAGGCAGCTGATCGATGTTTCTCTCTCATCGATGTTTCTAATTCTCTATCCCTCTTCCTTCCTCTCTGTAAAAAATCAATAAAATATATAAAAAAATAAAAAAAGACACTACCAAGAAAGAGAATTATAAGGCAATATGTTAACCTTGATGAACATAGATGCTAAAATCCTCAACAAGAGATTAGCAAATCAGATCCAGCAATGTATCATATACCATGACCAAGTGGGATTTATTCTAGGGATGCAAGGCTGGTACAATATTGGCAAATCAATAAATGTGATACACCACACAAATTGAGAAACAAAAATAACATGATCATATCAACAGACACAGAAAAAGCATTTGACAAAATTCAACACTCATTTTTTAAAAATATTTTTTATTGATTTCATAGAGGAAGAGAGAGAGAGAAAGAGAGAGAGAGAGAGAGAGAGAGAGAGAGAGAGAGAAACAGCAATGAAGAGAGAGAATCATTAATCAGCTGCCTCCTGCATGCCCCACACTGGGGATCGAGCCTGCCACCTGGGCATGTGCCCTGACCGGGAATCAAACGGTGACCTCCTGGTTCATAGTTCAACACTCAACCACTGAGCCATGCCAGCTGGGTCTAACACCCACTTTTTTAAAAATATATTTTATTGATTTTTTACAGAGAGGAAGGGAGAGGGATAGAGAGTTAGAAACATCGATGAAAGAGAAACATTGATCAGCTGCCTCCTGCACACCCCCTACTGGGGATGTGCCCGCAACCAAGGTACATGCCCTTGACCGGAATCAAACTTGGGACCTTTCAGTCCACAGGCCGACACTCTATCCACTGAGCCAAACTGGTTATGGCTCAACACCCATTTTTGATAAAAACTTAACAGAGTAGAAATAGAGAGATCATACCTCAACATAATAAAGGCCATATATGACAAACCTACAGCCAACATCATACTCAATGGGGAAAAAACTAAAACCATTTCCGCTAAAACAGGAACAAGACAGGAATGTCCATTTTCACCACTCTTATTCAGCATAGTACTGGAAGTGTTAGCCACAGCATTCAGACAAGAAAAAACATAAAAGTCATTCAAATTGGAAAGGAGGAAGTTTTTTGCAGATGACATGATATTGTACATAGAAAACCCTGAACACTCCACCAAAAAACTAATAGACTTAATGGAATTTGGCAATGCAGCACAATACAAAATTAACTCCCTAAAATTGATGGCATTTTTATAAAAACAAATAATGAATTCTCAGAAAGAGAAACTAAACAAACAATCCCACTTACTGTAGCAACAACAAAAAATTAAGACACCTAGGAATAAACTTAACCAAGGAGCTAAAAGACTTGTACTCAGAAAGCTACAGGACGTTGAAAAAAGAGAGGAAGATATAAACAAGTGGAAGAATATACCATGTTCATGGGTTGGTAGAATCAACATCATTAAAATGTCCATACTTCCAAAGCAATCTATAAATTCAATGCATTACCTATTAAAATACCAATGTCATATTTCACAGATCTAGAACAAACACTCCAAACATTTATATGGGACCAAAAAGGACTCCAAATAGCCATAGCAATCTTGAGAAAGAAGAACAAAGTTGGAGGGATCACAATACCAGATATTAAGTTATACTACAAAGTCATTGTAATCAAAACAGCCTGGGTCTGGCACAAGAACAGACATATAGATCAATGGAATGGAACAGAGATCCCAGAAATTGACCCAAGCCATTGCACTCAATTAATATTTGACAAAGGAGGCAAAAGCATACAGTGGAGTCAAGACAGTCTCTTCAATAAATGGTGTTGGAAAAATTGGACAGATATATGTGAAAAAATGAAACTAGACCACCAACTTATACCATACATAAGAATAAACTCAAACTTAAATGTAAGACATGAAACCATAAAAATCCTAGAAGAAACCATAGCCAGCAAAATCTCAGACATCTCTCATAGCAATATATTTGTGGATACAACTCCTAGGGCAGTGGTCGGCAAACTTTGGCTCGTGAGCCACATGCGGCTCTTTGGCCCCTTGAGTGTGGCTCGTCCACAAAATACCAGCTCTTCCTTCCACAAAATACCGACTTCTGTGCATGGGCTACGAAGTTTCAATCGCACTGTATGCATGCCCGCACGTGGTATTTTGTGGAAGAGCCACATTCAAGGGGCCAAAGAGCCGAATGTGGCTCATGAGCTGTGGTTTGCCAACCACGGTCCTAGGGTAAAGGAAACTAAGGAGAAAATAAACAAATGGGAGGACTACTCAAAATAAAAAGCTTCTGCACAGCAAAGGAAACATCAACAAAACAAAAAGGGAGCCCATTGTATGGGAGAACATATTTGGCAATGATACATCTGATAAAGGGTTAATATCCAAAATATTTAAGGAACTCATACAATTTAACAAAAGGAGGACAAACAGTCCAATTAAAAAATGGACAAAGGACCTAAAAATACACTTCTTCAAAGCAAACACACAGATGGCCAAGAGACATTTGAAAAAAGGCTCAAAGTCACTGATCACCAGAGAGATGTAAATGAAAACAACAATGAGGTATCACCTCACACCTGTCAGAATGGCTACCATCAACAAAGCAACAAATGACAAGTGCTATGGAAGACAGTATGGGTTCTCTTCAAAAAATTAAATATGGAACTGCCATTTGACCTAGTGATCCTAATTCTAGGAATATATCCTAAGAAACCCAAAACACCAATCAGAAAGAATGTATGCACCCCTATGTTCATAGCAGCACAATTTACAATAGCTAAGATCTGGAACCAGCCGAAGTGCCTATTAGTAGAGGAGTGGATAAAAAAAAGCTGTGGTACATTTACACCATGGAATACTATGCAGCAGTCAAAAAGAAGGATCTCTTACCCTTTGAGACAGCATGGAGGGGCCTGGAGAGTACTATGCTAAGTGAAATAAGCCAATCAGACTTATCAAGGATCACATGATCTCACTCATATGTGGAGTCTAATGAACAAAATAAACTGTTGAACAAAATAGATTAAAAGACATAGAAGCATGGAACAGACTATTGAATCTTAGAGGGAAGGTGGGGTGGGTGGGTGGGAAGAGATCAACCAAAGACCTTGTCTGCATCTATGCATAACCCATGGACACAGACAATAGGGTGGTGAAGGCTTGGGGTGGGGGTGGTGGCGGGCTAGAAGAGGTCAATAGGGGAAAATGGGGGACACATGTAATACTTTCAACAATAAAGGTTTAAAAAATCAAAGGTGTAACCAATCCAGAGAGATGGCCTAGAATAGAGGCTGGGACCAGGGCTGAAAGGAGGGCAGACCTAGCTGGTGGTGGAGCAGGAAGAATCCTGAGCTCTGTGTGTCTTCACCGAAGACAACGCCCTCTTCACCCCACCTTCCAATAAAGCTGAGAGACAAAGGCACGTGGTGGCCGGTGGGGACGGAAATGCCGTCTTGGTTCTAGTGAAGTCTGAGTTGGATACGGCTCCGTGGACCACCCCACCCCAACCGAGAGTCAGGCGGGCTTCCCACCATCGCATGGAGTGGCAGGCTCCACACACGGAGGTGGCCGTGGGGGCCTGTGAGGATGTGGGTGTCACAGACAGGCCGGGGCAGTGGGGGCTCTGCACCCAATTTGATCTTTAACAGATGAAAAGCCAGTAGGAGCTGAGCTGCCCCATGCATGCTCCCCAAGCGCCCACTGGACCTGTCTGCGCCCCTCCCAGGAGAGAGGGAGTGAAGGAGAGACACCAAGGAGACACTAGTGAGCTCACTCCACATGGAAGGAGTGGCCGAGGAGGACGCACCTCTCCAACCCAGGGGCCTGGGCTCCAGCCCTGACCAGTCCCCCTGCTTCCTCACAGGGCCGTACCAGCCTCCTCATGAGGCCGCCTCAGCCTCAGAGGCCTCCACCTCTGCCTCATCCAACACTGGCCCCTCCCTGCTCATTGCCCTGGGTTCGGAAGGTGCAGGTGCTGGGGCAACGGGCTCATTCGTTGTCTGGGATGGAGAGCATGATGGGGTTTCTGGAAATTTCTTCTGCTTTGAACCTTGGTGTCCAATGACAACTGCCACGTGCCTATGTAAGTTAGCCATAGCAGTTAAATCACAAAGATGTGAAAATCCCAAGGGCAGTGCAGAGCTCGGAACTTTGACGTTGCAACACCACAAACGTGTCCTGCACAGTCTAGTTGCGGGTATGTAGGGCCTCTAGCTGTTGCCACTATTTCACCTGTAGCCCAGGGGTGGGCTGAGGCCTCCACCTGAGCTGTATCCAAACGGGGTCAAACAGGCTGCAGTGCCCAGGGTCCTCAGACCTACAGGTAAACTTGGACCAAAATCATCAATTCTCAGCCTGACCCAGAAGCTGTAATTTCTGGGCTCCCCACAGCGAGTTAATTCCTCGTCCCCCTCCTGCACCCATTCCAGCTCTCTCCATCCTGATCCGTGCCAGCCAGGCACAGAGCTCAGCCCTCCACGGAGGCCCATGAGGATGCATGTGCACCAGCATTCCCCACCTCTGGAAACGTTCCTGGGACATGTGGCATCAGGAGAGCGCACTGCATTTCCTCCCTGAGTTCAGTGTAATGAAGGCCTACTGCGTGCCAGCTGCTGCCCTAGCCTGGGTACCGCGGTGACAAACTCATACCTTCATGGAGCTTCTGTCTGGTGAGCAGTAAAGAGCAGGGCTGTGCTCCTTGTCGCTGCAGGGAGACAGGTCCTGAGACCACTGCAGGCAGTGGCCATGGCTGTGGCTGTGAGGGAGGCCCCAGTCCTGGGCTAAAGCATCTGTTTGTTGGTGCGAGGCCTCTAGTGCCCTCTCCTCCGGCCTCAGGCCTGGCCGAGCCCACAGAGAGGGAGCCGCGGGGTCAGACAGGCTGCAGTGCCCAGGGTCCTCAGACCTGCAGCAGGCTTTGCAGGAATGAGAAAGAAACTTTTAACACAACAAAGACTATAGACAGCAAGCCTTCCGGGACCTCGGGACCTCGCTGCTCCCTCTGTCTCCCTCTGAGCATCAGCCACGCTGCCTCTCTGCCCCGCACAGGCTGGTTTCCGCAGTGCCCAGCCCCTGGGATCTCAGCCCCTCCTTCCAAAAGCTAGAAAAGTCTAATTCGCAACCTCATTGTAAGCGCCCTGAGGCCAGGGGCTGGGGCCAGAGCCCCTGCAACTGCCTTCATGCTTGAATAAAGACCCTGATCACAGTCAGTTCTCCTTAAGGCACTAATTGTGTCACCTTGAACCTCAATCAGCAAACTGTGTCCCAGGGCAAGGGCAGGCCAGGCTCTGTGAGCCTCTCCTCCCGCCCCCATCACTGAGCAATACCTAACTTTGTTCTGTGCGCATTTCTGTTTAAAGACGCCTTATTTAGTGCACGTTTGGGTTCGTTCACACTGCGCTCCCAGCCAGCATCGCTCAACCCCACCCCGCCCCCCACCGGCCCCCACCGGACTGGAGCTTCGTTCACATACCCACAGGGCCCGTAAGGCAGCTGGGCAGCGCTGTGCCTGGGGCCGTTTGTTGGCAAAATCGCCACCAAAATGCACAAAACTGTAGAAACAGGTGGCACTAAGTCGACTGAGGAGGGGACACTGTTTGCAGCCTGCGCGCAGAGCCAGGCGGCAGAGTGCGGCGTGCCATCGTGCCCGCCTGGGCCCGAGCGTGTCAGGCCCTCGCCACGCTGCGCGTCTGCAGTAACCACGGAAGCACCACCAGGAGCAATTTGGGTTACAAACTTAGCAAGCAGGCGAGTCCACAAATAGGGAGCCACAGCTCATGAGGATGGGCTGTGCGCACAGCGGAGCACCACTCGGCAAGGAGAAGGGAGGAGTGGCAGATGCGCGCACACCGGGCGAATCCCAGGCTCTGCTAGGGAGACGCCAGGCCTGAGGTCACACTGCCCCGTTTATAACTTTCTTGAAAAGACACAACTAACACAACGAGAGACAGTTCCGTGGACACCAGGGGACAGAGGTGGGCTGTGTGGCTCTAGTAATGGGGTGGCTGGAGCGCATTTGGGGGGTGATGAGCTTGTTATGTATCCTGATCACAGTGGTGGTAGCACAAACCTACACATACATGAACATGCAGAAAACTGTACATCAGGAGAGAAACTTAATTGCACTATAAGAAATAAAGTGAGTAAATAAATTTAGTAACGAGTAGCCAGAGAGGCAACACCCGCGACAGCGGCGACATCGGGACTGCTTTGCTCCAGGAAGCGGGGCCCAGGGCCATGGCTCTGAGAGGCCTTCTTGGAGCCAGCGCGGTGCACTTGTGCTTAGGTTCTGGCTCCGGCCCCTGCAAGTGGCCCCAGGAGCCCGCCAGCCATCTGAGAGGCAACTAGCCCGTCCGGAGCCTTCTTAGCCATTTGTATCTGCTCCTCTGTGCGGAGACCCCACTCCTACAAGGTCCCCTGGGGGACTGGTTTTCATCCTCCTGCAGAGACATCCCCCTCAGAAGTTCACGTTGCCCCTAGCAACCAGCTCTCTCTCCAAAGGGCTTTGAATACTGACGGCCTTAGGAAGGCTGCTTCTCAGAACTGGTTTCTAAAGACCTCCTATCACAATGTGAACAAAACATTTTTAAACAGAAAATGTATCAAGATTTTAAAACAAAGATTCAAACTATTTTCATCATATTCTGACTACATGTTTGCTGAGGGGCTTGAGGGTGATTTTTATTCTATCCAAAGGAAGCAAGAAGGAGTGACGGTGGTAGATCATGAAATGCTACCTGTTGCGAGAGAACTATGAGAGGTAAATAGAGATGATGTGCTATCTCTGTAAAATCCCCTCGTAACAGGTTGTGCACATAGGAGGTGCTTAATAAGTGCCAGGGAAAATCAAGACACATCCCCAAGTCTAAAAGACTTGTACAGTACATCGTTAACACACACACACACACACACACACACACACACACACACACAGTAAAGAGCCTGCCACATAGATGGTGCTCAATAAATAAATAAAACATGGCCCATGCCTTTAAGGGCTCCAAATCTAACAAAGAGAACAACGTGCATAAACAATTGTCCTAGCAGGTAGAGACACTGGTGCTAGAATAAAATATAAGAATCGTGCTGTGGGGAAGTGGGTGAGAACAGGATGTCAGTCGAGGTGCTTTGGCTGCAAGTGACAGGATGAACAGGAACAAGCAGCAATGCATCGCACACATGATTTGGAAGGACCTGGTGTATCCAGAGGTTCATGTGGGTGTTGATGGGAAATTCCGCTCTCCTGCAATCCTTTGTCCTTCTCTGCTTTCATGAAAGCGATTGTAAGTTTGGAAATGAATCTGGCTTGAATGCCAGCTCTGCTATTTACTAGCCTGAGCTTTTCTGAGCTTCAGCTTCCTCATTTGTAAACGAGATGGTAGTGATGATTAAAGGAGGGAAGTTATAATTTTTGTTGTTTTTGAATGAATCCTTTGTTTTATTTTCAGCTTAACAATATTTTCTTTTAATATTCAAGCACCTATCCACCAATCATGCATCCATCCAACCATCCATGCATCCACCCATCTATGCATCCACCCATCCACCCATCCATGCATCCATCCAACCATCCATTCATTCATCTACCCATCCATCCATCCATCCATCCAACCATCCATTCATCCACCCATCCATCCATCAACCCATCCATGCATTCACCCATCCACCTATCCACCCATCCATGCATCCATCCAACCATCCATTCATCCACCCATCCATGCATTCACCCATCCATCCATCCACCCATCCATGCATTCACCCATCTATGCATCCACCCACCCAATATGTATTAAGCACCTGCTCTGTTGCAGACAATATGCAATATATTGAGAAGATTGATATTGATAAGCTGGCTCCCCTACCCTCCAGTTACTTACAGGTAAGTGAGAGTGATGAGACAAAGGAATATGAAACACAAAAATGTAAGAAAGGGCACAGAGTACAAATGACTCCTTAAATCTGTATAGAGCTTTTTATTCTTTTTTTTAAAATATATTTTATTGATTTTTTACAGAGAGAAAGGGAGAGAGAGAGTCAGAAACATCGATGAGAGAGAAACATCGATCAGCCGCCTCCTGCACATCTCCCACTGGGGATGTGCGCGCAACCCAGGTACATGCCCTTGACCGGAATCGAACCCGGGACCCTTCAGTCCGCAGGCCAACGCTCTATCCACTAAGCCAAACCGGTTTCGGCATATTCTTAAAGAACACTATTACACCCAATAGCTCCACCAAAGTCTCATAACAACCTCCTCAGACATGGCATCACTCTATCTTACCAAGGGGGGAACTGCGGCCAGTTGTCAGGAGCATGTAAAATGCTCTCAGCTGGTGGGAGGTAGGAACAAGTCCGCTTTCTGTGGCAACAAAAGAAAGTGTTTCCTGGGGGAAGAAACAGGGATTTGTCTTGCTATTACTTTGAAATACAGTGACCGATAAAGAAGCTGTGAGCAGCTATGAACTAAACATGAGAGAACGAAGGAAAGCAGGAAGGAGTACACCAAGGCCGCCAAGTTCTGCACGAATGTGGGTGAAGAATGAACGTGGGTGAAGAGTCCGAGTTTGAGCACAAATGGCCGCCAGCTGGGCAGAGGCAGCAAGAGGAAAGTGTGAGCGGAGTCCCAGCACAGTGCTGGCATTTTCCTCCTGAATCTTGACAGAGCCTTGCAGTGTCTGCATTACCACAGGACACTCAGCACCCTGGCTCGCACAGCCCGCACGCCGCACTCATGTTGGCTGCACGTCTCCCCTCCACAGCGCCTCTCTCTTTGGGCCCTAAGGGCCACCTTTGACTCTGCCCCCTCAATCCCCACATTGGCTTTACCTGAGGTGGCGCTGTTTTCCCATGGGGCGCAGCCTGCAGGAAGATACCTGGAGGTCCAACCAGGTCTGAGGTGTCGGTTCTGGTGCCTTGTCAATCACAAGGCTGCTCTCTGTACCAGATGCCAGAGGCGGGAATTGGCTGCTGGCTTCCCTGTGCCCCACCTGGGTCTGACCTGCCCAGACCCATCTTAGGGGGCCTTCTCCAGGCCCCTCACCTCAGAAGTGATGGGCATTGCGCTCCCTGCTGGGCCAGATCAGCAAGGGAGGGGTTGGGAGTGGGGGCTTGGATTCAGGGCTCCCAGGAGGCTGCCCACTTCTCCTGTCAGCAGAGGGATCTCTGCTGCCCATGCCAGGAAGCGTGATGCCACCTGGCCTTCCGGGAAGCAGAACGTTTCCAGGCACAACATAAAATTTTGCTCTTTGGGCTGGCATTTTTTTAACCCCAGAAAAACTGTAAAATAGTTGCAGAAAGAAGAGCAGCTAAAAGGGAGGAATAAATGGGACATTTTCCCAGCTGGGCAGGCGGATGATGATTGAGTACAATCAATGCCACCCGCCCGCTAACGAGACCCAATCAGGCAGGGCGATTAGAGACATTCTTCGGAAAGAAGCCAACAGCTGCAGGGAAGTTTCTGCTTTTCTAGAAGGGAGAGCGCGGGAGGGGCAGGCAGGGTGAGGAGACAGAGGGCGCGGGAGCAGAGGGAGGAGGACTCAACAAAGCATTGGCACCCACCAGCCCTTTCTCAAAGAAGGCAGGGAGGAGAGAGGAGGGTAAAGGCTCCAGGAGAGCCTGCTGCTGCCTCCATTTCCTCAGACGTTGATTTTCCTAGTCATTCCCACTACCTGCCCCCTCCTGCGGGACCACACCCTGAGCCTGGGGTAGGCATGGCCAGGCCCCTGACGAGGATCGCAGCTCCATATGCAGAGCCTGTTGCAGGTCACAAGGCTTCTTCGTGTACAAACTCTCACTTGCCTCACAGAAACCTTCAAAGGCAGGCATTTTTAATATTTCCCTAGTTTGAAGGATGGCTTTAATACAGTTCATTTTAATACATATTTATTGAGCATCTACTTTGCATACAGAATTGGTGTTAGAGTTAAAAAAATAATAGTGCCGGCTCTCAGCGAGCTCATAGTCTAATAAGAAAGATATATGTCACTTTGATGTTTTCTGGTAACGATTCCTTTCAGTAGAATGACAGCTAATAGATGCAGGAGGAATTTTTCAGTTTAAAAAAAAGTCATCATTTTGCAAATTCAAAATTGATTCAGGCAAGACCATCAATGGATACTAAAACCGTCGGGTGAAAATTTGGCGAGAATGAGGGTATTTACCACCTCAAAATATCGCCCCATGGATTACTTATTAATTACAAGAGGGGAAATGATAAAAATCATTTAAAAACTTGGGAGGCAACACTTAATAAAGTGATAAAAGTAAACAAGATCAAGAGTAGGACCAAGTGATACCGTGGGCCTGCTGATACGATGCACTGGAAAGAACACGACATAATTTATGCAGTACTCCTGCCAGAAATATGCATCTAAAATGACCATGAATAAGCCATCACACATATGCAGGCTGAGGGGCATTCTACATAGCACCCAGCCGGCACCTTCAGACTGTCAAGGTCAGAGGAAACAGACGCCTGAAGAAATGCTCCGGGTCAAAGGCTGAAGAGATCTCACAACTGAATGCAACGTGTGTTCCTGGATCGGGTCCCATATCAGGAAAAAACTGGGGGGTGATCTGGAGAAATTTGAGTGTCACTCTACAAGAGCAGAAGCCTGTTTGAAGTGAGTAGATGAGTGTGTGGCAGAATCCCGCCTACCTGACATCACACATCGATGTCTGAAAGCTTTTTCGTAACTAATTATATCATATTTCCCATGAAGTGTGATGTCAGCACCATCTTTGCAGTTGCTCACGCCAACCACCCAGAAGACAGCTCCGTTTCTCTCTGTTACCCTCACAGCCTGTCTGTCTCTCAGCAACTCCTGCTGACTTTACCTTCTCAGGGTGCTCCCCTGAGCCGCTGCTGCTCATCACTACCACTCTGGTCCAAGTCCCATCATCTATGGGTAGGACTACAAAAGCCACCTCTTCCTTCCCCCTGCAAGCCATCTTTCACAGGCGGCTAAAGAAATTTTTTCACTTATAAATTAATGTGTGTCCCTACCTTGCCCAAACCTCCCCCACGTTCTCACTGAGCTTAGAATAAAATCCTGAAATCTATCTCTTCCCTGGAGGAGCCCTTACCTCCTGCAGCCTCGGTGCTGAGACTTCTGCAAACCCCACACAGAGGGTGCCTGTGAGTGGCTCACCGCACAGCCGTGTTCCCACCCTCACAGGGTGTCTCCTGGTAAAGTTAGGGCAAAATGGCACCTGAACACTGGAATGGGACAGATGAGAAGACCGCCGTGAAGCTGAGGACCTGGTACCCCTGAATTCTGCTAAGTTTCCTTTGTAGAAGCAGTCCTTTCATGCCTGCCCAAGGTTTGCCCCCTTTGCCTGAAGGACCGTACGGGCCTCTCTAGGGCACCGCTGATTCCCCTCAGGACCTGTCAACCCTCTTTGTTTCTAAGCCCATAACCAGACTCAAGGCTCAATAGGCCCACAGTGTGAGGTGCAAAGTGTGAGCTGCAAGGAGGTTCACTGAACATCCACAGAGCTGTATTCCTTTTCCAGGCTACACAGAGGGGAGCCTGGGCGGGGCTGTGGGGAAATGGATGTGGTGGAGAGTCCAGGAAGAGGAAACATAAAGCTGGGTCAGAGCAGATTTACTGACATGGCCCCCTGTGTAGAGATTCTGGGCTCCATTTTGGCTTGAGGAATAGGGAAGGGCTCTAGCAGTTTGTTTGGTTAGTTGACTAAAATACGGACCCCAAATGGTCTGCATTAAATTAAGCTAATATGCCCAAGCTGCCTTGGTATATAGCAGAGGAAGGTATCCAAAGACTTAGGGAGATTGGAATATTAAAATGAGTTCACCATGTAAGACCTGTTTACCCTTCCCTCCCCAGGAGGGTCTGCAGTACACATTTTCCCCCACAGCTGTGAGGAATAAATGTACGAGAGAAGCCCCAGAATCATTAAACAGTTCATTAGTCACTCTTCTCTGTAAGTCAGAAATCACAGCGGGGACCACTACGGTTGACCTGGGATCTCTACAGACAAGGGTCTAGTGCAGGGGTGGGCAAACTTTTTGACTCGAGGGCCACAATGGGTTCTTAAACTGGACCGGAGGGCCGGAACAAAAGCATGGATGGAGTGTTTGTGTGAACTAATATAAATTCAAAGTAAACATCATTACATAAAAGGGTACGGTCTTTTTTTTTTAGTTTTATTCATTTCAAAAGGGCCGAATCCAGCCCGCGGGCCCTAGTTTGCCCACGGCTGGTCTAGTGGGAGACGGGGTGACACTTAATTGCCAAAGCCCAGGTAGGCATGGTTATTGTAATGGGCAGCAGGGTCAAAGCAGTAACCAGAATTGTCTGGCTCTCAGAGACCTATGACTTTGGCTTGCTGGTCATGGTGTCCCGAGAAAAGAAATCGGTATGTAACCTACTACAGTCCTACTTGGTCTGTGTATGCAGAGGAGTTCTAAGGAACAAAGTCTGATGTGAAAGACAAAAACATGGTCACCGTCCCACAGTCAGTCTGAGATGAGCCCCTTTACAGGCTCAGAACCCTTTGGATAGAAGAGAGCCTGGGCCCACTGAGGAAGGACCCTGCGACAGTCCAACCCCACCCTGTCAGTCTTTCTCAGCCTTCTTCAAAGAGATCACAGCCATCTACCAGGGTCGCGGTGTTTGCGGGGAAGAAAAATAATCACGTCATTCAGGAATTAGACACTGGCTCTGAGCTGACACTAATTCCTGGAGACCCCAAATGTCACTGTGGCCAGTCAGAGTAGGAGTTGACAGAGGTCAGATAATCAATGGATTTTTAGTTTATGTCCCTCTGATAGTGGCCCAGTGGGCCCTGAACCCATCCTGTGGTATTTCCCCCATCCATGGAAAGCATTGAGTGGACTACATACTCAGCAAGTGGGAGAGTGCACACACTGTTCCTGTCCTGTGGGGAGAGGCCTACTGTGGAGAAGGCCAAGTGGAAGCCACTGGCACTGGGCTACCTATAGGACTAGTAAGACATGAGTAGTGCAGCATTCCTGGAGGAAATGCAGAGACAAATGCTACCGTTAAGGACTTGAGATATGTAGATGTGGTGATTCCAACCACATGTCCATTTAGCTTACCTATCAGGAAAACGATGGATCTTGGAGAATGACAGTGGATTATCATAAACTTAGTCAGATGGTGACGCCACAATTGGAACTGCTGTTCCAGAGATGGTTCTGTTGTTTGAGCAAATTAATACTTCCCTTTAGACCTGGTAAGCAGCTATTGATCTGGCAAACACTTTTTTCACTATACCTGTTAGTAAGGACCACCAGAAGCAGTTTGCTTGCAGCTCACAAGGGCAGCAATACACCTTCATGATCCTACCTCAGGAGTATAGCAACTCTCCAGGCATGTGTTATAACATAGTCCACAGAGATTTTGATCACCTTTCCCTCCCACGGAACAGTACACTGGTCAGCTATTTGGATGATATTATGCTGATTGGACCTGGTGAGCAGAAAGTAATAACTACTCTTGACATGTTGGTAAAACATTTGCATGCCAGAAGGTGAAAAAGAAATCTCACAAAAATTCAGGGGTTTTCTGCCTCAGTAAAATTTCTAGGGGTCCTTATCAAAGAGCTCACTTTACAGTAAATGAAGTGTGGCAATGGGCCTGTGCTCATGGAATTGACTGGCTCCATGTCCCTCATCATCCTGCAGCATCTGACTTGATAGAAAGTGGAACGGACTTTGGAAGACTCATGGTGCCAGCTAGCCGGCAATACCCAGTGGGTCTGAAACCAGGTTCTCCAGTGTTCAGTATATGGTGCCGTCTCTCCCATAGCCAAGATTTATGGATCTGGGAATCAAAGAATGAAACATTAACTGTTACTTCTAGTGATCCACAAGATGTTTAAAGAATCCACTAGATCCAATAAGTGTTTGCTTCCTCTCTCTGTGCCTTTAGGTTTTACTTCTCCAGAGACCTTAGTTCCAAAAGAAGAATACTTCTACCAGGAGACACAACAATAAGTCCACTGAACTGCACGGCTGCCACCCAGCCACATGGGGCTCCTTATGTATCTGAAACAACAGGCAAAGCAGTGGTTACTGTACTAAAGAGATGATTGATCCTGATTACTCAGGAGAATTGGGGTTGCCACCACACAATGAAGATAATACTTAGGGCCTCCCTCAGTCCTCTATGTGCTGTGATTAAAGTCCATGGAAAACTACAACTCAATTCACGCAGGACTACTAATGCCCAGACCCTCAGGAATGAAGGGTCACTCTATCAGGCAAAGAACCAAGACCAGCTAAAGTGCTTGAAGAAGACAAAAGGAATGCAGAATGGGTAGAAGAAGATGGTCACATATACCAGCTACGTCCATGTGCCCAGTTTAAAAACAAGAAGTGTAACAGTTATGAGTATTTTCCCTTACTTTGTGAAAAAATTAAATATATAAATTTTAATATTAGTATGTAAACATATTAATATATTACTCTAAATGCATCATATACATATTTGTAATGTTTCCTTCTCTTATTCCATTATCATCTAACATCACCTGTTAATAACAGTTAACTTTCTATCTCAGTGTTTAAGATTCAAGACGAAGAAGAGTGAACACCATGTAAGGACTTTGCAATGGCTTCCAGGGAAAGTGTTGGTATATTTTTGGTTGTTCTCAGAATGGTTGCATCATTTAGGCACAGTAGGACTTTGCGAGCACCCTTATATGGATATTAAGCGTGGTTTAAGGAGATGTGTATGGGTACCAGGAGTGATCTGTGATGGTCTTTTTGATGTGTCAACTTGCCTAGGCTACAGTCCCCAGTTACTCAGTAAAACACTAATGTAGATGTTGGTATAAAGGTATTATGTGGATATGATTAAAGTCCACAACCAGTTAACTTTAAATAAAAAAGATTATCCTAGATAATCTGAACAGCCCTGATTTAATCATTTGAATGGACTTAAAAGTAGGGCTCAGGCTTCCCTGGGAGGAAAAGAAATTCTGCCTGTAGACAGCAATTTCAGCCCATGCCCAAGAGTTCCCGATAGCCTCCCCTGTAGAGTCCAGACTTGATTGGCCAGCCTCCACAATCATGTATGCACAGTCCTTGTAATAAATCCCTTAGTATGTCTCCTACTTGTGTAGCTTCTAGGATTGAACTTCACTGATAGAATTTGGGTTCTGGGGGTTTTAAATTGCATCGGACAAGTAGCAGCACTTAACCATCAATAGCAAAATGGGTGTCATTGCCAAAATAGTTTGCAAAGTCTGAGTCAATCAGCAGGACTTAAACTGCATGGCTAATTGCTGATGGAGAAATAGAAAGCTACCTATGGTATTGTGCTGCTTGTATAATTAAAAAACAACAATGAGGGCTGGCAAGCAGAAGGCTGCCATCAGCTTCGACAGTAGAAATGTACAGGTCTTCACTCAGTTTTCAGACTGGGCAGGCCCCAGGCTCACCGATGAAGTGGAGTCCCTGCCATGCTGTGGCAAGATCGTGCAATGTTACTGCAAGTACATATGGTATGTACTCTCCAAATCCTTTCCCAAAGTGGCATGAGGACATTTGCCAGGTGACTGTGCCCTGAGGAAAAGGAAATACCTTGATTTTTCAAGAACCAGTAAACATCGGATTTGAGCTTACCCTGATACCAGGGAACTCAAAATGCCATTTCACTACTCTGACTGGAGCAGCGATTAGTAGAGGACAGATGATCAATGGACTTTGGACCCGAGCCCATCCTCAGTGAGTCCCCTGAACCTATCACGCCATTCCGTGGTTATTTTTGGCATCTGGGAAAGCCCTTGTGTTGATTCCCTGGCCTGTGGCGGAGGGGCTCTCTGGTAGGCACAGACAATCAAGGGGAGCCCCTGACATGCCCCACTTGCACCTCTGGCAAGATAGTGTATCAGGGACCATGCAGCAATTGGGGGTATTGCAGAAGTTACCACCACCATCGAAGGATTACAGGGTGTGGGGGAGATAGTCCACATCATATCACTTCTCAATGGCCTGTCTTAGCCCTATGAACACCTGGTTGATGATGGTACCTAACTGTAAACTTAACCAGGGAGTAGCCCCAGTTGCAGCTGTTGTGGCAGATGTAGGATCTAGAAAAGATTAAATCAACCCAGTTAGGAATATAGCCACATATCAGTCAAATGTATTCTTGATCCCCATCAGTACCAAACATTAAAGAAGAGTTTTCATTTACATGGTAAGGGCAGCAGTACTCAGGCACTATATTTCCCAAAAACTATGTTAACTCTTTGCCATACTATAGTGCTAAGAACCTTGTTAATTTGACATTCTGAAGACCTTCACGAAGCTCCAGCATATGATGATTATACTTGCTGGGTATTCTAGATGAGTACTTTTCAAACAATCTGACACTTTTATAAACTTCAATAAAAATGAATGACTAAGAAAACAAATTGAAAACAAAGACATATCAAATTTTTAAATTATTAGAGTCAATAGATATAAAATTATAGTTCAATAAATATAATCTGAAAAAATATATAACACAGGGAAAGAATTACAAATGTTGTACACACATTTAAAGTGTACATTAGATTATTAATATAAAATCACTATTTTAAACTTCTTGTCATTATTTATAACTAAACAAAAGTTATGAGTGAAATATTGATTCCTCTATATTGAATACCTTTAAGCATACTTGTTTCAAGCTTGTAAAATTATGTAAATTAGGTTGGATTTATGGTAATCCTGCTTGCCAGGAATAAGATACACCTATGGCGATCACTTACTAAAGTATATAAGTGTCTAATCACTATTTTGTACACCAAAAACTAATGTAATATTATATCAACTATAATTGAAAAATAAATTTTAAAAATGTACCTAAACCATTTCTATGACTTACTTATATAGCACTCACAGTAGGAAAACCAATCTTATATTGGCACGTGGCCAGGAATGAAAGAAGAGATTTTAAAATCATTCAAGCAAGCTCTGGTTATTATTTTTTACCTTTCTCCAAAATAAAATAAGGGATGTTGTATTTTCAGTCATTCTTCAGTTCTTTGTCAGCAAGTCCCAATTCTTTGTCTTGTGAAATGATACTTAAACTTAGATTATATTTTAATAAAAAATATATATTCATGGTCTTACACACGGGGATTACAACTGACAAACTAACCTGAAATATCATATAGCACATACACAGCTGGCGTGAGTTCAATAACACCCACACAGGTCTAACATGGTTAAATAAAGTTCACCATTCATGAACTCTGTAGCCACAGCAAGGTCAAATTGCTGTGAAATTTTCTAAAACCTTACCTCTCAATTTCTGTCTTTTTCTCCTTGCAGAACAGTAGCATACCATTCACAAACCAGCACCAGTCCACAAACCCCACTGTAGCTCACCTGGTAATAAGAATGAGTGCAACAAATATGGATCGCAGGTAGGTGCAGGCTCCTGCCAGAGAGATAATGGATGTTGTAGGGTTCTAGTGGTCTGGGGCAGGTTGAGACATTTTCTCTAACATAAATGACAAGTTCTTGTATCTCACACCTCCTCCTACCAAGAGGAAGGCACACGTTGGGATATAGCTGCACTTTGGAGGACTGCTTTGATCCATTACCAGGGGACTTTCCACGAGAACAGCCTCAGCAGCACATCCAGGCTGTAGGTGCGAGTTGTCATACCACGCAAACCAGGGGTGGAGAGAGTCATCCATAATGCATAAAGGTCTTCTATGGAACCTTTTGCAAGCCCCAGCTGGAGAGGCCTTGACAGGCTGTGAGGCCCTAGGAGACTGAACCCATGTGGAATTAGGAGCTCTGTAATCTGAGCTGCCCATGGTGGTGTGGGTGCTATCAGGCCCACCGAGTTATATAAGGTGGAGTGGGCTGAACAGTGATCCATCATACCATGCAAGTGGTACCTTTGGGTTGAAGCATAGCAGGTCCAGAAGGTACAAGTAAATGACACTAATAAGTGAGCCAGACTCCCACGCCTCCTACATCTATTCACTGATGCTGCTACCCCACTCTACATCTGTTACCTCATGGGGTGCAGGAGTTCCTATAGCCTACCAGGTTAAAGGAAAAAACCCGGAGGCTGGTTTGTAAAAAGTGTAATATGCTAGTGCTAGCCAAAAAATGCATTTGCATTAAAGCCCTACTCAAAATCTACTAAAGGAAATGCTCAGTAGTAAATGTTCTCATTAGCAGACAAAAAATATTATGCTTTGTCATCCACTGTAGGTGGAGGAAAAGGACCTACAGCCGGGTAAACAGACACTCTCTGGGGTGGGCACAAGGCATGCAGGCCTCTATATCCCCTCACGCTCAGCAGAGGTCCTTCTGTAGGACAAGGTGGGCCAACTTGTCCCCAGCCAACCACTCCTGATGCAGCGATCTCATGAGCAGAGCGACAGTGTGGCAAGAATGGAAACTGCACCTGGGCCCCAAAGCGTGGGCTCCCTCTCATCGAAACTGACAGCTATTTCCACTGATGGCTGCCTGACAAGCCAGCAGCAGAGACCTCCCTGAACCTTGACATGGGGGACCAGCCAACCACTTGGAGACCCTCTATTAATTCAGACCCCTTTCACCCTGGACAAGACATCGCATACCCTTACTAGATTAATACTCTTTATATATATACTAGAGGCCTGGTGCACAAAATTCATGCACAGGGCGGGGGGTTGGGGGGAGGGTCCCTCAGCCTGGCCTGCACCCTCTCCAATCCAGGACCCCTCGGGGGATGTCAGACTGCCAGTTTAGGCCCGATCCCTCACCAGCAGTCAGACATCCTTCTCACAATTCGGGACCGCTGGCTCCTAACCGCCACCTGCCTGCCTGCCTGATTGCTCCTAACCACTCTGCATGCCAGCCTGATTGCCCCCAACTGCCGGTCTAATTGCCCCCAACTTCCCCCCGACCAGCCTGATCACCCCCAAATGCCCCCCCTGCCAGCCTGATTTGGGTTGAGAGGCTGATTGGGGGTGGGACCAGCCATGGGGAGGTGCTGTGGTCGGTGGGCCAGCTGGCCACACCCCCAAATGGGGTGGGGGTGCCAATCGGCTTGGGAGAGGAGCCATGGGTGGTTGGCTGGCCAGCCCTGCCCCTGATCAGGGTGGGGGAGCTGATCTGGGGTGGGGCCGGGAAGGGGAGGAGCTGCAGGAGATTGGCTGGTGGGCCCTGCCCCCTATTTGGGTGGGTGGTGCAATCAGGGGCAGGCAGTTGTGGGGAGGGGCTGTGGGCCTATTGTGGTGGGGCAGGCTGATTGAGGGAGGGGCTGGTGGGGGGCGGGATGGGGGAAGGGAAAGGGCGTTTGGCCAGCCAGCCCGCTCTTTTTTGGCAACTTCATGACTTTTATTTGTGGTGCCTGTGCTGTCTCAAAAATATGTTCTCCCCCTGTCCGGGACAGTGTTGGGGAGGGGGCAGCAAAAAATAGAAGACGTCCCTCTCTATTGCACACGAACTCTATATAAAGGCCCACCTGGCCCAGGCTGGTGGGATGCTTGGCACATTCTCGGATCCCTGCTCAGGGGCTGGAGGGGTGACTGGTGGCAGCACACGTGAGAGAGGACCTCCTGGTGGCCACTCTGGTCCTGGCTACTGGTCCTGGCACTTCCTGGTTCTCAGTTCCTTCCTGGTCCTGCCTGCAGCCCTGGTCCCCCTACCTGGCTCAGCCTCCCATCTCCATCCTGGCCTCAGATGGCCCCCTTGGCTCCTGGGGGCTCTGTCCTCCCCTCCTAACCTGGAGATCTCAAGGGAGGTTATGGCTTCTCAGAGACTCCCCTGGCAGCCCTGTCACTCGTGTTCACACAGGGGAAGGGGTGCGTGTGGCAGAAGCAGCTGTATAAATGCGGGTGCAGGGGCAAGTTCTCCGGGGTCACTTGGACAGTTTGCTGATGTCGCGGATCAGGGCCACGTTCTCCTTCTTGAGGCGCTGGTTGTCAGCCCAGAGCTTGGACAGGCCCTTCAGCCCCTCTTCCAGCTCAGCGGCCTTGCGCTCCAGGGCCCTGCGCTCTAATCTCTCCAGCTCCAGGAGGGCCGGCCTCTCTGCGAAGCGCTCCTGCCTCTGCATGGTGCGCTCCAGCTCCACCTTGAGCTGCGCCCGCTGCAGCGTGGTCTGGGTCAGGGCCTCACGAAGTCTCTAGTTCTCAATGCGCAGCTTTGCATGGAGCTTCCTGAAGCTCCCTCAGGCTCTTCTGATTCGGGCTGGGGTTCTGGGTTGAGAGCCTGCTGCCTCTGGGGGAAGGGCTGGATTCTGGGCTGATGTTGGCTGGCCTCGCCTCCTACCCCTTCGCAGGCCCTCTCCTCTCCTTGCCAACTCTGCGGTGCTCCCTGGAGACCTGTGGTCCCTGTCCCTGCCCATCAGGCGCCTCTACTCTCTGGGCAGGGCCATCAGAATTCTCAACCCCACAGACTCGGGCCTGCCAGGAAGGGTCCAGGCTCTGTGTGCCCTGCTCCTGATCAGGATGGGAGAGTCCGATCAGGGGCAGGCCAGCGGGGGGGAGGGGGCTGCGAGGTTGGCCGCAGGCCCCAACCCCTGATCAGCCAGTTTGCTGGCTACAGTGGGTATCATAGGGACCGGCTCAATTGGGCCATCTTCGGCTGGCTTGCTTCTCCGCTGGCTCCGGCCCCAGCAGCCCAGCAACGCGGCCACGGTGCTGGGGCTCGGGTATGGATCCTCCTGCGGAGTTGTTCTCTCCAGCTCTGGGTCTCGCCTGCGTGTTGTTCTGTCAGGCTCGGGCCCGGCCTGGCCCCTCCTCCTGAGCTGGTCGTGACCATTATGGCGTCCTGACCTAATTTGCCTATTACTTCTTTATATATATACAGTATAGATTATTGATTTCAGAGAGGAAGGGAGAGGGAGAGAGAGATAGAAACATCAATGATGAGGGAGAATCATTGATCGGCTGCTTCCTGCACGCCCCCTACTGGAGATCAAGCCCGCAACTTGGGCATGTGCCCTTGACTAGAATCAAAGTTGGGATCCTTCAGTCCACAGGCTGGCATTCTATCCACTGAGCCAAACCGGCTAGGGTAATTAATACTCGATGTGAGTTTGCCTTCCCTGACTACAATACCTCCACTGGCACTACCACGTAAGGGCAGATGGTATGTCTAACTTATCAACACGGTTTCCCAAACTACACTTCCTTGGGTCAAAGCTCCTATTTTATGGCAAAGGAAATGCCAATGGGCTCATGACCATGATCACAGGGTACACTGGTCTAACCAGGTACCCTATCCCCCAGAAATAGCCAGTCCAGTCAAAGAGTGGGCTGGTCTTTAATGCTCCAGTTGCCATGCCAGCTAAGGGTCAGTGCCCTGTGCATTGGGCACAGTCCTCCATGATACAGTACATGTGCTGAAATAATGATCTGCGTGGGACTGTACTCCAGGAGCTGGAATCTGTGTAGATGGGAGTCAGCAGGCAGGCGCAGGCGTGGTCACTCTCAGCCTCACTTCCAGTGGCCCACATGTAGGATGTGTCCTTCCTAACTCTACAACATTACACTCAGCCAAGATAGAGGTCCTGGTCCCCAGGGACAAATATTTTCTCAGGTGTCCCAGCAAGGGTCCCCCTGAATGGAAAGCTGTGGAGATCATCTGGCTACTTGGGGTTCCTCGTGCCAATGGACTAACAGGCAAAGAAAGATGTTAATTTAATGGCAGGGAAAGTGTTGACTTGATAGAGTGCTAATGCCAGGATTTTATGGAGAGTTAGAGTTGCTCTCCAAGATAAGGTCAGGGAGGAGTATGTCTGGTACCCAGGGCAAGTGAAGGTATGTGGCTTTGTGCTTTTATGCCCAGAGATCACATTTAATGTGCAATTATAAAAACCACAGTGCAACAGAGACTGCTAAGGCCTTAGACCTCATCGAGGAGGCCGGATGCTCCTACCAAGACCAGGCAGAGGGCCAGGAAGATCTAGAATGGTGATAGGAGAGGAAGATGATGAATATCAGTCACAACTTGGGGAGCAACCAAGGACCAGTAAGTAGCTTGCTGCACTAAGCACTTGCTTTGAGTCTTTTCAGAGACTGTGACTAGCCCCTACTTTGGAGGGAAGTCTGTAACTTATTGGACTTGTATCTCCACTCAGATGAAAAAGAAGGCATCACCTTTCATTAAGATGGGGAGAGTTCAGCATAAACAAAGCATAAACATCATGACGAAATGAGCAGCAAGCAGCATGTTGTTCGGGCAGAATATGTGCTGGGGTGTGTGCTGAGGGCCCAGGTCACCTGGAGGAGAAGAGAGGAGGAGGCCGCAAATCGGGGCACCTCCTCTTAAAAGCAGACTTTCCACTGCATCCTGCTCATTCTACTGCGCGAGCGCCACCGCGTGAGCCTCTGCTGGTGGAGAGGTGTACACGCCGTGGCCGCTGCCTCCAGCACTAATTTAAACTTGTCTCTAAGCCTATAGTTCAAAGAAAGAATAACACAAAGCAGCCAGCACTGAGTGCCAAGGACATTAATTATAGTCAGACAATGCTTCAAGGCTCCTGAGGCAAGAACACGTTTCCGAGGAAGGCCCGGCGGCAGACCCCTCCGCGAGCTTGAACCTGGTTTCACCAATAACCACTGTCTAGCGGCAGAGGTTGGCAGAGGGCTCTCCCTCCCGACGCAGTGGCCTTTCCTTGGGGGTGGCCCTGTGCCAGCTGCACAGCTAGGAGGGCATTGTGTGCCATGTGCACGCTCACATGATTTGGATGCCAGCCTCTTCCCCAGCCTCCCCGCAGGTAGCTCGATGGTCTTAGGTACAAAGTGGGCCTGGTGGCCGGGAGGTGGGCCACTTCGGGGACTGGCAGCAGGCACCTCCTCTCACCAGGCTGCCTGGCTTCGCATCCTGCCCACTCCCTGCCCTGCCCAAAGCACAGCCCAGATGAGCCTCCTGCGCACACCGGTTTCAGGGACCAGTGGCACTTGGCTGGCACTGGACCACTTCCATTGTGAGGGTGCTGTGCTGGCCTCACTGAGGCAGGCACAGGCTGGGCGGCGACTTGCTGTCCTGGCTTGTAAGGCTTCTGCTAGCTCCACCATCCATGGGCTTGCAAACCACCTTTTCCACCATCGTGGTCTTCCTCACAACATTGCTTCTAATAAAGGGGTTCATTTTTCAGCAATAGCAGCGTGGCGCGGGCCCCAGCCTGTTGAATTCACTCTTATACACCTCGCCACCCAGAAGCAACTGGCCAAATGAATGGCAGACGGAACTACTGGGGCCTCGCTGTGCTTCCAGCTGGGAGACAGCCTCTAAAATAGCGGGTCTGTCTTACGGAACGTGGTGTAAACCTCGACTCGGTGACCAGCACATGCTGCTGTTTCTTCCCTAACCAGGATACAGGGGTCTCAGGACTGGACGGGGGAATGGCTCCTCTCGCTATGACCTAAAAGCCCACAGGATGTTCGCTTCCTGTCACTGCGACTTTAAGCTCTGCCAGAGGTTCCATTGATTTAGCAGTTAAGACTTTCCCTCTGGCTACTTTTTTAAAAATATGTTTTTATTGACTTTAGAGACCTGAGAAGGGAGAGGGAGGGAGGGGGAGAGAGAGAGAGAAAGAGAGAGAGAGAGAGAGAGAGAGAGAGAGAGAGAGAGAGAGAGAAACATCGATGTGAGAGAGGAACATTCCTGGAACTGGGAATCAAACCTGCAACTTTTCGGTGCATGGGATGATGCTTAACCAACTGAGCCACACCGGCCAGGGCTCCCCTCTGGCTATGTTGGGATCCTTGTGCCACTGAAGCTATAGGCAAGAAAAGGGGGGACTACTCTGCTAGTTGGGGTGATTAATGGGAAATTTAATTGCAGAGATGACTGTGTCTGGGGCCTAAGGGCTTCTCAGGGGCATCCTTCACTAATGCTGTGTCCAATAGTAAACATTCATAGAAAAGCACAGTCATCGAAACACACAGACTCTCGGGAGTGAAGAGCTAGGGCACTATCACGCCACCAGGTGAAACACTGGCCAGGTGACATTCCCGACACGTATGAACAATGTGAAACAGGTAGTGCATCTATAGATACGACCTTCCCATATACGTGTGCATATTAATCCTGTACATAACATATTATATGTACATACTTTAAACTTATCTTTAAAGTTACACAAACAAGGACTATAGCTGTTACGCATATTTTCTTCTTTCGTTCTTTCTGTGTGTGTATTACTTCAGTTTCTGTCCTCCTTCCCTTGTTACATCATACAAATGGTTGGACATTAACATTGCCGTTTACTCTTGAAGGAAAAAAGAAATGACAAACTATAAAATTATGTTATTTCATGTATAAGAACATAGGTAAACTCACCAAGTAGAGATTAAGAAAAGATCCAAATCCCATCACCACAAATACCTCTGTAAGCAAAAATATCTCCCAACCCCACCAAACAGCACTGTTTGACAAAATAAACGGCAATAGTTCATTCTGAACCTCCCCATGAAATTCATTATAATGCGACTTGCCCTACGTAACTTCACATGTCACAGGCTCCACAAGGACGGAGAGGAGAGCGCGCCTCAGTGCAGTGACAGATGGACAAGCCTGTCCGTGCAAACCCATTGGGCCACAAGGAGAATCTGAAACACGGGGGGTGGCCTGGCGATGAGCAGCGCGGCTGTGTCCGGGAGGGGACACGTGACTGCTGGCGCTTGCATCTCCTCATCCCCAGGAGAGAATGACAATGTCTTAAATATATATATATATTTGTTTTGTTGATTTCAGAGAGGAAGGGAGAGGGAAGGAGAGACAGAAACATCAATGATGAGAGAAAATCATTGAATGGCTGCCTCCTGCACGCCCCACACTAGGGATTGAGCCTGCAACCTGGGGATGTGCCCTGATCGGGAATCTAACCAGTGACCCCTTGGTTCCTGGGACGATGCTTAACCGCTGAGCCACACCTGGCTGGGCAAGGGTGTCTTTTTACAAAAGATGCTCCTCTCATTCGTGATGCAACCATTTGCTATGGCTGCAGGGGGTTCAGATCTGTGTGGACAGGAGTGAAGAGATGATGACTACCCAAAAAAGTACCTGGAACAGCCGAGCAAGTGTCTTCCCAATTTGAACCTACTTTATCCTCTGCTTTGTGACACTGGGGCCCCGGCTGTGCCCTGGCTCCCTGCCAAGGCTGTGGGTGGTCCTGGAGGAGGCTGAGGGCTGGAGAGGGAATGAGGAGTGTGGACCTCTCTGTGCTGCCTGTTGGCTAGCAGCGGTCACGGCGTGTTTCAAGGCAGCAGTTGAATGCTGTCCAACGTTTTCCAACACAGCCTCACCAGCCCCTCAGAGACACCACGCCAGCTGGCGGGACCTCTCTCCTTAGAAGGACTGGTTGCAGCCCATGGCACCCCCTCCTCCAAACTCAGGGACCCCAGCCAAGCAATTTTCTTTCTTCAGAGGTTTCACCTTCAGCTCGGTGAACCTCTTGCAAAAGTTTAGGTTTTAGTAACTCCAAGCTCTTCCTTTTGTCCCAGTTCTGGGGGGCGGGGGCGGGGGCGGGTAGCTGCTTTCTGCAGTTGCTACTTCTCTGAAACCCTAATTTTCCCTTTTGTCTTTCCAGTTAGTGATACATTTTTCTGGGCCAGTTAACAGTTCTTTATATTAATTTTTTTATGTTTAAATTTTTCAAAATCCCTGGTATGGCTTCCGTCTCCTGAGCAGACCTGGCTAACAGGCCTCTCAATGGGGGTCTCCGCAGTGAGACGGCAGACCAAGGCGGAAGCCCCACCTTTGAGCCTGGCCTCTGCCACCCCCGATGCTCCAGCAACGTCAGAACTGCCGGTGCTCCCTCCCCACTCATCGCGTGGTCTGTGCTTCCGTGGCATCTACCTGTTCTGGGAAGCATGACAAGACCGTCTCTTAGGACCAAAGGTGAGTAATGAGGGGTGGACCTAGAGACATAGATTAAGCCAGGCTCTGAAAGCACCACGAGGAATTCTAATTAATACAGTTGAGAAGGTAGACTCAGAAAGACTTTAAGCTGAGGAATGAAATGGAAACAGCACTGTTTCAGAAGCTACATCCGGAATGCTGAGGAAAACCTATAGAGCTCTTCCCTCCTCTCCCTACCCTGCCAGGCACCCCCACCCTCATTATCACTAGCACAACTACTGCTATCGTATTCTGTGGGTTAACAGAGGATAGGGGAAGGTTGAGAAAAGGGAAGATAGAGGCTGATGGGAGAAGAATCTGAAAGAGAAAGATTGGTAGAAAAAAGAGAAGTTAATAAAAGGAGAACTGAGAGAGGACCTCAATTGAAAATAGGGTATTTCATCAATACATGGACATGATTAATCCATTCAATAACTACAGAGCTATTGGAGAATAGTTTAATTGGCAGCTTGATGCTGTGACTCTACTGGGAGTGAGAAGTCTCATATGATAGCTGCTGTGTACTAATGTGTCCCCCTCCAAATTCCTATTCCTCCTTTTATTAATCTTAGCCCTTAAGGTGATGGCATTAGGAGGTGGGGTCTTCGGGAGGTGACTAGGTTATGGGGGTAAAGCTCTCAGGAATAGGATAGGTGTCCTTATTTTTAAAAACCCCAAGAGAGATCCCTTGCCCTTCTTACAATGTGGGTGCACAGAGAGAGGCTGGCAGTGTGCAGCCCGGAGGAGGCCCTCACCAGACTGTCATGCTGGCACCTGACCTTGGCCTTCCAGCCTCCACCAGTGAGAAATAAATGCCTGTTGTTCCCGAGCCACCCAGCTATGGCATTCTGTGATAGCGGCCTGGATGGGCTAAGACAACAACCTTTCTGTGATCTATTCCATTTTTTTATAAAACTGTGAATGATGAAACTGGAGAAAAGGCTAGTTATGGGGAGAGCATAGATATAGCTTACGCCCTTCTGTAAGAACCACCAAGAACAGAACAAGAGCTTTTAAATAAGCTCCCTCCCCAACCCCTGATACCCAACTTCTCATCCCTTCAGCAAGTATTTAAATGAGTCTACACTGTGCAAGGTGCTGCCCTCACCGTGTTAAGTGAAACAGGTGGTAGGCCTGCCTTCATTGAGTGTACAGCCCAGGTACCAAATGTAAGTAACGCAGTGTTAAGTGCCCTAAGAGGTCATCAGTGAGGGAATATAAAAGACCCAGAAACTCCAATTAGCAGTGGGTGGAGAGAGAACCAGGAAAAGCTTTGTGAAAAATATGGCATTGGACCTGGGTTTGGAAATGTAGGTAGAGTCTGAGCAGGTTGGAGAGGAAGAGGGACAGGCATTACAGGCAGAAAGCATGGCATAAGCAAAGGCCCAGAGATGGAAACCTTGGGGTGCAGGTGGAGCATAAGGTGGCCAGGAGAGGCTTCACCCTCCCACTCCACCCCCCACCATCATTTCCCCAGCCTCGCCCTCTGGAGTTACCCTACCCTCTAACTTTTCCATCTCTTGCTACTTCCACCTCCCCATCGCTGCCCCCAGGGAACCCTCAATCAGAATAGAGGGATTTATGAGCAGTAGCACTCCCTTCCTCAGATCAATGACCAAAGATCAATAGCTATAATGCAGAAAATTAATCCATATTCATTAGAATTGAATTGAGCAAATGATATTATAAAAACTCCCTGGAAATCTATGGAAGGGAATTAAAGAGAAAGTTATTCTAATGTCACCACTGTCTGCCAAGCTACAGGTTTAAGAAACTGGTCATGGGTAGTTCCTATTCATTTTGAGAGGGAACCCAAAAGGTCCTGTAGGGGCAGCGCTGTGGGGGCCACTCAGATGCAGAGGGCATGGAGACCCAGGACGTTTTCCTCCTGTGGATTCGGAGATCCAGGAAGCAGAATGGACTGAATGAACTCGTGAGTCACCTCCATTCTGGGAACCCTGTGACTCCCGATTCCTCCTCCCTGACACGAAGGAGCCACGGATGGGCTTCAGGGATGTCCCATGTCCTCATTACTTCAACAACAGCTTGGCTCCTGAAAACCAGCCTCCCTCCTGGTCCCCTCTCCTGGTCCCAAGAGTCTGTTCATTTTCATAGCTAGACCCCCAGTCTCTACCCAACATCTCACAAAACAAGAGCAGACAGATCCACAGGCAGCTTTGGGCTCATGCAGCTGCGGAAACTGGAGAACTCTCAAAGGGAAGGTGCAGGCAGGCCCGGGGGAGGCTTGCAGGCGCAGAGAGGGGCTGGCTGCCAGTTCTGACCGCACCTCCATGAGCTGTGGGAAGATGGCATGATCTCTTTGAGGCTCAGATTCTTTCTCTGCAGAGTAAGGACCGTAATATAATAATTCCAACCTCAACAGGTTACTACAAAGATTGATTAGCATAATGCATGGTGAAAGCGCTTTGCAAACTGCTATTCAAAAACATTATCATATTGTCCTGAAACTCAGAAATGTTCTTCTGAGACAGGTATATTGTTAACGGGATCTGCCAAGGGGCTCCCTGAGGTCCGTACATGTCCTGGAATTTTATGCCAAATACAATTGTCTATCGAGATATATATATGCATTTTGAGAAGAAAGGGGGCCCATGGTTTTGTAAAGATCCTCCAAGAAAACTGACCAGAGAGATTAAAAATTAAGAACCCCTAATACAAGGATACTGAGCAGAGGAGACCAGAGATGTGTATACATCACAGCAGGAGAGACCTTACTTAAGAGGAGTCACAGCGAGATGAAGCCGTAGAGCCGTGGAAGAGAGCTGTAAAATCCTGGTGGTCAGCCAGAAAATGGTCTGGGTGCCGGCTTGCCTGAAGCAGATGGAATGGCGGGCACTCAGCCTTCCATGTTCCCCAATTCCAGGAGCTCGGTCAGCTCCGCATGGCTGTGTGGCGGGAGCCCTTCGGAGCACCACAAAGGGGCTTGCTCTTCACACACAGGTGCTGCCCCTGGAGGTGAGTGAAGAGGGGCCTTGCCACCTTCCCGCCTGCAACCTCACCCTCACTGCTAGAGGAGCCGCAGTCTGTGGTAGCCCCCTGCTCTCCTCCGCCCTTCCTGAAACTCCAGCTGCTTCCTTCTCTGAGGGAGCTGGGGGGGGGGGGGGGGGGCAGCAGCTAGATCGCACTTTACCTTACCTCTTGGGTAGAACCCAGACTCAGGCACAGGGTAGTCCCCACTCCCTTCTGCTAACACAGGCCTGTCCGGCGTCGCCTGGGGCCTCTGGGGCCTCCAAGGGAAAAGTAATGGGGCGCCACTCAGTGAAGGCAGAGCTGGCTCAGTGGTTGTTTTCTGTTTCTGTTCTCATGTCATTTTATCCCCCACTGATGCACATGGGCATTTGGAGGCCTCTGCCAGTCCTTCCGGTGCCCTTGTAAGAGCAGGGAGGATGGCCCCACGCTGGGAGGTAGTAAAGTGGTCACCTGTCCTTGCCCCGCCTCTACAAACCCACTGCCCTGCTCCCTGAAGGGGCCCTGGGGTGGACCTTGGTTCCGTGTAAAGCAGGACGAATGATTCTACATCTAGAATCGGCCCCTTTCGCTCCAAACTTCTGCAGTTCTCAGGGCCCCGTGAACTATTCCGTGTCCCTTTCCTTCCTCTGGGTTGTATGTATCTTTTTCTGGAGATTGTCGCGCATTTGGAGGAGGCAGTGTGGGCAGAAATGACCACAGAGCTAAAGGGAATATTTAAGGAGTCCAACAACCACTCAACACACATTTATTGAGCATCTGCCATGTTCGGGGACCCATGCGGGCACACAAAGAGACGGACTCGGGCTGAGCGAGCCCTTCATCAGCCAGCCTCTGAGGACCCAGCAGCCACGTCAAGGCAGCTCCACAATGTTCACCTGTCTGGGTGGCATTTATTCAAGTTGGTCTACAGGGTAAGATGGTGATGTGGGTAAAGGACATACCCACCCCCCATTAGACCACAAATGCCATAAGGGCGAAAGGGGTCCAGAGAAGTGTTCTGCATTTGTTGGTTGAATTAAATTGAATTAAAACAGAGTGTGTGTGTAGTTAGTGGAGGAGAATTCTTCAGCAGCGTTTTGCATGCTCACACACTCAAATGCATACAGGCACGCAGACACACATGTGCATACGCATACAAACACATGCACACAGACACGCACGTGCACACAGACACACATGCACATGCACACACAGAGATGCACATGTGACGCATGTGCACAGACACGCATGTGCACGTGCATGCGCGCGCACACACATATACATTTAGAGGAAATTCTTGGCTCCCTACCACTGACTTGAAAACCCAGCTTCAGGAGACAATGAAATGTTATCTTTACATCTCGGTATTCTCTTTTCAAATCCGAGCAGCCCCAACAGGAGCCATTGCTGGCACTTACTTCCCTCCTTAAAAACATCCACAGGGTTTGACTCTTTCAACATTAAGTCCCTGAGAGCAGAGAAGATGCGAGAGGCTGTGGGCGGGGGCCGGGCTAAGCCCTGAAGCAGCCTGTGGGAGGCCCGAAGTCACTTGCTGGGATGCAGTGTGGGATCTGGCTCCCCTGGGCCTGGGCCCAGCCTCCCAGGCTGCACCCACCCCAGGGTCTGAAAAGGACAAAGCGGTGCTCTCCTGCCAGCGCCCCCAACAGGCACTGAGCGCCCTGCAGTCAGAGGCTTGGCAGTCATGCAAACTGCCAGGCCCGAAGCTGTCCTCGCTGGCGAGATCAGCCCGGCAGGGAAGCCGGGCAGGGGTGAGTAGGTGCTGGCTGCCAGGCCCTTCGCTCTCTGTCCCGGCACCAAAGACAGTGCTTCTAGAGCAGGCCGCCGACGCCTCCCTTCACTACCTGCCACCTGCCACCAGGCCTTTCACACGCACACTCTTGCCTCTTCTCCCGCAAGCTGCCCCTACCAGCCTTTCCTGCAGGACCTCCAAGCTCAGGGCTGAGAGGGAAGGGAACGAAGCCCCTCCCCAGCAGTTGTTTGAGCTAAGGGTGGGCACAGGAGCTTTGCAATGGGCTAATCTTACCCCCTTGAGCCACTGACAATGCGTCCAAGTCTAGGTCCCCATCTGTGGGCAGGCCTTCTCCACGAAACCCAGTCCGGGGGCTTCAACGAGACAGGCGCTCACCGAATGAACACTCCTTGGGGAGAGCTGATGAGAAAGCCTCTTCTCACCGACCCACGCAGCCAGCAGACACCCCGCCTGTGCTTCCGGCCGGCGCTGTGTGGACACTGCTGGGGGTGCAGCCCAGCTCCTGTGAGTTCGTTGGCATTATAGGCAAATTCTATTCTGTGTGCTTTTCCATGGGGCAGGGACCCCTGCCTTTCCCCAGCTTCTCCATGGGCCCTGACCCTCCCTAAAGCAACGGTAATGACTGCCAGTCTACAGGATACATGAAGACAGCAGTCACCGGTGACGAGCTCTGGGACCAGCATGAACACAAGAGGGTTTGCAGGCATAGAAAAGGGTCCAGCCTGCAGAGCACAGAGCCCTGAAACCAGGACCACTCCCTCCCTTGGAAAGTGGACATTACTCATCCTCATTAACGAACAAGGAAAACGAGGCTCAGGGCGGTCAGGCTACTTGACCAAGGTCACACGCATTGGTAGAGCTACGTTTGAAATCTAGGTCTCTGATTCCAAGCTCAAGTGCTGGCTTGCTCCCCACCGCCCAGCAGTTAGTGCCTTGACATTTGAGATCTCAGCTTTGCGAGACCCCTCCTGTTCTCCCAGGCATGGGGGAGGGGGGCAGACAGAGAAATGGAACCTCTTCAATGACTGTCTGAATCCTGAACAGCCAGGGGCAGGTTTGGCAGCCAGGCCTCTGGGTCTGGGGGGCGGGGGAGGGGGCGGAGCACATCTCTGAGTGCTTCCAGGGACTTTGTATAGTCTATTTACCATATGCAAGACCAATTTCCTTTCCTTCAGTTGCTTTGAAGATAATTGAAGGTACTTGCATTGTCTGCCTGGGAATGTAAAAAGCTAGCTATTGCTGCAGTCCATGCTTCTTGCTTAATGCTGCGCCCCGCCCGCCCCAGCAGCCAGGAAGGCAGTCTTCAATGACCATTTGGGCAGAGCAGCCCTGCCGGCTACTTTGTTAATCAGAAATGGGCCTGGAGGTTGGGGTGGCCCTCAGGATAATGGCAGGCAGATTGAGCTGTTACACCCACATGAAATATTTAGTAGCACCATTTGCAGGATTCCGCTAGTCTGAGCAGCATGGCTTGAGGCTTGCGGATGGGGGTGAGGGAGGTGCCCAACTGGAGCTCCCGGAGCCAGGGCACTGATCAGCCCTTCTAGCCTGCAGGGAAGGGAGCAGCAGCAGCTCCAGCACAGGCAGAGAAGATGCCGCAGAGAGGAGGGAGGAGGGCACCAGCCAGAGCGTGACCTCCTGGCTGGCACCATCCCCAGCGTAGGCCGGGACTGCCTCCGGAGGGCAGGATGCCAACCTTTGCAAAGCCTGCATGGGAGCCCCTTAACGGACAGGAAATTGGGATGTCCACACCCAGGAATAAAGGTCTCATTGCCTCATCCCTCCACACCTCTTCTAGGTCCTGATGCTCAGATTATTATGGGAAATGTGGCAAGGACTTCCGGGGTGAGCTGAAGCTGGGGGCTCTGAGTGGAAGAAATAGAACAGGTGCCCTTCTCCCTTTTCTTCCCTCCCAGATCACTCTGAGGACAGAGCATTCCAGTCCTGTGCACATTATACCACACCACATGACTTCCTCACTTCTAAAGTCATGCACCTCGGCATTAGATGGGACTTTGTAGGTGTTCATTCAGCGTTCAGTAAGCTCCTCACCTACCGTGGTCAGGTATAGCCCACCCCACAGGTATAGCGCCCCTTCCCCATCTGGCCAGCACTGGAATGTCTTCACGGATGGAGCATGTATTGCCTATTGTTCCTCATTCCAAACAACCCTTGTCAGGAATAATTCCTCTTAATTAGGCCAAAATGTTTCCATTCAGCTTCTATTTATACCCTTGGCCCTTGTCTCCTCCACTCACTTTCTATCCCTGACCCCCAGTTATTACCAAAGTCACAATAGAGCCCTTCAGATATCTGAAAGCAGCCTCCAGGCTCCCTCCACACCAGGAGCATGACCAAAATCGAATTACAATCTGAGGACCGAGGTGGACTGTGGCAATCCTAAGCCTTTTGATATCAAACTCTCCTCCCACACATTTACTTGATTCCTTTTCCACTGAATCCCCAGGTAGTTGTGGTGAAACTGTTGAAAAAAGCAAGTTACAGACTTTACATATTGACCCCTTACCAGATGTATCATTGGCAAATACAGTCTCTCATTCAGTGGGCTGTGGTTTCATTTTGTTGATGGTTTCCTTTGTTGTGCAAAAACATTTTAGTTTGAGGTAGTCCCACTTGTTTATTTTTTCTTTTTTTCCCTTGCCTTAGAAGTTATATCAGGGAAAAATATTGCTGAGAGAAAGGCCTGAGATTTTACTGCCTATGTTTTCACTAGGATTTTTATGGTTTAAAATCTAACATTTAAGCATTTACTCAATTTTGGTTTTATTCTTGTGTTCAGGGTAAGAAGGTGGTCTAGTTTCACTTTTGCACATGTCTATCCAATATTCTCAACAAACACCATCTATTGAATAGACTGTCTTTACCCCATTGTACGCTTTTGCCTCCTTTGTCATAGATTAAGTGGCCGTAAAGACGTGGGTTTATTTCTGGGCTCTCCGTTCTGTTCCATTGATCTATGTGTCTGTTTTTATGCCAGTACCATGCTGTTTTGATTACTATGGCCTTGAAGTATAGTTTGATATCAAGTAGCATGATTCCTCTAACTTTGTTCATCTTTCTCAAGATTGTTGTGGCTATTCAGGGTCTTTTTTGATACCATATAAATTTCTGGAATAGGGGTTAATATCCAAAATTTATAAAGAACTTACCAAACTCAGCACTCAAAAAACAAATAATCCAATTTAAAAATGGGCAAAGGACCTCAATGGACACTTCTCCAAAGAGGACATACAGATAGCCAACAGAGACATGGAAAAATGCTCAATGTCACTAATCATCAGAGAAATGCAAATTAAAACCACAATGCGGTATCACCTCACACCTGTCAGAATGGCTTTCATCAATAAATCAACAAACAAGTGTTGTCCAGGATGTGGAGAAAAGGAACCCTCTTACACTGCTGGTGGGACCGCAGACTGGTGCAGCCACTGTGGAAAGCAGTAAGGAGTTACTTCCAAAAATTAAAAATGGAACTGCCTTAAACCCAGAGATTCCATTTCTGGGAATATATCTGAAGAAACCTGAAATGCTAATTTGAAAGAATATATGCACCCCTATGTTCATAGCAGCATTATTTACAATAGCCAAGATTTGGATGCAGCCCAAGTGCCCATCAGCAGATGAGTGGGGGGAAATGTGGTACATTTACACAATGGAATACTACTCAGTCATAAAAAGGAGGGAAATCTTACCTTTTTCGACAACATGGATAGAATTAGAGGGTGTTTTGCTAAACGAAATAAGCCAGTCAGAGAAAGACAAGTACCATATTTTTTCACTTACATGTGGAATCTAATGAACAAAATAAACTGACAAACAAAATAGAAACAGACTCATAGATACAGAGAACAGAAGGACAGCTGTCAGGGAGACTGGGTGGAAAAAGGTGAAGGGATTAAGCAAAAGCAAACTGATAGGCACAGACACTAGCAAGGTAATTACCAGAGAAAGAGGGGCAGAAGAGAATAAGGGGGGACATGGTGATGGATGGAGACTTGATTTGGGGTAGTGAATACACAATGCAGTGTACAGATGATGTATATAGAATTATATACCTAAAACCTATATAATTTTTTTAACCAATGCCACCCTACTAAATTCAATTTAAAAAAAGAAAAAAGCTTACAAAATTCCTGTTCTCATCTCGGATAGCCTGGTTTGTAGCAAATTCCCCTGCTAATAAAAATTTTAAAAAACAAAAACAACTCTAACAATTATCAGAGAGCTACCAAGGCAGCCAGGACGTAAGAGCCAAAAGCCTAGAGGGAAGGGTGATGAATTGGGAGCACCCTACAGTCAGTATTGCTCTTGAGGCCATTCACTGCTTCACGTGAAGTCCCTAGGAGACCAAGAGGATGGGCGGGGCCGAGGGGACTGCATAAAGGAGGAGGGAGACACCAGGAAGTGAAGCTGGGCTTTGTTACTTGGGGCGCATGAGGCTGAGGAGACATAAACTGAAGCTCAGCACCGCCCAGGCCTGCAGGATCAGGGCGTTTCCCGCGGGCCCTCTGATCCAGGGGCTGAGAAGCCAGCCAAGAAGTGACTGTGAGGCTAGGAAACTATAAAGACCTTTGAGCTGCCAGTTCTCACTTCTGAGATACCAGGAGGGGACGAGGCTGGAAAACTGCCCCCTTCCTAACAGGATCTGCATCCCGAAACTGACCAAGAAATGAAGGCACAATGGTCGTGTCCAAAAGAGCCTTGGCCACATGCAACCTATTCCCTGTACACCTGCACTCAACGTGCCCAAGGACAAGGCCTTTAAGAAACACATTATTCAAAACACAGCAGCGGCCCAGCCATGGGGGAAATTTCCAAAGCGAGCGTCTTCAGCTCCTAGGCCTTCCCAAGCTGTAAGCAGAGCTCTTTAACTGTGTGTGCCACTCACAGCAAGGGGGCCCCTCACAGCAAGGGGGCCCCTCACAGCAAGATGGCCACGCACAGCAAGGGGGCCACGCACAGCAAGATGGCCACGCACAGCAAGGGGGCCCCTCACAGCAAGATGGCCACGCACAGCAAGGGGGCCACGCACAGCAAGGGGGCCCCTCACAGCAAGGGGGCCACGCACAGCAAGGGGGCCCCTCACAGCAAGATGGCCATGCACAGCAAGGGGGCCCCTCACAGCAAGGAGGCCACGCACAGCAAGGGGGCCACGCACAGCAAGGTGGTCACGCACAGCAAGGGGGCCACGCACAGCAAGGTGGTCACGCACAGCAAGGGGGCCACGCACAGCAAAGGGGCCCCTCACAGCAATGTGGCCCCTCACAGCAAGGGGGCCCCTCACAGCAAGGGGGCCACGCACAGCAAGGGGGCCACACACAGCAAGGGGGCCCCTCACAGCAATGTGGCCACGCACAGCAAGGGGGCCACGCACAGCAAGGGGGCCACACACAGCAAGGTGGCCCCTCACAGCAATGTGGCCATGCACAGCAAGGGGGCCACGCACAGCAAGGGGGCCATGCACAGCAAGGGGGCCACACACAGCAAGGTGGCCCCTCACAGCAATGTGGCCACGCACAGCAAGGTGGCCACGCACAGCAAGGGGGCCACACACAGCAAGGTGGCCCCTCACAGCAATGTGGCCACACACAGCAAGGGGGCCACGCACAGCAAGGTGGCCAGAGATGACCCCCGTGATGCCTGGAAGGACCGGACATCCCCGCTCCAACGTGGAGCTGCGGTGCTGCCCCGTGACCTCTGCCAAAGCCATGGAAGCAGCTGAGTCCTTATGCGCTGAAGAAAAAACACTCTCTGGAAAAACATTAAATGAAAGCTGTACTTTAAGAAAAGAGATTGTGCCGAAACCGGTTTGGCTCAGTGGATAGAGCGTCGGCCTGCGGACTGAAGGGTCCCAGGTTCGATACCGGTCAGGGGCATGTACCTGGGTTTCGGGCATATCCCCAGTTGGAGATGTGGGGGAGGCAGCTGATCGATGTTTCTCTCTCATCGATGTTTCTAGCTCTCTGTCTCTCTCCCTTCCTCTCTGTAAAAAATCAATAAAATATATTAAAAAAAAAAAAAAAAAGAGATTGTAGTAGGTGTCCACGCTAGGGAGACACGAATGAGAGACCAGCAGGGAGGAGAAGGCTTGGCTCCAGGATTTTGTTTGGGTCCCATGAAGTGCTAACTCAAAGGGGAGAAGTGAGTAGAGGCTGGAACCGAGCAGCAGAGAGAGGAACACAGCTTCAAAGGCAGGGGTCTCCCCACCCCTAACTGACTAAGCAAACCTTTACTGGAAACACATAACATTCAGACAGTACAGTTTGACATAAGAATGCTGACATTTGCCCAGCCAGCATGGCTCAGTAGTTGTGCACCGACCTATAAACCACAAGGTCAAGATTTGATTCCCGGTCAAGGCACTTCCTGGGTTGCAGACTCAGTCCCCAGTAGGAGGTGTGAAGGAGGCAGCCAATCAATGATTCTCTCTCATCATTGATGTTTCTATCTCTCTCTCCCTCTCCCTTCCTCTCCTAAATCAATAAAAATATATATTTTTTTTAAAAAAAGAAGAATGCTGGCATTTGATAAATAAGTAACCAGGCATTCTAGGACACAGAGTGAAATAGCTGAGAACCACAATAAAGAACAGATATTAGAAATAGACTCACAGCTGAACAAACTATTAGTGCTCTCAAACACACACTTTAAAATAACTATTTTCAGGGAAATAGATCAAAAGGCAAATATTAGGAAAAAATGCCCACTTTATAATCTTTTTGTAAAATACAACTTTAGAACTAAAAAATATATAGTAACTAAAATTGATAATTTGGGTTTAACAAGAGGTTAGACACGGCTGGGGGAGGGGCAGCCAGAGTGAGAGCAGGAGGAAGATTTTTGAAAGATGGAAATGTAGGAAAGAGCATAAGACATGTGGGACATGGCGGGATGTCTCAGCTGCGTGAACCTGAACTCACAGAAGAAAAGGAGAGAGAAAATGTGGCATAAATAATATTTGAAGAATAATGGCTGAGAATTCCTTAAGCCGAAGAAAGACATCAAGCCACTCAGAGAACCTCGAGCAAGGTCAGTGTGCACACCGCAAAGCCGGGGAAACTCAGAACCAAGAGAGACACGTAAAGCAGCCGGAGAATAAACCCACGTGAGTAACAATAAAACATGGGTAACTTCTTAATAGAAACAATGAAAGTGGTAGAAGTAATGGTTTTCCATTTATTGTAAAAAATCAAAGGATTTGTATGAATGCATATAAGCACAACCAATGGACACAGACAGTGGGGGGATGAGGGCTTGTGCTGGGGGGTGGGAGTGGGCAGGGAGAGATTAATGGGGGAAAAGGGAGACATATACAATACCTTCAACAATAAAGAACTTTTTAAAAAATCAAAGATGCATGTTGTAATACTAGGAGTAGCCACTAAAATAATAGCAAAAGATTATCCAACTAACAGTAATAGAAATCATAAAATATACTTGTTTTACTCAAGAGAAGAAAAGAACAAAAGGAGCATTTAGTAAAAGATATAAATAAAAAGCAGTGTGTTTAAACCCAAATATATCAGTAATTACATAAAAGGTTAAATATATTAAATTCTATTAAAAAGAGAAATTGTCTTCAAGCTTTTAATTTGACAGATAAGTTTTTAATACCTATTAGCATTTATATTATTCTGGAAACAAATATAAGATGTCTGGATTGGGACAGACTCATGACTTAGGGTGGTACCTGCATTGAGTCCTCGTGCCCAGTGCCCCCACTCAGGGCTGATGTAATGAAGAGCATGATCAGGCCTGTACATGCAAGAGGGTCTGGCACCACTGGAGAGATTCCCAAACCATGAGACTAAGTATGAAGTAGAAACAGTCACACAGCTGCCTTCCTGCCCTCCTGGGAGAGGGAGGGGGGCCTTGGCTTTCTAATTCAAACACATATCCTCAGGGAAGAGAATGACAAAGTCTCCACTCTGGAATGCAGGTATTTGGTGCTGGGGTAGATAAGCCTCCTTTTGCTTTGAAAGAGAGTAAATGCTCCATATAAAGGATAAAAATGGCTTCAGGTCTAGCACTCTGAGAATTTGAGGAGCAAATGTGTCTGGGAAAAGAAATGCTCCATTATTAGAGCATGTCAACTTTCTTTGATTAGAAAGACTTAGAAAAAATCAGCTATGCAGAAACATTCATATGGCTTTTCAGCAACTATGATGAAAAAAAACAACCAATTGTATTCTGCTTAGAAGGGATGCATTTTAAATATAAAACCACAGAAAGGGTAAAAGTAAAAGAATAGAAAAATATATATCATGCAAACACTAACCAAAAGAAAACTAGTATAGCTATACTTATACCAGATAAAGTAGACTTTAAGGCACCAAGAATTATCAGAGATTTTAAAAAAGACATTTTCTAATGACAATAAGATTAATCCACCAGGAAGATATAAAAATTCTAAATTTGTGTGCACTTCATAACAAGAAAGACCTCAAAATATAAAAAATTTCAAGCAATGAGAAATAAAGAACATCTTACTTTTGTTTTCAGTAACTGGTAGGATGAACATGCCAAAATATCATAAAGGACATAGAAGATTTGAAATATACACTTAAGCCTAATCAAATTAAAACTATTAAATTAATCCTATCTAATAAAAGAGAAACATGGTAATTGGCGTACAACTGCTACCCTTCCCATTGGCTAATCAGGGAGATATGCAAATTAACTGTCAGCCAAGATGGCAGCCGGCAGCCAGGCAGCTTGAAACTAACATGAGGCTTGCTTGCTTCGGTGACGGAGGACTCCAATGTTCCCCGCCTGCCGCTGCAGGCCTCTGAGCTAGCAGTTTGAAACATTTTAACAAATATAGAAGCTAAAAAAAAACCCAGAAACCAGCTTTCAGCTAGCAGGGATCTCAGACCTGGAGTTGATACAGAGTTTCGATTGTAGAACCTAAACAAACCAGATACCTGCTTTCAGGAGCAGAGGCCTAAGAGCTGGAGCCTCAGAGCTAAAGCTGGCTCAGAATAAAAAAAAAAAAAGAAAAGAAAAAAAGGAGTGGTTGGGAACTTCAGTCCCAGCCTAAAAACAGCCCTCAGTCCCTTACCCAGACTGTCCAGGCACCCCAGTGGGGACCCCCACCCTGAAGGGTGTGTGACCAGCTGCAAACAGCCATCATCCCCTCACTAAGGCAGGCCAGGCACCCCAGTGGGGACCCCCACCCTGATCCAGGACACCCTTCAGGGTAAACCAGCCAGCCCCACCCATGCACCAGGCCTCTATTCTATATAGTAAAAGGGTAATATGCCTCCCAGCACCGGGATCAGCGGAGCCGCGAGGTCTCCCGGCACTGGGATCAGAATGACAGGGGGCAGCGCCCAAACCACCTGATTGCCCTGCGGCTCTGTGTGTGACGGGGGGTGGGAGGGGGGCACAACCTCCCTATTGGCCCTGCTCTGTTCCTGACAGGGTAAGGCACCCCAACCCCCTGATTGGCCCTGCTCTGTGCCTGAAAGGGAGGAGCTCCCCAACCTCCTGATCGCCCTCCGGCTGTGTGTGTGACAGGGTGCAGCGCCCCAACCCCCCCACCCCACTGGCCCTGCTCTGTGTGTGACGAGGTAGAGCCATAACCTCCCCATCGGCCCTGCCCTGAGTGTGAGAGTGGCAGCACCCCAACCCCCTGATCGGCCCTGCTCTGTGGGTGATAGAGGGCGGCGCCCCAACCCCCCCACCCCACGGGCCCTGCTCTGTGTGTGATGGGGTAGAGCCATAACCTCCCCATCGGCCCTGCCCTGAGTGTGACAGTGGCGGCGCCCCAACCCCCTGATTGGCCCTGCTCTGTGGATGATAGAGGGTGGAGCCCCAACCCCCTGATTGGCCCTGCTCTGTGTGTGACAGGGGGTGGCGCCACAACCTCCCCATCGACCCTGCCTTGAGTGTGACAGGGGGCGGTGCCCCAACCTCCAAATTGGTCCTACCATGAGCGTGACTGAGGGTGGCATCGCAACCTCTCAATCCACCCTGCTCTGTGCATGACAGGGGGCGGCGCCCCAGTTTCCCAATTGGCCCTGCTCTGAGTCCAACCAGGGGCTGCACCTAGGGATTAGGCCTGCCCTCTGCCACCCGGGAGCAGGCCTAAGCCAGCAGGTCGTTATCTCCTGAGGGGTCCCAGACTGCGAGAGGGCACAGGCCGGGCTGAGGGACTCCCCCCTCCCCCCCGAGTGCACAAATTTTTGTGCACCGGGCCTCTAGTCCTAATAATAAAAGGCTAATATGCAAATCGACTGAACCGTGGAACAATTGGTCTCTATGTCACGCACTGACTACCAGGGGGCAGACCCTCAACGCAAGAGCTGCCCCCTGATGGTCAGTGCGCTCCCACAGGGGGAGTGCCACTCAGCCAGAAGCTGGGCTCACAGCTGGCGAGCGCAGCAGTGGTGGCAGGATCCTCTCCCGCCTCTGTGGAGCTAAGGATCCCTTGGTGGTGGGGGGTGGAGCAGACCTAAGCCAGCACGCAGACATCCCCCCCAAGGAGTCCCAGACTGCAAGAGGATGCAGGCTGGGTTGAGGGATGCCACCCCCCTCCAGTGCACAAATGTTGTGCACCGGGCCTCTAGTTTAAAATACATAAAAACAATACACTCAATATTTACCTAGAGTAACAGGTACCAGATGTACCCTCTCCCCTAAAACAACTAATAAATTTAATAAAATGGATTAAGACAATGGTTCTCAAGACTTTGAATATCAGGCAACAAAGAATAGTGATCCCTGAAAGATGGGAAACAAAGGAGGTGACTGAGCCCTATGATTACCCCCAGATTTCTGCGGGGTATGTTACAAGAAGGGGAAACCCAGGTGGGATATTCACTAATCTCCCTGAATTTAGGAGATAGATCCAAGAGTCGGGGAGACCAAGGCCAACAGGGTTCGCTCATAACACAGCTCACTAGTCTCTCATTAAGTCTTCAGACTTTTTTATCTCTGTGTTTCATTTTGAATAGTGTCCGCTGTGATGTCTTCAAATTCACTAATCTTTTCTCATACAGTGTCTAAACTACCATAATTCCATCAAGTATAATTTTTTAATCTCAGATATAAATCTCCTTTTCATCTCTAGAAATTCAAATAGGGTCTTTTTTATATTTTTCACGTCTCTACTTATGTTAGTACAGTTAAATCTTTCCTCTAGCTTTTTGAGCATATGCAATACAGTTTCAATAATCGTTCTCATGCTCTTAGCTACTAATTCTACAATCGGGATTAGTATTGACTGTTGAAAATTCTTCTCATTATAGGTATAATTCTCCTGCCTTTTAAAGAGTGTATCTGATGGTTTCTAATTGGATGCCAAGCATTATAAATTTTATCTCACTGTGTTGGGTATTTTTATGTTCCTATAAATATTCTCTAGCTTTGTTTTGGAATACAGTTAAACTATCTAAAAATAGGCTACCTTTTTGGAAGTTGGCTTTATTAGGTAAGGCCAGAACAGCATTCAATCTGGGGTCAATTTTCCCACTACTCACGCAAAATCCTTCCGGTTTCTGTCCCTGATGCTCCATGAAGTATGGTTTTCACTCTGGACTGTGAAAACATGTACTATTCTCAGTCCTGTGTGAATGCTGGAGATTTTTCCATATAATCTTTTCAGGTGTGTCTTTCCCTGGCGTCCTCAGGTAGTTTTCTCAAAAGCATACCCATCTGAATACTTAAGATGAACACTCAGTTCTCTCCCCACCCCCCTCTCTCTCTCCTTCTCTCCTAAAGTTAAATTGCATTAATTAAAAAAGTGTATGCCATAAACCCTTAAGAAACCTCTAAAATGGAAAAACAAAGAGTTACAACTGAACTCAACAACCATGATAAAGTGAAATCATAACAAATATTTAATTGATACAAATAATAGCAGACATCTTAGGAAAAGCTAATACAACAATATGTAAAAGTATATTATGTTGTGACCAGGAATGTAAGATTGGTTTAACATTCAGAAATCAAAATAATGCATGGATAACAGACTAACCAATACCAACCATATAATTATCTCAATAGACACAGAAAAGCATGAAACAGAATATCCATCTCTTGTAAAAATTCTCAGGAAACAAAAAATCAAAGAGAACTTCCTCTATCTGATCATCTATAAAAACCGGTAGCTAATATTATACTTAAAGAAAAGTTTAGGTACAGATGGCTACTCCAGTGAATTATACCATACATTTAAGAAATAAATCTACACAAATCCCTATAGAGACTAGAAAAACTATACACTTTCCAATTTATAAGACTAGAGTATATCCTTGATATCAAAACCTGGTAGGAACATTATAATAAGAAAAACTGCAGATCAATCTCTCTCATGAGCATAAATGCAGAAATCCTAAACAAATTATTAGTAAATTGACTTCAGTAATATATAAAAAGAATAATATGTCACAATCCACTTGGGTTTATTCCAGGAAAGTAAAATTTGTTTACTATTTGATAATCAATCAATGTAATTGTTTGTAATTCACCAATAGTACAGTAAAAAAAAATTACATGGTCACCTCAATAGACATAGAATAGTCACTTGATAAAATTGAACACCCATTTATGTTTAAAATTAGAATTTTAAAAAGCTTACTAAATTAGCCATAGAAGGAAACTTCTTTAACTTTATAAAGTTCGACTACAAAAAACCTTGCAGCAAATTCCATTCTTTTTTTTTTTTAATCTTCATCTGAGGCAACCTACAAAATATTATTGATTTTTATATTGATTTTTAGAGAGAGAAGAAGGAGGAGAGAGACAGAGAAACATTGATGTGAGAGCCATCAATTGGCTGACCCCCATATGCACCCAACCAGAGACCAAACCTACAACCTTTAGTGTATGGGAGCCTCCCAAGCAGGGCACAAACACTATTCTTAATGAAAAATATTAAAAGACTTATCCCTGATAGCATTAATGCAATGTTGTGCACTATCACTTTTCTGATTTAATATTATATTATAGATGCTACCCAGTACAATATAAAAGGGGGGAAAAAGGTATCCTATCTAATAAAAGAGAAACATGGTAATTAGCGTACGAGTGCTACCCTTCCCATTGGCTAATCAGGGCGATATGCAAATTAACTGCCAGCCAAGATGGCGGCCGGCAGCCAGGCACCTTGAAACTAACATGAGGCTTGCTTGTTTCAGTGACAGAGGAAACCAACGTTCCCCTCCTGCCTTGCCGGCCTCTGAGCCTGCAGTTTGAAACATTGTAACAAATATAGAAGCTAAGCAAAACCCCAGAAACCTGCTTTCAGCCGGCCAGGATCTCAGAGCTGGAGTTATACATTGTTTCGATTATAGAACCCAAACAAACCAGATACCTGCTTTCAGCAGCAGAGGCCTCAGAGCTGGAGCCAGAGCTAAAGCTGGCCCAGAATTTTAAAAAAAAGAAAAAAAGGAGCAGTTGGGAGCTTCAGCCCTCAGGCTCTCACCCAGACTGGCCAGGCACCTCAGTGGGACCCCCACCCTGAAGGGTGTGTGACCAGCTGCAAACAGCCATCAGCCCCTCACCCAGGCTGGCCAGGCACCCCAGTGGGGACCCCCACCCTGATCCAGGACACCCTTCAGGGCAAACCAGCTGGCCCCACCCATGCACCAGGCCTCTATCCTATATAGTAAAAGGATAATATGCCTCCCAGCACCAGGATCAGCGGAGCCGAGAGGCATCCCGGCACCAGGATCAGCATGACAGGGGGTGGCGCCCAAACCCCCTGATCGCCCTGCGCTCTGTGTGTGACAGGGTGCGGCACCCCAACCCACCCCCCACGGGCCCTGCTCTGTGTGTGACAGGGGGCGATGCCCTATCGGCCCTACTCTGTGAGTGACAGGGGGGAGCTCCTCAACCCCTTAATGGGCCCTGGTCTGTGCATGACAGGAGGGAGCTCCCCAACCCCCAGATTGGCCCTACTCTGTGTGTGACAGGGGGTGGTGCCGCAACCTCTCCATCGACCCTGCCTTGGGTGTGACAGGGGGCGGTGCCCCAATCCCCAAATCGGCCCTACCCTGAGTGTGACTGAGGGTGGCATTGCAACCTCCCAATCTGCCCTGCTCTGTGCATGACAGGGGGCGGCGCCCCAACTCCCCAATTGGCCCTGCTCTGAGCCTGACCAGGGGCTGCACCTAGGGATTGGGCCTACCCTCTGCCACCCGGGAGCAGGCCTAAGACAGCAGGTCGTTATCTCCCGAGGGGTCCCAGACTGCGAGAGGGCACAAGCCAGGCTGAGGGACACCCCCCCTACCCCCTGAGTGCACAAATTTTTGTGCACCGGGCCTCTAGTAGTGATTTAAAATAAATAAATGTATAAATATATAAATAAATTGGTCACTTTGCAATGAATGTAATTTTGTATTTGAAAAATCTAAAATAATATGGAGATAAACTGATAAAAATTAAATATTAATTTAGCCAACTCAAGCAAGTTATAGCTCAACATGCAAAAAACAATTGTACTTCTACATACAACCAACAAATAATGAAGAAACATTTTTAAATATGCCATTTTCAGGAACATCAAATCATAAAATAGCCAGAAATATTTTTTTTTAAATGTGCAGCTGTGCAGGACATCTAGGCAAAAATCTCCTTAGTTAAAATCAATTAAAGAAGACTTAGACGTGTGAGGAGATGTGACATATTTAGGGACTGAAAGAATCAATATTTTAAATAAAATACTATAAAAATCAATTCTCTCAGATTAATATAAAATTCAATGCCATCCTACATCAAAATCTCAGCATGTTTTTTATTTTGTAGGGATTGACAGATTCTAACCCTTATATACAAATTCAAAGCACTAAATAATGAAGATAATTTTGAAGAAAAGTAACAAATTGAAGAGTCTAAATTATCATATATTAAGTTTAAAGCCCCAGGAATTAAGACACTGTGGAATTGGCACAAAGTTAGCAAATGTATAATAAAACAGAATAGGGAATAGAAAAACAGATTCATGCATGCTATCATTTTGAGACAAAGGTGATATGACAGAACAGATGGAAATTAACAGTCTTTTGAATAAGAAAAGCTCAATTAACCGGATATTCATAAGGGAAAATAAATAAATTTTGATCCCTACCTCACACCATACACAAAAATCTATCCCAGATGTATTGTAAACAAGCAAAAAAAAAAAAAAAAAAACAATAAAAAGGTAAGGTAAAACAATAAAGTTTTGCCCTAGCCGGCTTGGCTCAGTGGATAGAACATCAGCCTGTGGACTGAAGGGTCCCAGGTTCGATTCTGGCCAAGGGCACATGCCTGGGTTGCGGGCTCAATCCCCAGCAGGGGGTATGCAGGAGGCAGCTGATCAATGATTCTCTCTCATCATTGATGTTTCTATCTCTCTCTCCTTCTCCCTGAAATCAATCTTCTTCCTCTCTGAAATCAATAAAGAAATATATTTTTTAAAAAAACAATAAAGTTTCTAGAACATAGGAGAATATGTTAATAATCTTGAAATAGGCAAATATTTCTTTAACAGAGCACAAAATGTGCTCACCATAAAGGAAAATATTGATACTGGGATGACATTAAATTTTAAAACTTCTGTTTATCAAATTATACCTTAAAAAAGTGAAAAGACACATATATAGTAGAAGAAGAATATATATATATATATATATATATATATATATATATATATACCAAAAAAACCTCATTTACCGAATACATAAGACTCCTACAATCAATAAGAAAATTCACATAAAATTCAATTAAAAGTGGAGGAAAGGTGACAGGTATTTTACAAAAAAGGATATCTATGTATCTTATGAGAATATGAAAAGGCACTCAATTTTATTAGTCATTTGGGAAATGCAAAATAAAACCACCATGAGTAGAAATAGAATATTCTACACACTCACTGGAATAGAAAAATATTAAAACATTGTGATAACCAAGTTTCAGCAAAAATGTGGAGCAAATGGGACTCTCACAGACCGCTGGTGCAAGTATTAATTGACACACCCAGAAGTCTGCTCCTAAGTATATACCTGATAAAAATGCATGCACATGTGTAAACAAAAAATATTCCTAATAGCAGCACAATGGGGTGAGATGGAGAGTGCCCATCCATAGCAAAATGTGCAAGTAAATTGTGATAGTCATACAGTACACTACTACAAAGAAATGGATGAGTTGTGGCTACATACAACAGCATGGATGACACGAGTGTAATGTGGAACAAAAGAAGGCACACACAGAAGATCATATACTGTTAGATTTTATTTGTACAAACCCGAAAGCAGGCAAAACTCCTCAACAGCAATCAAGTCAGAGCAGGGCGAAGTGTGGTGGGTGCAGTGCCTAAGGGAGGCGTGAAAGAGGTTTCAGAGACAGGCATTAGTCCGTTTCTTAATCTGAAGTAGTTGGTTACATGACAGGGAAAATTCACTGGGGTGTACACTTACAGTTGTGTACTTCTCTGCATACATTTTTGCTTCCATTTTTTTAAATGCTTGCCAAATAATTTTTACTAGTAAAAAGTCACAAACATCACCTGCATCATGATTTTATATGTTAATGCGTATAGAGAATATGTGCTAAACATACATAACTATATATGCCAGAATGCTAGCAATGATTATGTTTGGATGTTGGATTATGAGTAATTTTTAATTTCTTCTTTATACCTTTTGTATTGTCTGAATATTTTCAATGAGAATATATTACTTTCGTACAAAATAAAAATAAAGCTTTAAATAAAGTTCTAATTTTCAGATGGTAAAATTATATTGTGATTTTATTTAAAGAAGAAAAGAGTCCTAATCTTTCACAAATACATAATTGAAGCATTAACATGTGAAATAATATGTGTAGCAGGGGGCAGGGAGAAGTGGGGCATATAGTTTTTTTAATGGTCATATGTTGGTAATTATTGAGGCTGAGTTATGGCCCATGGGGGGGGGGGGGAAGTCATTATACTCTTTCCTCTACCTATGAGTATTTGAATAATAAAAAGTTGAAAAGCCAACAAATATGGTATTCTTTCATAAACATAGCACTTATGAATGGCTGATATTACCCATAACAAAGGCTTGTATGAGTAATCTGTATATAGCCAGGGAGAGGGTGAAGTGTGAGAAAAGATTTTCTCAATACTTGGATGGGGCACTGGACTCTAGCATGGGGACTGTGCTCATTCCATGTTGAAGGTCTGCTGGGATCCAAGCCCTGGTCAAGCATCTAGCTCATAGCACCACTGCTTCACGGGAAAGAAACCACGGACAGATCCCACCTTCCCACCCACCTGTGAAGCACACAGTGACTCAGAAATGGAGCCCCAATGGTGACCCTTATGTTGGAGTCCATTCCTCTCGTACCTTCTCTCAAGGAGGAAGGAGGTGACTTCTTCCTGGGGAATCAGGGCCTACCTTACAAGTGTCTTGCCCTTTCAAGCCCAGGAGTAAGGTACCAAGGACAGGAATTGGTTGGGAGGTGGGGGGAGGGGAGGCCTAAACTGCCCTAAAGGAAGAGCAGTCGCTGCTGTGAGTTCCAACCAGGGTGAGAGGCCACGGGTGCTGTCTGCAGTGGCCCTCAGCTCCCATGTTGGATGTTGTCTGGTTGGCTCTTGTCCTGCCTTTCATCTGCTCCTCACCTGGGACTGGACGTGGATATGGTTATGCCTTCATCTCTCCATGACCAAGCTGACACTCGCGGATGCTATCGCCTTTTCTACATCCTTGTTTGGATTATGGATAAAATAACCACCAGCTGAATTTTCAACAAACTTCAAGTACAGGTCAGAGATCTTAATTTCTTTTGAAGAGGGGCGTTAGGTAGGAGTCGTCGTCAGTAGGAAACTGAGGAATCGTCAACATGGGAAAAAGTCTGCCGTGGTAATTTAAAAAATCGGAAGAATTAGGTTGTTACTTTAAAAAGTATGTTTCATTTTGGTTTTTAATCTGAGGGTAACATAGAACTTGAAGATTGATCAAGGAGGACACACTAAGGCATTCTCTAGAAAAATGCTGTGCATCAGGAATATAATGCAAAGCCGCAAATATGAACTAAATATAAAATATCAAATTTTCTCATAGCCAATTTTAAAAAGTCAAAAAGGAAGAAATGTGAAATTAATAATATTTTAATAAATCTAATATATCTAAAACATCATCTCAACACATAATAAACATACAAATATGAATGAAATATTTTACATTCTTTTTGGTACAAGATATGTGGAATCCAGTGTGTTCTTTACGCTTAGGGCGCTCCCAGTTCAGATGAGCCCCATTCCAAGTGGCCAATGGCCGCATGTGGCTAGTGCCTCTTACGGGACAAGCGTGGCTCCAGAAGCCAAGCAGGAAGGTATCCCTTGTGACAGTACAGACTATTACAGCTGAGGGGCTGGGCGTTCAGTCACAAGCTGCCCCGAAGCTCCAGCCACACCAAGCCCCGAGAACCCGTTGCTCTATTCAAACCCTAGGTAAGACTGGAGCTACAAGAAGCAATAAGTGGTAATAATTACCAAAGTGGTCAAAATGTTATCAAATTGTCCCTGGTCCTTATTCATTCATCTTGATGATGACACTGGGCTATTCCAATACAGTTACATAATGTATACATTTAAAGTCTATTAAAGTGTGAAGGAAGGTGTGCTAACATCTCTTGAAGGTCACCGGAATCCTAGTGTTTCCAACCACTGGACCCTCTGATAGTGGCTGCCGAAGTCCCCAGAAGGAAATATAATCCCATTTCTTACTGTGAAACTTTTAGAACAAATCCTGCAAAATGAAAAGAGCTAGTGAAATACTAAAAAATACACCTGGAAAAAATACATAACAGGATGTAAATTAATTGCAGTTTCAAAGCGAGGGGCCAGCCCGGGGCGATGTGAGGACGCACGGGGTCTGGGGCCACGCTAACCTGGAGGTGTCCCCAGTCCGGACTCCCTCGTCCATAAATGGGGTAATATCTGCTCCACAGCTGTTAAAGGATTAAATACCAAAGAAGGCATTATTTCGTGTCTTAAGTAGAAAAAATATTTAACAGCCAATATGAAGCAGACAGTGAAATAAAGCAAAGGTACAAAGGAGGAAGGGAGGGGTCCCTCTCAGAGGGCTGGCCCTCCTAGCAGAGGCTTCTCCCAGCGCCGCAGCCCGAGACTTCGCATCTGTGGCTTGTGTCCCGCTGGCTCACTTAGGAAATCTGCAGAGCAGCACATCGGCCCCGGAGTTTGGTCTTGTCCTATCTGTTGTTCCCCATTATTCTGGCTTTCAGCAGACAGCACTCAAGGCAGGACAGGGAAGTTTTTGAGGGCCTAGAGTAGATGTGGGCATGCACCCCATCGCCCAAAGGTGTAGGATCCAGGGAAGCTCCCTTACAGGAGTGAAATGATGACGTAGAGATGGTTACCCAAAATCCTCTGGGACTTTCTGGATCGCCTCTGTGTCCCCCATCTGTGCCCCCCCCCCCGCTTTGGAGCCCCTGTCTCTTCCCACGCTGCCCAGTGCTGAGCAGGGGACACGGGGTGATGCGCCAGGCCTTTCTGAGGCGCAGCAGCTGAACAGCACATGGCCTGCCGCACAGCGCGGTGCAGGTGGGAGCCGGGCAGCCTGCGCCCAGTGCGCAGCGCGTGCCATCTGCACGGGGCCTTCTGCGCTGCCTGGGAATGGCGGCTGCTAATGTGCCACCTTTGGGTTTCCTCTTGTTGTGGCCACTCAGCACCTCAGTGAGAGGCTCTGTCTGCTCCCACTTCCTTCCCTCCCCCAGCCCTGGATCCCCCCCCCCCGCCCCCCGCCGATCACTCTTCTGCAGAAGGCAGGACATGACCTTGAGCTTCTCCAGGCCTGCTTATCTCCGATAAGCCACGGGTCAACACAGCTCCCAGGCCTCTGCTTCTCACGCCGGCTTTGTGCCTGCTGGTCACACCGTGGACAAGGACTTAGTAAATGCCAGGCCCCACACTAGGCACACGGGCCTCCCTGTACACGAGGGGTCAGCCGAGAGGGCAGGTGAGAAAGCCCAGGTCCACGGGGCTGTGGAGCCACCGCTTACTATCCCTCCCAGGTCTATACAACGCGCCACACGCGCATGGCCTAATGTCGCCATCAGCCCAGCTCTGTTAGACAGGAACCATTATCCCCATTTCACAAATAAGAAAGTTAAGCAGCTTGCAGTGTGAGAGCGATCCCTCCAGGATTGGCAGCACTGCGCTGAGATTCGAGTCCAGGTCTCTGCATTCACTAATTGTTCACTACGAATACCCTCTAAACTTCACATCTACTTGCTGAGGAATTCAACCAACTGTGTATTTCAGGAGCAGCTCCAGTGGCATTCTCCTGTTCCCTGTTGTCACCTCACAACCATTGTGATTCAGCCCCTGGTGCTCTGTCCCCCCCACAGAAACATTCCTTTCCTCCAGCATCTGTCCAGGGGCCTTCGGGCATCTGTTACCTCCCTCACCCTGTGAGCAGGGCCAGAGAGCTGCGAGGAGCCTCAGTCCAGACTGGAAGCTTAACCATCCAAGACCTAAGTCTTTTCAAAACTGAGAAGCTTACAGTGGGAGGAGCCTTTCAACGGAGCCAACTCTCCAAGTCGGGTTGGAGTCATGTCCACAGAGACTCCACCGTCCTGTCCCTCTCCCTTCCTCATAGGAAATCCCATCTCCACCTGCTGGTCTTCCAGGGGGCAGGACTTCTCCAGGGGAGCCGGCCCTGCCCTTGGTCAGCTCCAGCTGGAGAGAGCTCCTCCCTGCACTGGGCCCAAGGCCATCTTCTTGAGGCTTCTACACACGTTCTTCTGCTCTTGAGGGACGTAGAGAACAAGCATGTCCTCTCACTCACAATGTCCCTGGGCAGACAGCTATCATGCTCCTGGGAGTCGCTGGCCTGCAGACCAAGCACGTTCATTTCCTCCAAACATTCTGCACCAGGCACGCAGTCACCGGCCCCCGTCCCTCCCCTGCCCCCAGTCATTCCCCACTGAATGCGCTGCAGCCGCAGGTCCCTCTGGCAGTGCCCTGTGAAGAGGGGTCTCGATTTGCTGCAATCCTTTCTCTCCATCACTTTCCCTGTCTCTCTTCCTCCCACATTCATCACCGAGAAAGAGTTAGATCAGACCCTGGGGCCTCATCCCCCGCCACCCCCATTGGGCTCTGGCAGCCAATGTATCAGCATCGCTAACAGGGGCTCTCCCTCCAGACCCCACCGTGCCTTACGGGGACTTCTGCTACCAGCCGTTGCTGGAGGAGGTGGGCACATTAAATTGCCAGGACTTGGAATGGGCTTGGGAACCTTCAGAGCTCTCTGGGCACGGGCTGTGGGACAGCCTGCCTCTTCAACCCACCTGTGTTACCTTTATCCAAATACTATGGGACAGTAGGACAAATAAGAACATCCAGGTCAACTGCCCCTAGCTGGGAGGGGACACTCTTTCAAAGACATTCCCCCTGTTCTAGGACTCCTCTTTCTTCAGACACCATGGGTGGGTGACCATAAGTGAAGCATCACAGACTAGGAATAGATGATTTAAAACACCGTGGGCTACAACCTGGGAAGCTGAGGTTCATGGCAAAGTCCGAGAGGTTGTCCTTTGCTCAGCTGAAGGAGCAGCAGGGCAGTCCAACACCCGCACATTCTGGGAAGGTCCCTCAGACACAGGGGCACACTTGACATCCAGCCTGAATCCACATGTGTATGTCACTCCTGCTCCCCACAGCTGCACAGCTAGCCTGCGTCACTGCGTGAGAGCCTAGAGGAGTATAAGGGAGAGCAAACTTCACGCCTCCTGGCCTGGCTGTGACATCACCCGGGTCTGGCTAACTTTGCGGAGGAAACATACACATGATCCCAGGGGCATCTCCACGGGCAGGGAAGGCCCTAGAACCACTGCTTGCCCTGCTTAGTTTACACCTGTCCTACCTCCAAGCCCATAGCGTCAGCGAGGGAACCCGTCATACCCTGTGATGGAAGATTCAATTACACTCAGACGGCACGCGTGCGCCCTAGTCTGTCCGGGGAGTTAAGCACACAGTAAAGGTGGCAGGAGGAAGCCCGGAGACAAAGTGCAGCTTCAAGGAGGAGGCACGTGGGAGGCTAACTCATCACTGGAGCCAGTACAGTTCCTCTCATTCCAACTCTGTCAGCCCAGACAGGGCCGCGATGGCACACACGCCCCGGGACCACAGCCTCAGACCCAGGCGCCCACCTCCCTCACTCCACCCCAGCCAAACCCACATGCCCACCTTCCTCACTCCACCCCAGCCAGACCCAGGTGCCCACCTCCCTCACCTCCACCCCAGCCAAACCCACATGCCCACCTTCCTCACTCCACCCCAGCCAGACCCAGGTGCCCACCTCCCTCACCTCCACCCCAGCCAGACCCAGGTGCCCACCTCCCTCACTCCACCCCAGCCAGACCCAGGCACCCACCTCCCTCACCTCCACCCTAGCAGCACATCCAGCTCTAGGCCTGTGGCTCAGGGGACACCGTAAAGTAAGAACCACCCTTTTCATGTACTGTCTCTCCTTACCTTCCCGTGGGCCTAGGTTTCCCTCTGAGACCCCATCCCGGCCGAACCAGGGTTGCACTGTGTGCCCCAGGGGCGGCTTCTTCCCCTTCTTGGCCTTGTTTTCTCCTCTGTAAGATGCGGGGCTTGAAACAGATGGCGCCTCAGCCCACCTCTGTTCTGACCACAAAGGCCCCTCCCGGTTTGGCCATTATTAGAACCGCTGTGCGCAGTCAGGGCCCCTGGAATCGCTGTGAGGCTGCCTTGCCTGTTCCTGTCCACAACCCCTGCCAGCCGAGGGCCCCATTTCCAAGGCTGGATGCCCATGTGGGTCACCATCAGCATCACCGCCCACCCCTGTTGCCCACACCCACAGATGCTTACTTATGGCCTGGGGAGAGACAAGCAGGCAGGGAGCCAGCCATTTCCATGCTAACTGCCCATGTGTGGCCGAAGGGATGGAAAATGGAACTGCAAAACTGCCCAGAAATCAGGGGAACTGGCACTCTCACCGTTGAAGGCTGAGCCGAGCCCTGGCGACCTGGGTCTGACCGGAAGCTTGAGGCCCAGTCTTGGACATGGAGGGCCCATCACGCTGCAAGGAGGGCTGCTGGCCCTGGAAATCAGAGGCCAGTGTGACTGCAACTCTGCTGTGCCCACACGTGGGGAAAGCATGTGACCCCTTTAGCACAGGCGGGGCTCACACAGCCAGCCTGCCCTTGCCCCTCCTTCCCCAAATCGACTCTCCGAAAGGAGGCAAGAATGGCCAATGGAAGAAGCATGGCCAGGATCAGGAGGCTGAACTCGGCCAGCTATGAGCTTTGTCCCAGGTTGTCCCCTCTCTGGGCCTCAGTTTCCCATTGGGTGCTAGTCTATATGACCCTGAAGTCCCTTCCTACCCCGAGCCCCTCCTGGGGGGACTGGCAGGCGCGTTGACAGCGAGGTGTGCGGGAATGATAGGGCCGGAGTTCCCCTCCTAACTGAGCCGGCTCCTAACAAGGAGGAAGACCTGCCAGCAGGAGTGAGGAGACAATGAGGCGACTGCAGGCAGGGGAACAAGGCAGCTGGCGGACCCTCTTGAGACAGAGAAAATGGGTGTTAAAAGATGTCCTCTGACAAGAATGAAAGGTTTGGTCTAGCGTAGGAACTTGAAGCTCCCTATTTGACTGTCTCCACCAAACAGGCAGGAAGCAGGAGATGGCCATCAGCTTTGACCCCGACCCTCCTAAGGACGAGTCCAGGAGGATGAGTCCAGGAATGAGCGAAGCAAGTGCCCCACGCTGTCCTGCGGCTCACCCAGCACCAGGGCCAAAGGGCAGGTGGCTTCCTGCCAGTGCCTGGCCTGGGCAGAGAGAGGGTGGGGAGGGGGTCCTGGGAACCACACTTTGCATACAAGGGTTAAAAGCAGTGCCTGCCACCCCGGGGGGAGGCGGGGGGGGCGGAAGGGGTGGAAACAAAGCCTACCTGCCTGCATCAGTGATTTAAAAAGAAGTTCAAACTGATTACATGAGGCACACAGGGGCGCTTCTGGCTGAACTGCCTGTGCCTGCCCAGCCGCCACCACACAGGACGCACGCAGACTCCCTTCACTCCCTCCTTGCCTGGCACAGCAATACCCAGCGGTAATGAATTATTTTTATAATATAATTATAGACCCCAAATTCCATCCATAGCATGGTCTCATTTAAACTGTGTTGCATTTTACTAATGAGAAAACTAGAGCTCAGAGAGGATAAAACACATAGTCAAGATCAAGATCAGACCATCAACAATGGACTCGAAGCCAGGCCTCCAACATCTACACCTGGAACTCTTTCCGCCGTGTCAGAGCTGCTGCCTGGGCTGGGAGGAGCGAGTCAAGCTGGTGAGCAGGCATCTGTCGGCGCCTGCGTGGCAGGAGGGCAGTGGGGCCAGTGCCGGCGGAGGCCCAGCAGCCCACGGCACACTGGGAGAGCTTTCCCGCAAAATGGAGCGGGCTGCCAGCGTGCTCATTACCCAACCTTATTCCATTTCATAATAAATGGAGCCCCTGGAGGGCCCGGCACGGGGAGGTGGGTGAGATAGGGAGCGGAGACTATTACGGGATTTTAACCTTCGTCTTCTCTTCCCAGGCCTCTGGAACAGCTGTTTGACAAAATGGATCTGTGCCGACAATCATTTTCGCTGCATTACTTAATATACAGTTGCTCTCGGCAAGAGATATAATTGACTTGCTTAACTAATCAATCTTTCTATAAGCATAGCTGCTTTTCCTCTCCCACTGGGGGAGGGGAGCAGGGGAAGGGGGAGGGAAGAAGAATTGCAAGGAGCAACCTTTGGCATGAATTACAGAGCTCTGACATCCAGCTGAGGTGTCAAAGCCAGGAGACAAACACTGCTGCCAAGCTTCCCCACCCAGGTCCCTTCTCGGTCCCCATGTGGTCTGTGGTGGCCTGGAGTCACGGTTGCCCACATGAAACGGGCACAGTGCCAGAAGTCAAAGGGCCATGGTCCCGGAACCCAAACTAATCTCCAGTTGTCTTTGGAGTAACTTGCTGTATATTTAGAAATAGGAGTGTGTCTGATGACTTGGGACTTGACTCAAATGAAGGCAGGAAGCCATGAATAAGATCTCAGTTGGACTGAGCATGAACTATTCCGCCTCTCCCATGTTCCATCTGCCCTCGTCCCAGCTGAGTTCCCTCTCTCTCCCATTTTGGGGGATCAGCAGAGTCACCCAGCAAACTCCTCCCAAGTGCAGGCCCAGACCACATCGCCCGCTCTCTAACATGCGCTGCATTTGACTCATCTCTTCTCTCGATTCCAAAGAGGGAAGCTCAACCCTCCTTCCTTTTCTCCTCTTCTCCTCCACCTCTGCCCTCCATCACTCCCCACACTTCACCTACACACACGTACCTACCTGGGCACTGTTGGATTTGGACCTATCATTCTAAATTTAGAGGAAATGGAGTTGGAAGATAAGTCACAGAGTGGAGAAGGTGACTGGGTGAAAATGATGATGGCACCCAGCCAGTGTGACTCAATGGTTGAGCATCGACCTATGAACCTGGAAATCATGGTTTTATTCCCGGTCAGGGCACATGCCTGGGTTGTAGGCTCAGTCCCCAGGGGGCACGCAGGAGGCAGCAGATCAATGATTCTCTCTCATCATTGATGTTTCTCTCCCTCTCCCTTCCTCTCTAAAATAAATAAAAACATATTTAAAAAATAAAATAATGATGATACCCAACAGGCAAGATGATAAAATAAAAACAATGCCTGCCTTCAGGCTCCTCCCCACCTGCTCCTAGCACTCCAGCCCTGATAAACCCATCTCCTTTTTAAATCCTAACTCAAGTATCAGCAAGCTGAGTGAGTTGCCCCTTGTCTGGCCCCCACCCATGTGCATCAGGATGCACTACTTAGCTGTGATCATTTTTTGTCTACGCGCCTGTCTCCCCAACTCCACAAGGCACTTTGTGAAAGCAGTGATTTGGTTTTGACCATCTTTGTTTCTTTAGAGCCTAGTACTTTGCAGGAAATGTAGTTGGCATTCAATGCAGGATTAACATGGAATTATGAAGTTAAAAATTGCAATGTCTCTATTTTAAGACAATAGATTCCTGCCACCCAGTAGGAGACCTCTCTCTAAAGAGACACGAGACCCATCTTCTGTCTCATTCAAGTGTTTTATCAATGGCATGGATGAAGTTTGAGGAAGGATGATTACCTAATTTGCATATGACAAAAATTGAAGAAATTAATTGCATGGCAGACCCAGAATCTGACCGAGTCTAAGGAGCTAGGACATAGCCAGAACCACACAGGTGAAATCTAGGAGCGTTAAGTACAGAGTTTTACATTTAGGTTCAAAGAATCAATTGGACAAGGACAAGAGGAAGGAGCTGTCTTGGCAGAGATCCATGAAAAAAAAAATCTTCACGTTTGAGCTCACCACAAGCTCAATACGGTGGCACAGCTTCCAGGAGGAGAAGTTGGAAGAGAAACCATTGTCCCTCCGTAGTCCACCCTGGTGGAGACCATCTGGACCACTGAGCTATGCTTCATTTTGAAAGAAGCAGAGGAGCGACTAGGATACCAAGGCGTCTAGAAACAGTGGCAGACTCTGGGAGTGTCCAGAAGAAATGGCAGCTAGATGACAACATGAGACAGACTGCTCCTTGGAGGAGGGAGATGTCAAGATTTACCTGGCAGTGGAGTTAAAAAGGCAGGCATGATAGCCAGAACCACCTGGGTTCAAATCCCAGCTCCACCCTTTGCCAGGTGGTAACCTAGGGCGAGTTTCCGACTTCTCTGTACCCCAGTTTCTTCATGTGTAAAACAGGTATGCCGGTTCTTAGCTTCTGAGTTAAATGGGTTAATGCATGTAAAGATCTTCAGAGAAATGCACAGGGTAAGCTTTCAGTGGATGATAGCTATAGTTATGCTATGACTTCACAGGACAGAAGTGCAGACATTACCAGAAGGCTTATTTCAATGGTGTGAGCATTTCTAACACCCAGAATTGCTGCCCACGTTGAATGGGAGGCCTGTGAGGTGAAGAGCTCCTGGTCATTGGAAGGTCAGATGAGCTGGACTCTGTGGTGGGCCCTCTGTACCAGGTAAAGGGTAGCACACGATTTCCTTTAAGGTCCCTTCCAACTCTTTAAGATTCTTGGAGTCTACCGGAGTTCCCTCCCTTCCTTCCCCCTTTGGGGAGCTGAGGGATGTTTTCTTTATATGGGGAGCAACCCAGGGAGTCCCACCCTGCAGGGAGGGCTCCAGACCCTCCTTGGCTCACTGCAGAGCCTGGAGCCCCTCCGGCCCCACTGGCACAGACAGACAGTGCCTTCCCCAGCAGAGTACAGGTGGGGGGCTTGCTGAGCTCTGAGTGCTCCCCAAGGTGGGGAACTGCAGAGGAGGCAGGTGGGCCTTGGCCCCCACACTGACAGTGAGCACCAGAAAGGCCGGTGCCTGAGGGACCCTGAGGCAGAGGAGAATGAGATTTAATTATGAGTCACAAGCTCCCCTGGGAGCAGAGGCGTCACCAGGTCTGAGGTGACATGTCAGGAGGCCCCGGAAAGGGCTCGCTTTTGCCTTATGCCTCCACCTTGCAGACAGCTGGTAGCATCATTCCCGCAGAAAGGCAGCCTGAGCCTGGCCTGGCCCCACTGAGGACATGCCAGCAGGAGGTGCTGATCGGATTACTGGCCTGGGAGGGGGCACAGGCGGGAGTGGCGATGTCGGGGGCTGCAGCCCCGGTGCTGCACGAGGCATAGAAAAGCTCAGACCCAGCTCTGCTTTGGGCCTTGACCTGAATGAACAACGATGAGTTTACTGCTCTCTCCCAGGTGGTCTTGAGCCAAGCTGGTTCATCTCTTGGAGCCTCAGTTTCCCTGTTTACACAATGAGGGGCTGTGTTGCTTGACCTCAAAAGCCCTTTCCCATGCAAACAGAGTTTACCAAGGAACCTCCCCATCTTGGGGTACTTAGTTCTCCCCACAACCCACCGAGGTAGGTAGGCCACATCCTGTAGCTCACAAAAGAGGAAACTTTAGAGGGGTGACTTGCCCACAGTCACAGAGCCAGGAAGCAGGAGAAATGAGACCTACCATGACTGTTGGACCCCAAAGGTGTATCTTTCTTCCTCCGCCCGTTGTCTTTCTTCCTCCGCATGCAGCACCACCTACGAGTTCTTGCAGCAAGAAGTTCTTGCCTTCGCCCTGATGAGGGGTGAGAGGGGTGTACCGTGAGCTGGGTGGGGGCAAGAAAGGGGACAGCGGCTGCTGAGGGTCAAGGCCAGCTCCTCCCAGACAGAAGCTGGGATTGACGCTCTGGAGGAGGAGCTTCCTGCCCGCAGTGAAACTGGTCAGGGTCTGATGCTCTACAGGCACATCATTGCTTTGGCCATGAGCACGGAGCCCCCCTCTGCGCACGGATGTGATTTTTATGGCATTGTTTATAGAGCTGAACATTCAGATTGATTCTCTTTCCCCTTCCCGGGGCTCTTCTGGGAAGAAACAAACAAATACCCCACCCCCTCCCGGGTGGGAAGCCGGTCCTCTGCTTCCTCCCGCTGGCAGACAAAGGCCAGGGCTCCCTGTCCCCAGCAGCCCCTCCGAAAGTCCCCTGGAATACCAGGGGCCAAGGCCCAGAGCCTCGGATCCCTCCCAATCCTCATCCATGTACTCCCCTGAAACCTGGGAGACTGGTTAGGAAAACAAGACAAAATAAATGACACAAAACAAACCCAGAGAAGGCCAGCCGGGCGCAGGGGCGCCTGGGGCTTCTGCTCCTCCAGGCCTCCCAGAGCGGCTCATCTCCGGGGAAACCCCAAGCAGGTGCCTTCCCCTTAGACCAGTGGTTCTCAACCTTGGCTGCACATGAGAATCACCAGGGAATCTTTTTAAAATCCTGATTTCTGGGCCTTATCCTCCAGAAATTCTGTTTCTTTGTTATGGGGTGGAGCCACAACATTAGTAACAAAGAAACAGAATTTCCGGAGGATGAGGCCCAGAAATCAGGATTTTAAAAAATTCCCAGGTGATTCTAATGTGCAGCCAAGGTTGAGAACCACTGCCTTAGACCAAAGGCCCAGCTCTCTTTCCTTTACGCACTAACAGAGCAGCTACGAACTTCTTCCCCCACCGCCACCCCCAGGGCAGCAAGCCCTCCCCAGGTTCTGTGCACAATAGGAGACTGCCAGGATGTGGCTGCCTGCTTTTTCTCAGTAGGAAACAGCATGCTTCCAGCCACTGAACCCCATCCCATCCCAAACCACTGAGCTCTCCCTGGGGCTTGGACAGAGCCGGGGAGAACACCCAGTCCAGCTGCCACCACGAGCGAGCCGGACCAGTGCATCCTCTCCCAAACCCGGCACCTACAGCCTGAGCGCCCACTTACACGCTCAAAGGAAGCTTCTGGAATCTGAAGGGCACCCAAAGTCCTGCAGGAAAGCAAGATCTTCCGCTGTGTTTAACCCAAGGTTCTCCAAACTTCTAAACGATGGATGTCTTTCTCCTTGGAAGGATTACTGACACTGGGAACTAGGTTGCATGGAACACAATTCTGGACACGATGGACTAGCCGGTTCTCCGGGTGCCCTAGCAGTCCCGACAGTTTGTGATTCTAAGCCTCAGCAGTCTCGTTTAAGGTGACCAAAAGCGTGGACAGCCGCTCTGTATGTCTCCAAGGCCTCTCACGCTCTGCTGCGGGGAAAGGAAGTTCCCTCCTTTGCTGTTACCTGCCGAAAGGGGAAGGGTTCCAGGTCTGCACTCCTGACTCTCGACACTTCTACCCACTGTTTCTACAGTAGCAACACAGCTGCCATGGGCTTTCCTGAGTCAGGTTCCAGCTCTGTCTCTGCTGCTGACACCTATGCAGCCTTAGACAACTCACAAAAGCCCTCTGAGCCTCGGTGTGGCTGCAGAATTCTACAATAGCTCCTGAGCCCGGGACAGGTGCTCACACCCTGTGCAATCCCCTCCCCTAGGGTGGGGGCGGGGGTCCTCCTCATGCTTTTAGGTGACTAACCAGCTGACTCTGAATTAATCAAAAGGGAGGTTGTCTTGGGTGGGCCTGACCTATGAGCTGCTTTCTAAAATAAGGAGGTCAGAGCGTCACTTTCACTTTTTTGCTTGTCTTTTCTTACTTTTCTTTCAGGATTGTCCCTGGGTATACCTTGGTATTAAGGTGGGCTGAGAGGGATCAAGCCTTCAGCCATCATGTAAGGGAAGAAACCTCTCAAGAATGGATTATTAGATTTGACCACCTGCAAGTGAGAAGGTCCTACCAAGCAAGTTTCCAATCACCATTAACCAGGTCAATAGTCAATTCATTGACAGTCAGCCAAACATGCATGGTTGGCTTTGGTAAGAGCAGTGTCAGTGCAGCCGTGGGTGAAAAGCCTTCCTGGGTGGTGCTAACTCCTTAGAGCTGTCTTGCTGCAATCAGAAACATAGATATGAGCAGTAGCTTAAAAGAGAGGTTGCATCAAGAAAGAAAGAATATTCTTAACATTAGAGAAGAGCATATTATCTGCAGATCGAATGGTTTAGTACAGAGACAAAAATGTATGACACATAAGAGAAGGAAGAATTGCTATAATGGAGAAAGTAAGGGATGTTGTGCACACACAGTGGGAGAGTTGGCTTTAGATAGGACCGTGAACAGTTCATCCATGGGAGCATGTGGAAAGGGGAGAGTGCAAGTGGGCAGATGCTGGTAGGTGGGTGGATGTAGCAGTAGAAGTTTGTGGAAAGACTCTTTTGATTGCTTCACTTTTCTCAGTGAAATAGGAAACAAAGTCATCAGCTGAGAGTGAGGATGGGGAAGTATCATATGAGAAACTTTAAGGCACATTGTTATAATGATATGGTCTTATAACATGTGCTGTTTATTGAGCATTTTTTTAAAAAAAAATCTTTATTTTTGAGAGTATTTCAGATGTCTTCTTCCCCCCACCCCCCCCCCCCCCCAGTGTCTTCCTCCACCAGTTCCCGCCCTGCCCAAGGCCTTCACCACCCTACTATTTATGTCCATAGGTACAATCTTTGGTTAATCTCTTCCCGCTCCCACCTCCCCACTTCCATTTGCGTAATCTTATAACCATGGTTTTAAACTCTGTATCCAGTAGTTTGCTGTCTTCCATTTCTTTCATTTGTGACATGTTTCTTTGTTTCTGAATTTTGTCTGCTTCCCTGTGTTGGTTTCTGTGTATGAGGTAGAGCTGCTATGTCTCTTGGAATTGGTAGTGTCCTTGTGTAGTAGGTGTCCTGTAGGCCCCAGTGGCTCGGCCTCCCTAAATGCTGAGCTAGGTCCTCTAGTGCACCCCTGTGTGGGCTGTGTGCACAGTCTTGTAGTTGAGCCTTGATTGCTGTTGGCATCAATGGAAGGAGTTGAACTCCAGGCCAGCCAGTTGGCTGTGAGGACTGGCTGTAACTACAGTGGAGAGCTTCTATGCAAGAAACACCCCTTTGAAGCAGGACTTGCTTCAGTGAGGCTTTGGTGTCACTGAGTCTGCCTCTTGAGTGTGTTGTTTATGGATGTATAGAGTTGTAATCTATTATTGTCTGAAGCTGTCCACTGGGTACACTGGCTTTAGGGCCTCCAGGGAGGTGCAAAGTCAGCCACTGCCTGGAGCCACCTGGCAGGAGCTACAGGGGGATCTGCAGATGGCTGCTATTTGCTATTTGTATTGGGCTTGAAGATGCCCAGCCAAAGCCCAACTGTGAAGCAAAGCAGGCTGGCACTAGGGCTAGGTCTTGGTCCTCTTATTGATAGATTTGGGGCACACTGTCACCAGCTGAAGCTTGTTTGAGAGATTTTAGCAAAGTCTGAAGCCTGAGGCAGGACAAGCCATTAATATGGAAAAGCTGCTGAAAACAGTTTGAGTGGGGCTACAAATTGGATGGGGTTGGGTCTCAGGAAATCACTAGGTGGAGTGAACAGTGTGCTTCAGGATGGTGGAGACTCAGAAATGGCTGCCAGTCAGCCCTGTGACAGGGGAGGTCCCAGCACAGGAACAATGAACCCTGAGAGCACCCCCATGTCTGACATTGGGGGAGAAAGCTGCCCCCAACTTTCTACCCCAATGTCAGACATTTCCAATTTCTCCCCAAATATGTATGGATCCCCCAAAGCCACCCAGTGCTGGGAGTTTGAGTAAGTTCATGTGCTGGCCCTTTAAATGGAATACCTGGGTCTCAGCAGTCTCCGTGTCCCTCAGCCACAATCCCTGCTGGTTTTTACAGCCTTTAGTTGGGGGGACTTCTCTTCCAAGCTCTAGAACCCTGGGCTGGGGGGCTGGTGTGGAGCTGGGACCCCTTGCTCCTCATTGGCAGCCTCCACAGGGACAATCTTCCTCTCAATTAAAAAAAACACACAGTACACGTGGGTGTCCGACTAGCCTGTTCCATACCTCCACCCTCCTACCAGTCTCAATGCAGTTTCTTCTTTATTTCTCTATTTGTAGGACTTCCATTCAGCCATCTTTCAGGCAGTTCTGAATGATGGTTGTTCTGTATTTTAGTTGTAATTTTGATGTGGTTGTGGGAGGTGGCGAGTACTGGTGTTTACTTACAGAGCCATCTTTGTTCTCTCCTATTTATTGAGCTTTTGCTTTGTGCCATGTACTAAGCTCTTGACATGTGTCACTTCACAAGCCTCGAAGATTAGCTGGAGAAACGAGACTCGGGATGATTAAGAAGATTTCCTTTAGTCACCTGGCTGGTAAGTGTGAGAGCCAGGATTCAAGCTTCAGCCTGACCTACCTCAAACACTTTGCTCTTAACCTGAGGTGGAAGCGAAAGGCAGAAGCAGAAGGAGGGGTCTGTGGAGGGAGGAGGACACTTTCCCTATTTCAAGACAGTGCCAGCCCAAGTGGAAAAGATGGGTTTAGTTTCCCCAAAGACCCAGGGGGCAACTAAATGAATTCACCAAGGAGTTGCTCAGATGTTCCCGCGCCTTCCAGTCCCCCTTTTCTGGGCCCTTGCTACATGTTTCACATATATTTCTTCATTTATTTTTTTAATAATGTTTTTGTTTTTCAATTATAGTTGACATGTAATGTTATCACACATATTTATTAAAGACAACACTTTTCGCCTGACTGGTTTGGCTCAGTGGATAGAGTGTCGGCCTGCGTGCGGACTGAAGGGTCCCAAGTTCGATTCCGGTCAAGGGCATGTACCTTGGTTGCGGGCACATCCCCAGTGGGGAGTGTGCAGGAGGCAGCTGATCGATGTTTCTCTCTCATCGATGTTTCTAACTCTCTGTCCCTGTCCCTTCCTCTCTGTTAAAAAAAAAAGAAAAAGAAAGAAAAGAAAAGACAACACTTTTCATGGCCTGTTAAACTCCAGTATAATGTCCTCAGGTTTCCCCTCCATTCCATCAGCAGATTCAGGTCATCTGAGAAACACAGGTATTAGTTTCCTATTGCTGCTGTAACAAATTTCTACAAACTCAGTAGCTTGAAACACATATATTTATTATCTTACAGTTCTAGAGGTCAGAAATCCAAAACTGGTCTCACTGGCTAAGATTAAGGTGTTGGCAGGGCTGGGTTCTCTTTGGGGACTTTAGGGAAGAATTCATTTTTCTTACATTTTTCCAGGTACTAGAGGCCACCTGCATGTCTTGGCAATGGAGGCTGTTATTTTCACATGCAATTACTCTAACTGGTTCTTCTGCCTCTCCCTTCCACTTTTAAGGCACCTGTCTGGATAGTGCAGACTCACTTCCTAGCTTTAGGTCAGCTCATTGATTCCACCTGTAACTTAATTTCCCTTTGTCACAGTCACAGGTTCCAAGGAGTAGAACATGAACATGGGGCAGGGGTATTTTCGTGTCACCACAATGTGTCTCAATTCCTACTCAAAGTCAGCACAAGCCACATCTCAGGAACGCTAACTGTCTTCATTTACTCATTCATTTATTCATTCACTTGGGAATCTGGGCTTTAGGGATTTGGCCTGGGAGTTGTTCTCCTGCCTCCCCTGCAATGTTTATTTTAGTAATAAATTATGTTCTTTTGCCCAGAAATCCTGCAGGAAGTCTGTAATTATTCTGCATCTAGTCTGATACTACTGCTGCTCTGGGAGAATGTGGGGGCACAGGGGGGGATAGGGAATAGGGAGAGTGAGGAGGGGAGAGACCCCATTCCCCCAGCACCTCTTTACTCCTTCCTTTCCAGAATGGAATAGGTATATGGGGTGAGCCCTGCGGGTGGCAGAGTTTTTCTTGACAAACTCTGTTAGCAGGCCTAGTTGAATCATTCTAATTACTCCAGAAGCCCATTACATTTCCCGGTGAGGGATGCTGAGGAAAAGAGCAAGCAGAGATTGAGGCAGGGCTCAGAAAGAGAAACAGCAACTGGGCATTGGCTCCTGCTGCTGCTTCTGCGGCTTGTTAAAAACAAAGAGGCAGGGGATGGAGCCAAGGGCAGGAGAGAAAATAAAGACATAGTGTCAGGTCCTGCCATTAGAAATGCAAAGTTCATTAGAAAAGCATTGATTGCAAAGAATTGATTTAGCAGTGATTTGATTGTCAGGCCTACAGTACATCCAAAGAAAATTTTCATTATGATTCAGGATTTGTTAAAACACAAGAGAAGACAGGAAGGCAGTGGAGCAAGGACACGCTGTCACAGCGTCTGTTGTCAGAAGCTCATGCCTGACCTGTGAGCTGCCCCCCAGAGGACCATGTCCACTGTGTGATGGGGACCCGGTGCTATGTTCCTCCCTCCCCAGGACCCACAATCTGTGTGCTCTATGGAGCGGCACAGACGTGTGGGAGAGAGGCTCAATGGGACAATGTCTTGTGGCTGCACCTCCCGGTTCAGGGAGACCACACTCCAGCCCAGACATTTCCTTCCTGTTCCTCCCTTCCTCTCTTGTCTCCTGCAGGGAGGTTTCACAGTATGGGGCCTGGTAAGAGTAGGGGCTTCTGGAACCAAAAGTGCCCAGCCATATGCCACCCTGGTCCGGCTTCCCATAGCTCGGAGAGCTTCGCTAAGTCTTCCTAGCCCCTCCTACTGCACACCTGCCTGAGGTCCTGAAGCCCCTCCCTCTACTGACTCATTCTGCGGCCTCCGTCTCACCCCTTTAGGTCCCTGGAAAGATCCCTGTTTGGGTTCTTTCTGTTTGGAATCCTTGAATATTCCTTTAGATTCTGGCCTTGATTTCACCTGTCGAGAACATAGATTCTCTGGGAAATCTTGACTTGTCTCTGTCCCACCTTTCCAGCCCCCAACAGAAGCCGGCTCCTCCATGGATTCTAAAGAGAGCATTTCATCCACTAAAACCACTTGGACATGTCCTGTTTTATTTATTGGGCTATTTGTTCTAGCAGGCTCTGCCTCCTTTCCTGCACATCAGTTCTGCCCTCTTCCATCCTCCTGCCTCCGCCTCTGCTCTCACCCATTTGCACCTGGCGCTCTTTGTTTCCTCTCTTCTCTTTGACCAAACACCACCCTCTAGCTCTTCTCAGCTGTGCGCCTGCAGTTCTCTGGCCAACTGGCCAACTGCAGGGTCTTCTCCATCACTCAGCTTGAGCTCTCTCTCCCTCTGCAGGATTTCATGACCTCCTACCCTAGATTCTCATCTGCAAAATGAGCGTAATAATAACAACGTGCCCGCCTCTCTCAGAGGAGCAACTACAATCACTCACTGCCGGCGCTTTGCAAACTGAAAGGGCTGCTTAAATGTAAATTGTTTTGTTTCTCCAATTCATGAGTTCACAATGAACACAATTTGCATTTTGAAGGCAATTCTCCATGATTCACATTAAATATTTAAGAGATACTTTGGGCCAGTGATTCTCAAGTCTAGATGAAAATTAGTGGTTTCATTGGTCTGGGTTAAGATGCAGGCAAAGCATGTTGAAAAGCTCCAGGTGATGGAAATTTGCAAGGACAGCCAATGATTTGTACTTGACTCTACTTTCTACAGAGCTGTCACCCACCTGTCCCTGGTCTAAACTCCTCTCCTCCACTTTCTTGCCCACCCTCCTTTCTTGACTCCCCCGCAAAACGTAGGCCTATAGAAGGAGAACTGTAAGAGGGACAAAGAGTCCTAGAACTTGGGAGACTGACAAGAGACCTGAGGGATGGGAGTTGACCCCTGGGAGTTCACTTCTGAGGGTGTGGTCACCAAGTGGCAGGCGAGTGCTTCTCCTCCTTCTGAAAGCAATGCAGCTGCAGTGGGCTGTCAAACTGCACCTCTGCTTCCTCATTAAATGCCTCACTTGCATCACCCTAACCTTGGCTCTGCCTCTCACATCCAAATCAGACTCCAGTGTTGACTTTATTCGTCCATCCCTGTCTCAGCCTGACCTCTACTCATCAAATCTAGTTCCTATTCGTATGCTAGCCATGCATGGTAAGATCTATTCTGATCTGAAAGACGCTATAATGTGGACAAGTGTAGAATTGATGAAACATAAAATGTCACCTGTTGACTCCACCTTTTGTCCTCCATCACGGATTCAATGTTCCTCAGCTGGTCCTCTGGGCTGACCCAACTAAGGCCTCTGGTTTCATCTCATTCTGCAATTCCTGACTCCCTCTGGCTGTTGGCTGAAAACAGAGAGGGGAGCAGTCCTGCTCCGTCTCCTCAGCTATCTCCACGCTCAAGAGCTGGTCCCTGAAAGCCATGGAACCAGAGGGGTCTGAGGCGACAGGGGAGACATTCACTGTGACAGCCTTAGCCCCACCAAGATGAGCAAACAGGCCTCGCAGCATTCAAGCAGCGTTTCCCGCCACACACTTACTAACGGCAAGCCCTGAGCTGGATGCCGGGGTAACAGGATCGCCAGGGCTGCTCCTGGACCCCACGCATCTCAGCTCTCAGTCTAAGCAGCTGCCCACCCTGAAGCACTCTACAGTGGGGTGTGATCTAATGGGAGGGGGTTCCTGACTACTGTGTGTTGGAGGCTGGGATGGAAGTCAGGCAAGGCTTCACAGAGAAGTGACAGTGAGCCGGGCCTGGAAGGAAAAGAAAGAAATTAACAAGCCGAGAGGAGGAGAAAGGTGTTCCATGCAGAGGAGAAGCGTGAAGAACAAGGTATACACGGTCAAAGCCACGGCCCAGGAGGGTATATTGTCGGGGGTAGGGAGGCGGTAAGGAATAACACGGAGGCTGGTTGTGGACATTTTGAATGGCAGGCGAAAGGGTTATGCCTCAGCAAGAGGGAGTCAGGGAAGTGTCTGAGCAGCAGTGTGGGGTGCCCTGCATCGGGCCGAACTGGCTCGGACTGCTGCCAAACGAGCAGATCTCGGAGATCCCGTGACCCCTTGTCTTCTCACGCTGTTTTCTAGGCTCTGCCCTGCCCCTGCCTCTGGCAGAGCTGAAATTCCAAGGGTGGCATAGCTGCCAGTCAGAGGGCTTAGCTCAGGAGGATCCTCAGACTCACCGACCCAGCTGGCAGCAATGGAACCCAAGCCTGCAGCCTGGGGGCTGAGCTGGGGAGAACTCTTATCAGACCATTTGGGAAGAGGAAGGGGTCCTGAGCTGGGAGGGGGCTTGAGGAGGGAATAGCCACCGCGAGCTCCCTGTCCCCAAACGTCATATTGATCAGTCCTCCAAAGGGCAAAGCAATTGGCCCTGAGATGTGTGGGGAGAGCTGATTCACAGGCATCAGGAGTGAAAGCCAGTGATCCTTCTGAAGAGTGAGGTTTGCTTAAAGGAGAGCCAGAGTGCTGTGATGAGCACATCCATTACCGTTATTGCTGCACGGAACAGTCGCCATGGTGATCGGGCTTTCCTTCCGTGCTGGGCTGCTCCAGGTGATCAAAAGGGACCCCAATTTATGGCATCCTGTGGTTTAGAGACAATTGCAGTGAGAAGGGATTTGGGAGGCTTTTCTCAATGGTCATTTCCTGGAAAAGAAGAGGCGGTGTATTAATTAAGGCAATTCTAGCTGCTGTGACGAATAAACACAAAATCTCAGTGGTTTAACGCAAAACAGGTTTTATTTCTTCCTCTTACAGGGAAGCGCTCTGCTTCCGGGAGTCATTCAAGGACCCAGACTGATAAAAGCTCTGCCACCATTAATGTGTGTCTACCCTATGGCCAGCCTGGGACTCACGGCCAGCCAGCAGCCGGGGGAGCCTGAGAGGATATGTGCCTGGAAGGTTATTATGAATGAGGCCTGGAACTGGCATGTGTCAATCACTCCCACTCATACTCCATCTCAGAATGCAGGTGCCAGGGTGATGGAAATGTGGTCCCCATCTGCACAAAGACTCTCGGTGACAGCTCCATGCTGTGGAAGGGAAGCAGGAACCTTGGGTGGACCACTAACCGTCTGCCTTGGGAGTCTGGTGTAAACAGGGGAAAGAGCACTGGATCAGGAGTCCAGGCGTAAGCGCGGGATCTACGACGCGTCCCTTTTCTTCCCTTGGCCTCAACATCGTCAGTCCCTAGGACGGGAGGGCTGGGCTCAGTGCGCCCAGCAGGCTTTGACCAAGTTGAGGCTGTGCTGTGGGAAAGAAGTGGTGCGCTGCCTAGCGAGGTTCTGCCTGGAAGGCGGCCTCCCGGGCCTGGAGTCCCAGTGCTCCATGAGGACTGGACCAGGCTGTGCCACTCAACTAGACATCACACCAACGGGACCCCGGAGAGGCTGGGAAGTGAACAGCACCCATAGCAGAGGAAGCAGTAGAGGTCACATGATTGGAGCCTGCGTCGGGATCCAAGTGTCCTTTCCTGAGCGGGAAGATGCAGGCTGCCAGTCAAGTGACCCCTGGAGCTGGCTGTCTCCTGGGACCACACGACTGAGCAGACAGGCTGCCTGAGTCACCAAGGTGAGCACTCGATGTGCAGGTGGGAGCTGCTGGAGCTACATGGAAACAAACGCACAAACATGGGTGTATACCCACACACAGCTGCACATGGATGGACACACACAGGCCAGATGAGGCTGGACCTGTACACACATTGCCAGCCAGCCATGAATGGTGCACAGGGTTCCATTTGGACATTACAGCAGGATCCATGGGGACGCATCATCGGTGCAGGTAGATGGACACGGAAGCTCATCTCCGCACAGAATTCTCATCGGTGCGTCCACAGCATTCCCACGGCCACCTGCATAGCTTCCCAGAGGGACGCGCCCAGGCTCACATCCACAGGAGCACACAGTGCAGCTGCCCACGTGACTAACACCACGGTGCTTACACACATACTCACGGGTGGGCCCACAGGAGGAGCGCCTCCCAGCTCACCACCTGACCTCGAAGCTGCACAGGAGCTGGGAGTGTCATCAGCCTGGTCAGCTGTGCTGGCCCTGGACGAGTCACTTCCTCTCTGGGCTTCAGGAGCCTCCTCACTGAGCTATGGGCCTGGGCCAGATCTCTGGATGCCACTTCTAAACTGCCTGATGGACATGCATAACTCAATGGGGAGCATGGCCCTGTCCACGGCGCTCCCAGGCTAATGAGAAATGGACAAGCACAGTCCAGAAATGACAGGGAGGCACAGGGAGCGCTGCTGTGTGACTAGTGATGGCACCTGTGCAGACAGGGCTCGAGAGATAAATGTGGCCCCAGCTCCCCTTAGAGCGGACTTGGCCTCAGCTGGATAGCACGGAGGCCGACCCTGGCCTCCAACCTGGCAGGGGGCATGCTGGGGGGGCCTGCAGAGGGCAGGCTGCCGGGGATTCGGGGAGAAGAGGGCGGCGGGGGCTTTCTCCTGGCCTCCAGACCCTGGGGATGAGTCTGCCCAGGAGTCTCCAGAAGACAGAGCCCACACCAGGAGGCCCAGCCCAGCAACCTGCGGTGTGCTGGCGCCGGGCGCTGCCCCACGCAACCCCCAGCAGCCCTCTGGCTTCAGGAGCCTCAGAAAGTGCCTCTGAGATCCTGCACTTTGCCTTCCACTGTCCAACAGCTCATGCCCCTGCAGGGCGACACCGGCCAAGACCGGGACGAGGGCTCCGAAGGTGGGTGCTGCATACGAATGTGCGCCCATGTGAGCAGGTGGGCACCTGTGTGAGCAGGTATGCGTGAGGCTGGGTTTGTTTCCTGTCTCTGCACACGTGCCTAACTCCATCTGTCCCACAAGGTCTGACTGTTCACAAGTCCCTCCTCACCCACCTGCTTGCGTAATGCACATTGACTATGCAAATCATCTGTGGGTAAGTGTGATTTTATATGCTTTTCCCCATGTGCCCCATTCCTGGTTACCCAAAGTGTCCATCTTAAAGGGGAAACCCTTTCCTCTTTCTGCCCTGACACAGCGAGAGTAGTGGGGAGAAACTTCCTGCTCTCCTCCCCACCTGCCCCCCCTCTTTGACCCACTCCTCTCCTCACCTAACTGGTGGGCGTGGCCAGAGTAGGAAGCTCGCCTCTTCCCCTCTCCGCAGGGGGAGCCAGGCTCTGCCTGGGGCAGGACCTCAGCTGTCTGGGTTCTTGGCTTGACTCCAGGCAAACTCAACACAGGAGGGGAGGAGAAAAAGCCCAGATGGGCCTCGTTTCTTTAAGTCGACTTTGCTGGCAATAAAGCTAGTATTTCAACAAACTAATATGCTGTCAGTTTTAAAACACACCCCACCTTCAGAACCGTGAAAATGTGTGCGTCTTTGAGAAGAGATGTGAGGCAGAAGTATTCTGGTCACCACCTTCCTCTTGTGTCTATTTTCACTTGGTTCAGAAATTGGGGGGGGAGGGACACAGACACGTGCACATACCTGCACAGGGGTACCTGTGCCTACACCGCCGTGACAGCTGGGCTGGGGCCTGCCCACCTGCCGTCGCTGGTGTGTCCACTGCTCACTGAGGACCTTTATGGACACGTGTAGACCGCTGAGCGTGCGAGGCCTGCACAGATGGGCGTTTCCCTGTGGGTGTGTGTGGGTGTGGACGATCTTATGGGCCTTGTTTGTTGGTATTTGCCATCTTCCTGTGTGAACGTGAATTGTAGCCCAGGCCTGGACTCCCCACCCAGCATCCCAAGAGGGCACCACTCTCACCAAGAGGAACCAGAGGACTCCTGCCTCTCCCTTGCACCTTCACTCTCCTGCAAGCTTCTCCCAGGGCCCCTCCCAGACAGGCCGCCTTGCCTGTTGAGAACAGCAGGCGCACAGCAATCCAGCAATTAGAACTAATTGTGTCTCCCTGACAAGCCATTACTTCATCAGGAGAAGGAAGGAGCGGGGGAGGGGAAATACAGGGCAGGAACAGGGAGGGGGGTCAATCCCTACATCTCTGGACCAGGTGGAGTTTGGGGTCCCTCAGAGGAGAGTGGGCCTTCCATCTCTTCCCCCACCTCTACTCATACCCTCCATCCTCTCCTGCCCTCTTTCTCTCCCTTGCCCCTGAGTGTCCGGCCATGCAAAGGGCATGAAATGGATTGGCACTGAGGAGCCCAGCCATGGCCCATGGCTCCGGGCAGGGGCACGGGAATGGCTGAGGGGAAGAGCTGGGTTTGCTGGTCCTCTGCCTCCATTCTCGGCAGGACACAGGATCTGCAGGCCTGAGCAGGCATGGAGCTGCCACAGACAACGGGCTTCTACCCGCCACAGAGCCCAGCAGCTCCCATCTCTCCAACGCTTCCTCAACCCAGATGGCTCTTACCCCTCCAGGACTCAGGTGCAAGGAATGTTGACAAGGGGACACGAGTTCCAGAAGACATGGTCCTTCCCTTGAGGAGTCTAACCCAACACGAGGGGAAAGAAATCCCCACAAATGACTCTTACTAGTAAGAGAGGGCAGTGAAAAACTGCCATAAGAGACAGGCCTGCGGGTGCCCTGGGAGGGGAGACACCACTGCCCCCTGGGGAATCAGACATGCTTCCGGGACAGACACATGGACACCACCACAGAACTGAAATGAGGGCTCCAAAGGGAGGAGAAGGTGCAAGGGCACTGGGCCCAGCACATCATGAAGATGAAGCAAAAGGAGGAAGAGGGACAGGAGGCGGCAAACAGCACCAATGTGACACCAAAGCCTTGCCCATCACCTTCTAGCATCTCCTCCAGGGCCCAGACTTCATTCCTTACTGCCTGGCTGAGCCCACTCTGCCTGCCCAGCCTCCTTACTGCCTGGCTGAGCCCACCTCTGCTTGCCCAGACCCACATGCTGGAATCGCTGAGCCAGAGGTGATATCGTGAGACAGCCACCGGAGAGGGCAGGAAGGGGTCTTTGGTTCTGGCTCAGCTACAGGCAGGATGAGAGTAGATGAGAAGATAATAAAAGAAAAGAAAAAAAGATAATACTTTGAATCTGTGTAATATGGCCTTCAAAGAACTTTTATGCACATAATCTTCTGTTGGCAGAAAAAGGTACCATGGCCGGCACTGCAAGGTAATGACCAGGCCCGGGAGGGGCGGGGAGGCGTAGCTGAGGACAGGCAGTGGCCCTGGCTCTGCTGCCACACCAGTGCCAGGAAGGGCAAAGGGGGACCCACTTGGAGCCCATTGAAGACGAAGCAGGCGGACGCCCTGAGGAGTAACCTCCCCACGGGTGCCTTCCCACCAGTTGCCCGGAAGGACAGGAAGGGCTGATGTCCAGCAGAGCTGTGGCCAAGCCCAGACACTGAGTTTACTTCCGGCTGGAGCTCCACCCCTCTCCATCAGCAAACCTTCAGGAACTCTGGGGAACGTGGCCCTCGCACTGTGTCACTGTGCCCACCGGGATACAGCACCCCCGCTGCGCCTCAGACACTGGCAGGCGACCTCAGCTGCCTACAGAACAACACCGAGCCTCCTCTGGTCTGGCTTCCCCCAAGCCCCCCTCCCAGCCCCCTCCATCTCCTTCCTCTGCAACACCAGGATGCTCGCCATTCATCCCCCAAACTCACCTGCACTCCCACCTCTGTACCTCTGCTCTCTCAGTCCCTCTACCTAACCACCCCCCTTGCCTCCCTGTGCCTTCAGTTTGGTCTTCCTCCTCCTCCATTCATATGAGAATCCATCTCTCCCTCTGCCTTTCCACCTCAGTGTGCACTTACCCAGCCCACTGCGTGGTGGGGTGATGGACAAAACCTCTATCTTCCTCCAAGGGGCTGTGGGCCGTGCGGGCACAAGGAATGTTGACAAAGGGATCAGGTCCAGAAGACATGGTTCCTTCCCTCAAAGAGCCTAACCCAACACGGGGGAAAGGAATCCCCCAAATAGAGGAATAAAAGGCAGGCCTCCTTTATTTTGGCATCTCCCCACTCCCCAACACGCACACACACACACACACACACGCACACACGCACGCACACATGCACACACACATGCACACACACAGTGAGCACTTGGCTCATACTAATCTTGTTTCATTGGAAAGTCTCATAGTACTGCACCTTCCACAGCAGGACAGGGCCACACCAGTTGGCCCAGGGGGGGAGCCCTGGCAGTTCCCTGGGTGGACCGGGCAGTGGAGCAGGATGGAGAAGTGTGCCCAGGCTTGTTGGGCATGGAAAGCCCTGCGGGCATGGCCCACCTGGGAAGCCCCGCTAGCACCCCCTCTCTGCGCCTGGCCCTCCCGGGGAAAGAAAGACCCCAAGGACCACTCAGAGCCCGGAAATGTCAGCACTCGGTGGAAGAGGTCTCCACTGGCCTGCAGGCTGCAGGCTGCCTGCACTCGAGCTGAGCACAATAAATAAAACAGTGAGGCCCCTGAAGGCACAGCGGGGCAGCTGGGAGAACTGGCCGTTGATGAGTGTGAAAGGCAGAGGAAAGAAAGAAGAATGAGTGTCCTCCGGGACCCAGGTTTGTTTCTCCTGTTTCTCAGAAGCTCCGGTGACAAGCTTGACGGTATCAAATGATCCTACTTGTGTCTCAGAGCCCAGACCCGGCTCCTGCAGGCCGGTCACCTGCCTGCAAAGGTACACACTCCAGGGCCCTGGAGCGCTCCTGCTGGGGCAGGGGGAAGCGAGGGAAGGAGCAGGAGTCCAGGCTTGAGCCCTCCCTTGGGGGTGCACAGAGGAGGTGGGGAGCTCCAGGTAAAGGGGGAGTCGCAGGTCTGAGGGGCTGTGAGATGCAGCCAGTGGAGCCCCTGTGGGCACCCCCTCTGTGGGGGGTCAAGAGCAGAGTCCTCACCCCAGAGTCTGGAGTCCAGGGTGCGGACCTGGGCCTGGGTCTGGCCCTCGCTTGCTCAGTACTTGGCTCTTCCTCTCTGAGCCAACGCTGAGGCTCTGGACCTGCCTGACTCCACCTCTCTCCAGGCAGGGGCTCCACTCACCCGCTCCTCCCAGCTCACCGAAACCCCATTCTGCAAGGCCTCGCTCCCTCTCAGCTGTCAGCGCACCCAACCCCAGAGCTCCCAACTGGCTGGGAACCTCACTGGGGCACCGTGAGGTGTGTCCCCTCATTATGGAAACCCACAACCTGCTGCTGGGGGCCTGAGTCCCCACCCGTGTCCCACCCACAGCTGCCAACCGCTCCCTGAGCTCACGCACGGCTGGTGCTGTAGATGCCTCTCCTGCCCACGCCCTTCCACGGGGAGAGGACGCCGAGGGTTCAGAAGGTTCGCTTGCCCTCCGGTGCCTTCGCGACCTTGGCCCGTCTCATCCTCCCAACAGGCCGCGGGCAGACAGCCAGATTGTTCCATTTTAGCAGAAGGAGATGGAGGCCTAGAAAGGAGAAGCGACGCCACAAGGTCACAGCTAATGGGAGCAGCTGGGGCTTGGGCCCCCTCCCCCACTGCCCTGCCTCGATGCCCTCCCGGCTCCAGGCCAGGAGGCCTGGGTCAGGCTGCTCCTGGCTCACACTCAGGCGGAAGAAACAGTGAGGTCCTGCTGGGAGGCCGGCCGGGCCTGAATATGTGTGAGCCCCACTGTTAACCCTGCACCCCACTGAGCCCCCTTCCCAGGGCATCCAGACACACTCCCACAGCACCTTTGCCACAGCCAGACAGCCAGACAGCCAGACAGCCAGCCCACCGCCTCCCGGAGCGTCTGGAGTGCAGCCAGGCACCAACTGCTCTGCTAAGTGATTACTCCAAAGACGCTCCCATGGGACCCAGATTTCTCAGAATAAACAAGCAGCCAGCCCCAGGCTCCCTGCGCCTGGGGAGCAGGCAGGCCCCAGGCGGGTATTCTGTCTGCCTGTAGGTGGCGCTGCGGAGACACAGGGCAGCAGGAGGAGCGCCCTGCCAGGTGGGCTTCCTCCTCACCCCACCTCCACCCTCCTCACCCCTCCCCTCACCCCCTCTGCTCTGGCCCCATCTGGAAGCTGAGGCTTTTCAGCCTGACAATGCTGAGCAGTGGAGACCACCTGCCCTTACAAGCAGGACCAGGCGGGGATGTGCCCTCCTGGGGGTCGCACAGCCCCCCTAGGGCTGGCCTGGGCCTGGCCTGCACCGCCCCGCTGCCCGCACTCCCTTTCTCTCCACAGCCCGGCCCTGCCCCAAGCAGAATGCCCTGCCCCAGCTGAGGATGGGTGTTGTGACGCTCTGTGGGTAGCAGGGTGCCCAGGGAGCCAACTAGAGAGCTGGGGAGACTGGTTCCCACCCTTGGGCGCAGTGTCCCCTCAGCACACATGTGCTGACCACGGGTGCCAGGCCTGGGGTCCCGGAAGCAGGAGGCAGCCCTGCCCCCCCAGGCGGACACTGTGGCAGTGCCAAGCATGTTCCCTTCGGGGCACTGCAGCCCCCTCCCCAGCCCCCCAACTTAGGGCCTAACAGGATCCGCATGGGCAGCCCTGGGCTTCCCTCTGCGGGGCTGGCGTCACCACCACAGTAAGCCTGGTCAGAAGTCACGACCCAGCGTGGGTGCCTGGCCCAGAGGGAATTTCATTAAACTTTGAAACAATATCCAGTAGTCAAACTCAGATTTCCCCTCGACTTCAGGGCCCTGGCTTCTCGTGATAAACTCGCCAGACCTGGTGACACTGGGCCTGCGCTCCTGCATTCTCCGTCAGACCATAGGCTGGTCCCACCTGAGTGCGGGGAGCTGAGGCGAACAGGCAGCGGCCACGGCCCTGGAGGAATCTCCGGAGGGCGGCGCCTTTGCAGGGCGTGTCCACTCCAGCTTGGGTCATCAGGGTCCCGCAGACACACCGCTCACTGATGATTTTTCCTGGTCACTGGGTTTGGGCCTCCAGCCCACCAGCCGACTAGAAAGGCGGAAACTAAGCAAACATGCTCAGCAGTCGTGGGGCGTGAAGTTGGCCATATGTTCTGTTTGTGTGACTATTTGAACTTTTTCTCTTTTTTAGTTTAAAAACGGAATGAACGTGCCAAGAGTTCTTGTGAGGGAAGATCTAGAAGGTGAAGGAAAGGGTGGCTTGGGGAAAGATTCATGGAGGAAGGGGTGTGGTGCCCCCATCTGCTGGCCGCTGAGAGACAGAGAGAGCAAGGATGGAGTATTTAGGTGTTGCTGTGTCTTAGAATGAAGGTCCCTTTGGCATTGCTCAAGTGGCTTCACAGCAGATTGAGGTGATGTTTCCAAGCTTCTGGACTGTCTTTGCTCCTCTTGAATGTCACACTGCGGGCAGGGGAGGGGGTTGGGGGGAGAGCATCAATGGGACAGAGTAGAGGCGCTCCCCGCCCACCTGGGAGTCAAGGTAGTCCCTGGGAGAAACCCTTCAAACTAAACAGTGGATGAGTAGATGCTAAGCCAGCCGTGGGCAAACTACGGCCCACGGGCCGGATCCAGCCCGTTTGAAATGAATAAAACTAAAAAAAAAAAAGAGAGACCGTACCCTTTTATGTAATGATGTTTACTTTGAATTTATATTAGTTCACACAAACACTCCATCCATGCTTTTGTTCCGGCCCTCTGGTCCAGTTTAAGAACCCATTGTGGCCCTCGAGTCAAAAAGTTTGCCAACCCCTGTCAGCTAAGCCATCACGAGGAGGGGTGAGGAGAGAGGAAAGGCCAGGATACTCCAGGCAGCAGCAACAGCTCTGGGAGGTCTGGAGGGCAGGCCCAGGATCTGCTCGTAGCTCAGTTGGCCGGTGGTAGGGACCGGAGGAGAGATGCGGCCGAGGGGTGGACGGGGACTCTGCCAGGCCTTCTGAGCGGCAGGACAGCTCCTGGACCATGACCAGTGGGCAATCAGGAGCCACTGGGGGCTGTAATCAGGTTAGTGATGAGGTCAGTTTGCATTTTAAACGCTGTTCCGTGGGAAGTGGATTGGAATGAAGCGAAGTGAAGGCAGGCAGACTAGGACGTCACTGGAATAGACCAGGCAGGAGCCATGGCATGGCAGCTGGGCTGGGGTCCTGCAAAGAAAGTGGGAAACTGTGCTTGATTCTAATCACCGGGAGGAGACGGGAAGCAGAGCGAGCATCTAATTCAGTGCCGAGTCCCAGGCACCCTGCGTGCTTCCCGTACTCAATATAAATGCAATGAATATGTGTTGAATGAATGGACATATGAACAAAAGGCCTAATAAACAAGTAAGGAAGCAAATAGAGGCAGGTAAATGTTAGCTTGCTTAAACCTCATCTCTCCATTGCACACTGTTCAAAAAAGTGGCTACCAATTTCTCAAGGCCTACTATGTGCTGGATAACAGGGGTGCTTCCTAAGAACCCCTTCCAGGTTGAAGTACCCCAATGCCCAGTTCCCCCACTTCTATCCCCCCCTGAAAGTTTGTATTATTGTGGGTAAAAGGATACAACTGCTAATGAAGTGAAAGGTTGGAAAACATGACGCTCAAGTTGCTGAATATTTATTTAGTTCAATAGTCCACTAGTTACCTGCATCATTGCCAACAAACATTTAGTGAGCACATACCACATATCAATGACAGTAGGGATACCAAGGAGAAGTGGACATGTTGCCTGTCCTAGGGGAGCTCACCATCTGTGGGGAGGAGAGAGGTTGAGGGAGGACCCAGGCTTGTGTAAGAGTGTGTGCAAGGCTCAGAGTGGCCAATGTGTTGGGCACATCTACTGAGGCTAGGGAGTGAGAACTGGGAGGGAAAGTGGCAGATGAGAATGGAAAGGAGGAGGGAAGAGCACCTGAAATAGGGCAGTAGTAATGGGGACAAAGAGAGGGGGACAGAGATATTCCTTTTTAAAATATATATATTTTTATTGATTTCAGAGAATAAGGGAGAGGGGGAGAGAGATAGAAACATCAAAGAGAAGGGGACAAAGAGGTTGGAGATGCCTCAGCGATGGGCCAGACAGGACACTGACCATTTGGCTAAGAGAATGGATGGACCACTCCCCACCTGCAGGTACTGAGGATCTGGGGGCTTCAGCCAGAGCAGCCGCCCAACAGACCCGTGCTCCCTGCCCCACCCCAGTGTGGTGACTAAGACATGTCATTGTCCCTCAGGGCCAGTGTCTCAGGGCAACCCTGACCCACTGGACACACACCGCTCCTGCTTCCTTCGCTGCTCCCCTTACCTGTCAAAATTCTCAAGTCTGATCAGCCCACTTGCTCTCAAACCGAGTAACTCTGTCTTTGGCTAAATGAGAAGGAAGGATCGAGGGTCTGAAGAGACACTTATTTATCTCTTTACCAGCCAGTCTAATGAATAATTTCATGTTTGCAAAAGCTCATTTTGAAATGCGAAGACAAGAGATATATTGCCAAGGCAGCTCTAATACTGCGACATTAATTTTGCACTGAAAGATTTACTCAAAAATTAGATTTTACAATTTTAATGCCTCCATTCTTTTCTTTAAATAAGCTGTGAAATACAGTTAATTAGACTTAAACCCTGGAAGCTTAGACGGGTTGAGCTTTGGTGTGAGCTACAAAAGAAAGCAAGCTTTTTTACTTGCAAATTAAATCTAAATTCATTACATGCCTGAACCTATACCACTTGCAGGAATCCCACCGGCTGAGGAGGGTCTTCTGGGGGCGCCAGATGTCTCCCTACAGAGTCCGGCTGCAGAGAAGGTGGGAGCACAGGGAAGGGACACCGACGGGGGGGGGGGGGGGGGCAGAGGACATCCGGCAGTTGTCTTGAGCAATGAGAGGGCATCCTCTGGAACATCAGCCTGGAGAATTGCTCCTTCGGGAAAGGGAGTAATTAGAAAAAATAGGGAAGTGCTGCGTATCATGCTCCCTCTCAGAAAGCCACGAGGTTGGAAGAAATAAAACAAGCCAGCAAGTAAATAAAAATTGTTTTAACCTTGTTTCATTCAGAATGTCCCTTTTCGTCAAAACACCTGCTGTGGAGTCCATGCACTCCTCCACCAGAACCACTCTCCTCTCCATGGCCATGGCCTCGGAGGCCCCACCCAGACCTTCTGCTCTCTTCCGCCCCCATCTCTCATGTGCGAGTGAAACAATCACATGCACAGAAATACAAACCTGGATTCACAGCCGGCTGAGGAATCGGGGGCCCGAGGTAGACACAGCACAGGTCCCAGCAAAGTGACCGTGTTTGCTTGGTGTCGCCCAACACGTCCATCAGAGACACAATCCCTTCCAGGTGTAAGGAAGCCGAGGGACATTCTAGCCCACAGCTCTCCTGATTCTAGAATCCTGTCCACAAAACTTTAGTGCTTGGTCCCTTCTCAGGACAGGGAACTCGCTACTCCCAGAAGTCCACCTCCTCTCTGGACAGATCTGACGTCCTCTGTAGATGTAAGGCTGCCTCCTTGTAAGGCTCTTCGGTGCCTGGAGGTGAACTTGTCCAACAACCTGCCAGGTGGGCTTCCAATGAGCTGGACCAGGAGCTCCCTCCCTCCCTGACTTTCATTTCTGAGTCAAAGACCCTCTTTCCAGCTACTGGTTCCTGATTTCATGGCCAAGTCCCTTTCCTTAGACCACTGCTTCCTCATCCTCTGGAGACCAGGGATTTGGTCCCAGAATCGAATGAAACCAATGGGTCCTCTTCCCAGAATCGCCCCATAGTAGAAGCTGCATACATGCCTGGAAGCCTGCCCCCCGCCTGTCTGGGACTTCCTAGCGGAGGCATCATGATCTGATTGCTGGCCTTGGCTAGCCCTAACCAACCCCAAAAGAATTTTCTGACAGTCCACTGTGTGCCTTCGTCTGTGTCCTTTACGATTCAGGACACCACCCTTTCCGTGCACTGCCTGTCATTCTATTCAGGGCATAATTCATCTTTGGAGACAAATAATAAAAATATAACAATAATGATCCCACCTCACTTTTGTAGTTTACAGCGTGGAAGCAAAATGGTATTAATTGGACCTTCACCAAAGCTCAGGTCATGGGAGTTATATTTTGCTTTTAACAAAGTAAACAACAGGCTTAAAAAACTTGCACGACATCCCCATAGGAGAGTGAAGAAACAGGTCCTCTTCATCCCACTGCAGTATGCTTATGACATAGCGAGCTGCCACCAAATGGAAACGCCACAGCCCCAGGTTTCAACTCGTACGCATAGCTCTCAGTGTCACAGAGCGGACAGCAGGCTCTTTACTCCCCAAGTAACGAGTGAAAGGACCTACATGCTATTTGTATGTTACAGCATGAAGAGCAGTGCTTGGGCTTTTAAAGTACCGGGTCAGCACCAGTGTTGAAGTTGCAGCGACACGGCTGAGCCAGGTGCTCCACCTTGGGAACTGACAGCGGAGTCTGCTCACGGAGCTCCTGGGAGGCCCGGAGGGGGTCACGCACCGAGGGCAGGGCACAGGGCGCACCTCAGAGTTGGACTGGAGAGGAACAGGCGCCCGGGAAACCAACGCCGTCTTCCTGGGAGAGGTAAGAAGAAAACTGGGCTCAGGGAGGGGCTGAGTGCGGTCTGTGGCAGACAGAGGAGGCCTCTGAAAAAGGGTCCAGGCAGGAAAGTGCGAAGTCCGTTGGAGGTGGGGTGTGGGAAGGTATGACTAAGCTGGGTCTTGAGCAGTAGATGCTGTGTGGGTAGAGGAAGCAGAGAGTAGAAAGACAGACAGAGTGGGGCTTTGGAGTCTGGGCTTCTTTCTGAGGCCCCTGGGGGTCCCTGAGGGTGTTGGAGGGAATGGGGAAAGGATGGTGGCTCGTCCATTGACTAATGATAGGAGCAGGCGGAGACTGGAGAGTAGACAGCTCGGGAGGCTCCCGCAGTGGCCTGGTGATGGAGATGTAAACTAACCGCTTGCATCTCCTTGACCATAGCAAGATGGCCCGCCTTATCCCAGTCCCAGAGGCCCCTCCCTTCTCACCCTGAGTACCCTGGGCAGCATTACTGGGTCGCCCATTCCAGGATCCCCATTCAAACAACCTGACTTGTAACACAGTTCTAACCTTGGGCTGGGATAGTTCTGAACTCTTGCCTTCCTGGGGACTGGACCCCTGCCCCGGGGAACCCCCCCCCCCCCCCCGATGTAACTCACCATGAAAACAGCAGTATGACGGCAGCTTTACCTGGTCTCAAGTTCACTCCTAGGCAACACACCCTGCTGAGTGCTGCGGAGGGTGTGGAATTGGGTGCAAAAAGTTCACGGCCTTCAGGAAGCTTGCGACCCAGTACAGAGGCTGAGCCGTGTGCAGGACCGACTATGATACAGGGTCAAGGTGATTCGAAGAGCTCTGGAGAACAGCCCTGGCTAAATAGCTACGACAGGTCCTCAACAAATGGCCTGAAACGCATACTAGGTCTCCATTTATTTGGCCAATGTGACCATCCCCATCTGAGCTTTAGTCGTCGTCCCCTCCCCTCCCTGCCCCCAATCTGTGAAGGAGCAGCTGCCTGCTCTTCCATCTCTGCTGCTCCATGCCTGCTTATCCCCCACGTAGTCACTGAGGTACACCTCCCCCTCTTAGGTCTGCAAACACACCCACAGTAGAAGTGCTGGGGGAGGGCAGGGGAACCTTTCCCTGAAAACAAAAGAAAAATGCCAAGGACTATAAAAAGAAACAAGTTTGCAGAGTGTTTGTTTCTCATTGCAAATTAAATGTTTAGCCAAATATTGACTCGGCAGCCAAAGCCCCTGAGGACCCCCAGGCCCTGGATTCCTCTGGTCATTTCACCTTTTCTTAGCTGAATGCTAGGAGGTGCTTGCATTTCTCTCCAAACAGGTGAGGCCGGCCCTGCCCTCAGGTCCTGGGAATCCTCAGTGAGGTCCCGACCCACCTCATCTCTCACTTGGTCCCTAGTTCCTCCCATGGGGTCGGAGCTGCTGCTCTGATACCCTCGTCCTGTCCCCCGGGCCCATCTCACTGGGATGTGCTCTCCGCCCTGCCCAGCCTGGGCCTCCCCAAACCGACAGATCTCCCTTTGCTTCCGCTTGGCTTCTGCCTTATCGTTCCTCCCCACCTCGCTCTCATCGGCTTCCAGGCAGCCTTCAGAGCCAACACCTCTTTCCCTGGCAGAGCCATGCTGCCACCTAGGATTCGGTGCCCCCATTAGCAGCCCCTAGATCTCCAGGCCATCCAGTCCAGGCCCTGCCTTGCCAGGGTCACGGGTCAGGGCGTCTCCTACCAACGGGTCCTAAAGGAAAAGTGGCCATCAGTCTCACAGATTCATTTTTCTTTCTTTCTTTTCCTCATTCTCCCTCCCTCCCTCCCTCCCTCCCCACCCCCTTTCTCTCTCTCTCACCCCCCGAATCCACTTTCCTTCCCAGTCTCCTTGGTTACCCACATTCTTATTGATGCCAGATCAGGGGTTACTGGATGGTGCTGGCACGATCTTCTTCAGAAGAGAAAGACGAGCGAGCGAGCGGCAGCGAGGAAAGGAGGCGCCCTGCAGCCCCCGCACCCCCTGGCTCTCCTCCCCGGCGGGCTGTCTCTAACCCTAGGCCACAGAATTCATCGCTCACTCTGATTCAATGGGACAGTTATTTTATATTATTAAAATAAGAGGTTATCATCACCACCAATCTCCATCTCCTTTCCAATCTCATCTGAAAAGCAGGCATTGCCTCCTGCTCCCAGACCCCTAATTCTCTCAGCCTCGGCTGCTAAATCATTTAACCTGGCAAAGTGTCGGCAGATGCATTTTACATGAGAGAAGGGAGACGGGCCCGCTGGGCTGGCTGAAGAGGCTGAGAAGAAATAGCTGAGGTGTGGCCAAGGGTCAACGCAGACTTGGATGGGATGCGGGGTCAGGAAGGGTGGGGTGTCCTCCCTCTCCCTCCTTCTTGGGGAACAAGACCGCCAATGCCTGGACCCCCTTGCAGAGAGGTTACTGAAACCCAAAAGGACTCCAGTCGCAGGGCAGTGGTCACCAGGCCACAAGCCTCCCTGGACTCTAAGCCCGAGCGGTACCGTGCAGGGCCTTCCAGGCCCCGGGACTGAGGTGAGGTCAGGATTCGGCGTGAACCGTGCCCCCGACAATCACCCGTTGTCGCCTGAAGTCCACCTGGAAGGGGCCTCCTGTATTCCCTCTGGCAGCCCTGCGGGGGGGAGCGGGAACAACTGGGGAATCGAAGTGCCTGGTGAGACGCCCCGGCTGGGGGCCAGGGGAAGCTTTGGAGTGTCCCCGGGCAGTCTGGGCCCTCCTCCCAGACCATGGCCCCCGCCCAGCAGCGACATGCGTGCCTCGCAGCTGTGCTAACGAGAATGCTCTCCCCCAAACAACAGATTAATTGATTTTAAACTTTTAATGCCAGATGCTCGGTGGAAGCATTTTAATAATCCTCGCGTCGGAATTAATCATGTGTCCTGGTCTGCAGGGAGGCGGGTATAGCCCTGCAGAGGGGGGTGGAAGAAGCTGCAACTCCTAGTCCCTCCTCCGGGCTGGTCTCTAAGTACAGGCCGGGCCCTGAGGGTGCAGGGGCAGCAGGCACAGGCTGTGGCTGGGTGTGGGGCGAATGGCCCCTGAGGGGCAGGAAGTCCGTTAGCTGAGCCCTGCTTCCATGCAGCCCAAGGCCAAGGTCGGGTACAGCCTATTCCAGAGGCTCCCCATCAGCCAGGCCACAGTGGACTCCAGAGCCAGACACACTTGCTCAGCCCCAGGACACAGCCTCCTTTTTCCTGGGAACGAGACGCCTGCTGGTGAATTTCTCTCTTTTTTATTCCAAGAAATTTCAAAAGAATCCACTCCTCTGAAGTGGGAAGGAGAGAGGGAAAGGTCTCCTCCAGTGAAATCGGGGCTTCTCCCCCCTGGCCCCCGCTGTCCTTCACCGTAGCCTCTCCTCTCACCCTGTCTTGGGCTCTGGATCCTTTCTCCTCCTCGATCCAGAAGCCCCTGAATTCCTCCCTTGGGTCTCCAAACTTCCATCCTCCGCATCTCTCTCCTCCTCGGTACCAGCTCTCTGTCCCTAGTTCCTCTCATTCAGCCTCTGGCACGGACAGTGTGCCCGGCCTGTTGCCATCGCAAGTCTGCTCTGTACAACCCTCCTGTGCAGGGGATACTGTTACCCTTTGTTTACAGAGGGGGGAGCTGAGCTAGGTGATGTTACATCGCGTGTCCACAGCGGCATTGTACCGCCTCCAGCCACCCGAAGGCTTCTTGCCTCCATGGAGCACCTACAGGGGCGGACTGTGTGCATAACGACACCTACAAGTGCTTGCCCTATTCGGAGACCCCAAGTCCGTGTCCACGTGGCGGCTCCCAGGCAGGGCTGCCAGACCACCTGGGTACACTTGTGAAGTGGCAACAGGAAGCTCATGGCCGGGGTGAACCTGTCTGGGCACCTTCGCCTCCTGCTGACTGGGCCAAGCAAGTCCACATTTTTGAGAGTCACTCCAACGACTGGGAACGGCACGGCTCCCACCTCACCCCTCAGCCCTCACCCCCCCCCCTCCCCCAGCAGTCATGCCGATGCTGAGCTCTGCACAGGCCGGGCCTGCCAGTGACCTCCACCGCCTAGAAGTCCAGCCCTAAAGGAATACCTCTCGAGGGCGACAGGCACACTCTGTCCCTTTTAATGCTGAACACCCTTGGGCTCCCCTGCTCCCCTGTGCCCCGCTGTCAAAGCTAAATCGATACTCCCTTTCTTCTCTGCAAGAACATCTCAGTAATCCTAATTGGTCACTATGGCAACCCAGCTTCAGCTCCTCGCGGCCTCAATGAAGAGACAGAAGGATGAGAGGGTGAGATGGAGGTTAAGCCTCCTTATTGTATAATGCTCTGCCTTTGATATCACCTAGATCCACATGCTAAGTACCTGGAAAGAAACAAAATCCCGTGTAAATTAGAATGATACCATCCAATCCCCTGCTATGTCCTCGCTCATAGCCGCCCATAGGCCATTGTCTGAGCTGCTGGCCTGACCCCCTCTGCCCGGCGCTAACGAATCTGGTGGGTCACTTTCATCAGGGAGGACAGGCTCGGGCTGCGGATCCTGCAGGCCAGGTGGATGCTGGGCAAGGGCCCTGCCTGCAGCCCCCACCCCCTCCAGGAGGGCCCGGGAGAGGAGGCAGGATGACTGCATGGAGCCTCGCCCTGTGCTCTTCCTGAGAAAAGAATCACAGCCCTCCCACTCCATTTCCCTGGCAGGCAGGTCACCCCCACTTGGATGGGGCACCCTAAAAGCCCAGTCCTGCGGTGGGCTCAGGGGTAAAGTTCCTAGGTCTCTCTCTCTCTCTCTCTCTCTCTCTCTCTCTCTCTCTCTCTCTCACACACACACACACACACACACACACACACACACACTCCTGCCTGAAGATGTCTTCCCATCCAGATACCCCCTTTGCCTTCAGCGCAGCCTCATGGATTGAGCTGCACACAGTGACTCCACACCCCGCTGTGCCAGGGTGGAGGCTGGTGCTGCAGCTGCGGCCACGTGCGCCAACAACCCTGGGCCCCTCCAGCTCTGCCCCTGCCTTGTGTGCCCCTCCAGCTCTGCCCCCGCCCTGTGGGCCCCTTTGGCTCTGCCCCCACCCTGTGGGCCCCTCTGGCTCTGCCCCTGCCTCGTGTGCCCCTCCGGCTCGGCCCTTGCCCTGTGGGCCCCTCCGGCTCTGCCCCTGCCATGGGTGCTCAGAGCCTGACTTCTCCGTCCCAGGAGAGGCGGATTCGGGCTTTTTCTCCAACCCTCTCGCCGCCTAACCCACATGGCGCTTCTAACCAGTCTCCCACCTGCTGCAACAGAAGACGGCAGGTTCACCTTGTACCCCAGGGGGCCACAGGCTGACCAGCCGTCTACCTGCAAAAGGCAGGACCAGTGTGGCCTCTCCCGCTGAGCAGAGTTTCCCGCCTGGAGAGACCCTTGCCGGAGCTCCTCATAGTTCCCCTGGGGGTGGGGGGGTCCTCGCCCCTGGGAAAGGAGGCCCGTGGACACTGCTCTTTCCTGCTGATAAGCAGAATGTGAGACAGCCTCGGCCGTGCGGCTCTCCCGTCTGCCCCTCATGACCTCTCCACCAGCACACGCAGACCTCACCGGGCACCAACGCTGCTCAACACCCTGGCTTCCCCTGCTTCCTGCCAACTCACTCTCTCAACCTCCCTTCTGGCGCCTCAGAGGACCCGTTCCCAGGTCCTGGCACCTTTGGGGCTACAGAGAAGTGTCCCCATTGTCTAATCCAGAAAGGATTGGAGATAGAGGTCGGCTCGGGCATCTGGGAGCAGAAGGCAGTGTGGAGTGCGGGAGGAGACGTGCCTTGGAGGCAGGCAGATGGGGTTTCAGAACCTGGGGCGAATCACTCGGCACCTATGAGCTCAGCCTCGTGGAGGCCGTCACGTCTGGTGAGCAAGGTCCTGTGGGGAGAGGTGATGAAGCCCGGGGAAGGCTTTCTAGGTGAAGCAGCGTGGGTCCACCGTAAGGACTGTCACCATCACAGCGGGACGTGGGCCGCGTGCTCCTGGCCGTGGGTGGGTGACCGTCACGTTTCTCCCCTCATGGAGCCTGTTCAGGGACGGGAAGGGTCCTAGTCCCTGTCAGCCCGTGGCCCTTGCATTCTTGCCTTCATGCTCCCCATTGCTGGCCCAGGATAGAGACTCAGAGAGGGCATCTTCTGTCACTGGCCCGTAGATGGGGCAGCCACATGCTCTCACACTAGCGCAGTGTGGCTCTCTTCACCTCTGAGCCCCATCCCAGCTGCCTGGGACCACACCCCAGCCCCCCTCACAGAGGACAGTGCTCCCATTAGTGATTTTTGATCAGGAATGGAGGCGTAGGCACCTGTCGGATACACCAGCTGAGCCCCAGAAGCTCCTGACCCATAGACAAAGCAAGCATTCATTTACCCCTGTGACACCAATGAGAAATCGGAGGCAAGAAGGTAGCGTGACTTCTCCAGACCCTGGAGGCGGTGAGCTGCAGGTCTGAGACTTCTGATTCCCACACGCAAGCCTGTGCTCCCGCTGCCGCCTGCCACCTGCCTCCTGGCACCTGCGAGCCCCCTGGCCCGCTCCTCGCTCCTCTGCAGGGTAAACACTTGAAGGAGGCCCTTCGTTCAGGGGGCATGTGGAGTGGAATATGGGGTCCGGGCTCATCTGCATTTTGGGGACAGAGGCTGGGGAGAGCACAGAGGCTCCTTGATGGGAGTGAGCGGACGTCGGAAGGAGATCATAACAGTCATGGATATGGCTGGTCATGCTGCCATCATTGGCTTGTATTTGCAGAATAGGGGATGCCGGATGCACTGACTGCACTGAGAGGGCGCAGGACGCCCGGCAAAGGCGCCCAGAGCCGTGGAGGCAGTCGTTTAACCCCCGGGGTCTAGCCATCGGAGTTCTTGGAGCCAAGGACAAACGGACAAGGCAGCCTGCATCTAAGAAATGAACAGAGACGTGAAAGTCCTAAGTGGCTAGTTTGGAATTCAAAAGTCGCTGTCCTGTAAACAGTGCTGTAGAACTAGCATGCATTGAGCCCTACTACGTGCTGATGGGTTCGAGGCATTCCATCCGAATTACCCTTGTTACATCATCAACTGATGATAACCTGGCCAGATGGGAGTGGCAGACACTGGCTGTTGGCCACCAGCTCGTAACTCTTTCTTCTCGGGCTCATAGTCCCTGCACAGCCTTCCTTGATGAGGTGCAGCCACATGACCACGGAATGCAGGGGACATCATGTGCACCCCCTCCTAAATGGCCCGGAACATGCCTCCTGCCCGCTCCTTTGTGGGCCCCCTCTTCCTTCACCTGGCTGCCTGGTCCGGCGGAAGTCTCCCAAGCTCTCGGGAATTACATCCACTAAATGGGAGGATCCAGGGTCCCTGAATGACTGCCTGGAGCCAAACCCTCGACTGGCCTCTGTTGAAACATGGCCTGAGTGAAAAATAAAACGTTGTTGTGTTAAGCCGTGAGATGTGGTGGATTTTGTTACTGAAGCTCACCCACCCTCACTAACTCCGTAAGCACCAGTATATGTCAACGGCTCCCTTTCCAAGGGAGAAGCCGAGGCTCAGAAGTGTTCCATGCCCACGTTCCATGCCCATGACGCCAAGATTCAAAGGGAGGTATGTCAGACTTTAAAGCCAGGAATTTTCCACGCTGCCCACCACAATTGGTGGCCAGGTTTCTAGTCCAGCCACAAAAATCTACTTTATCAACAAATACCCCGTGCATTTTTCAACGCCTCTCAGCCATTGCCCACAGCAGTTTCTGTGGAACAAGGATTGAAGCTCCAAAACTGACTCTGAGACCACACCCTCTGCACCACCACACGCCCCGCCCACAGGCCTGCTGTACTCCAGGCCTGAGCATAAGAATCGCCTCTGTCAGGTGGGTGTTGATCTCTCAGCTGCTCCCCAAGGACTCTGAGTCCCGATAGAAAAGCAGTTTTGCCCTGGGAATGAGCGGCTCCCACTCCCCAGCTCTCTCTCTACCCCAAATCCCTCTCCTCCTTGCCCCTCCTCGTGACCTCTTCTCTTTGACTGCCCACATACTTTCTCACTCCTTAATCTAATTTAGCTCCCAAGTCCCTCACCCCTGCTTTTTTATTACAAAGAACACAGCACTTTCCCAGGTTCTATCTTCAAATGTTTACATTCTAGAGGCTCGCTTCCAACGCACACACAGGTCCTTAGCAGAAAGTGCCCCCGAGCTACCAGCCTGCCCTAAAGGGATGGGCGAGTGCTACAAACACCCACTGGAAAGCCTGTCTCATAGCCTGCTTCTGCCATTTCAAAGCAGAATCTAATCCAGGCTTTGCCTGCAAGCGAGTCTGCTGTCCGTGGTGCTGACCTGGAAGGCTCGGGCTGGTCATCTTTTTTCTACTCACCATTCAGCCAGGGAATTGATCACCTCACCGTGCTCTGCTCTGAGCCTCACGCCACTCGTCGACAAAAAGGAATTATTAACAGTACTTACCTGGCACAAAGAGTTCAGTAAATGGTAGTATTTATAATAATTATGCTGCTATTCTCCAGGCCCACATCTCCTATCTATTCACTGCCGCTTCCCAGACATATTCTTCCGCCCCAAATCCATTGCTAAACAGTATTTGGGTTAGAGATGCCACCCTCATTGTCCTTCCCACACTTCCCTGCAGCATGAACACAGGCTTTCCAAGGTGTTTTGCTCTGACATTGAAAGAGAAAGGGGAGTTAACAAAACAACTAACTGGTTTCACTGGCTGAAATGTGAGCAGAGCTCACTCCAGAATCTTTCCACTTTGATTATATCCCTTCATTAATTCATCTCTTGGATCCTCATTTGGGAGCAAAAACCAAACTCATGCACCTTTTTTTTTTTTACTTGGAAGTTTGGGTTCCCAAGAATCTCTGTGCTTGCCTCTCTGAGCACAGCCCACGCTCTGCCGAAACTGTCTGCATATAAAGACAATAATATTGCACACCTCTGCATCCCCATCTCACAGAATGCCAGCCCCATTGTTCAGGTCTAAACAAAGAAATAAATTAATAAACAAATAATCAAAAGAACAAATGGAATGTGGTGGGTTGATTTTTTTTTTTTTGCCCCAATCTTTCACCCTCCCTGCATCCACATTGGTTTTTCCAATTCTTCATCATTGGAAATGGGGTGACTTAATAATTGAAGGAGGGGTAACTTAACTTTGGGTTTGCACATTTGAGGCTTGGAGGCCACATAATGAAGCAGAAGTGACAGTGAGCCGGTTTAAGTCGAGCCCATTCTAGATGAGCCACATCTCAGCTAACCTGAGGAGCATGAGTGATAATAAGTGACATTTGTTTTAAGTCACTAAGTCTGAGAGTGGATTTGTTACAAGGCATTATGTGGACAATAGCTCACCAACACATTGAGGAAAACACATAATGGATATTTTTTATCATCTTCATGGTTTATGAAGTTCAACATCTCACCTTCTCTGAGCCTTAAGTCCTCTTCTATAAAGTCTAGATAACAATGTCTGGCTACCTTCCATGTCTCGCAAAGGTCGTGGTTGGTTTCCACTGGCGTAAGAGTGGGAGACCACAGCAGTAAGTTAATCAGCAGCACAGAGATAAAGGAGAATGATTATTAGGGGCTGACAGCCATAATCCTCCGACACCCTGTACACCCACTGTCTCTAGCCCTATGTACTCTGTTAAATGGGACACCCGAGGGCTAAGCGTGAGTCTTTGGTCCACAAAGGTACTGGTAAAATCAATTCTCTTCCAGGCTGGTACTTAGAACTGTCTCCTTCGTGTTTGACCAGAAAATTCAACTGAATCCCTCAATTTGGGGAAGAGGAAGCCCTGATTCTACCCTGTCATATCCAACCCCAAATGCACTTCGCCACACACCCATCAGTCTCCAGCCTCCACGGAAGGCTATCTCCACGATCTCCACTTTGGAGAGCTCTGACTGTAAGAAAGCAGTTCCTTATCTTCCCTAACCCCCAGACAGGACAGTTTCCTAGGTATAAGCTTCTCATGGCATCTACAGTTTCCCTTCAGAGCTTATATTGCAGAATACAACATGAAAGCTGTTTGTGTGATAATGTTCAGTGTCTGTCTCTCACACTGCACTTCCAACTCTTTAGTACCTAGCATGATAACAGTAAATTCATAGGCATTCAGACTAAATAAATGAACAAACTGTTTTTAATATTATTTAACAATCTCTTATAATAGTTACTTAGTGGAGATTGACTCAATAATGAATGAATGAATGAGTGAGTGAATAAATGAACAGAGGATGGTGTGTCTTCCGGAACGTCCTTGCTGCCAACTGGTATTAATTCTATCACTTGAGGGTCCAGCAGAACAAGCCTCCTTCCTGTATCAGCCCCTCACACTTCACAGGAGTTGAGAGCTGACTCCTGAGAGATTTCTGATTAGGAGACAAAGGATTGAGAGTGAAGAATTTATAACTCATATATCAGACATTTATTGAGTATATGTTATATGTCAGACACATTTGTGGGTATTAGGGATACAACAGTAAGAATAACAGACCAAAATAAATCCCTTCCCTCATATTGTTTATTCTCTAATGGGAGGAGAGAGATAATAAACAAATAAACAAGTACAGCACCGAGTGTGTCAGACGGGGATGAATGCAATGGAGAAAGTAACGCAGGGAAGGGGAATAAAGAAGGCCGCTGCCTTAAGTGGGATGGTCAGGGAAGGCCTTTTTGAGAAGCTATTTGCACAAAGATCTGAAGCTGGCGGCGGGGGGGGGGCGGGGGGGGGATGAGCTGCACAGGTGTTTGCAGTGAGAAGAGCTGGGCAGAGACGAGCAGGTGGGGGGTGGGGGTCCTGAGTGGAGAGCGCGCGGACGGGCCATGGAGAGGGGTGGAGGCCAGTGTGCCTACATCAGAGTGAACAAGGGAGAGAAGAGTCGAGGTGAAATCAGAGGGATGCAGGGAGACGTGCAGCCATGTAAGGACCTTGGTCCTCTGAGTAAAAGGAAAACAATTGGCTCATTTTGAGCGGAGCAGGGGTCCAGCCATGGGCAAACTACGGCCCGCGGGCCGTATCCAGCCCGTTTGAAATGAATAAAACTAAAAAAAAAAAAAAAAAGACCATACCCTTTTATGTAATGATGTTTACTTTGAATTTATATTAGTTCACACAAACACTCCATCCATGCTTTAGTTCCGGCCCTCCGGTCCAGTTTAAGAACCCATTGTGGCCCTCGAGTCAAAAAGTTTGCCCACCCCTGCGTTAGACTGTTGGCCAGCAGGGCCAGGCGCAGAGCAGTTAGAGGATGTCACAATCATACGAGACAGTGATGGCAGGCTGGCCGGGGCAGGGGGGTTGGGGGGGCATATGCTCCTCTGACCCTGCACCTGTGCCTGGAGGTGCTGAGTCAGTGCTGAGTGAGGGCACCTTACATGGATGGGAGTCAAAACAACTGGATCTCAGGCTCAGCATTCCCCATTAAGCCTTGCCCCTGTTCTTTGCATTTGTTTGCCTGGAATCCTGCGTTGGGTCTCAGGATGAGAATGAAGATTTAAGCATGTGTAAGAGTAGCCAGCTCAGTCAGACACGGGCATCACGTCGTGATGGTCCCTTTTATCTGAAATGTCCAGATTAGGCAAGTCCATAGCAGATTCGTGCTTGCCGGGCCGGGGGAGGAAGAGCCTGGGCAGAGAAGGGACACTCGGTAAAAAGTAAGGAAATCACAACAAAATACGAGCTTTAGTTAATAGCAATGTGTTAGCAGGGGCTCACTAACTGTGGCGGGTGTTCCATACTAACGCAGCGGGTTAATAATAAGGGAGCTTGGGTGTGGGGTTACACGGAAACTCTGTGCTACCTTCATAATTTGTATACAACTGAAGCTGTACAAAATAAAACGCTTATAAAAAAAAAAAAAAGAGTGACCATTCAGGCCCGGGAAATGGAAGAAAGAGGCTCAGTGCTTTATCAGCCGAAAAGCCCGGGGTGCCCCACTCCCCCGAGAGCCGAGCCCACCCTGGAGTCTCGGGCCCCGGGGAGTGGCCTGCGTGGCCATTCTTCCATAATCCATTCTTAGAGCTGCTCCTCTCTGTGTGCCCTCGGCTGTACACTGATGGTTTAAAATCATAGTAGTGAAGTGAGACAGCTGACACAAACAATATTTCTAAATGACGTCATGTGGTGGGTAATCTGGGCCTCGCTGTGTGCAGGCAAATGCGATTACAGCAGGGCCCGTATTGGCTGGCCTCGGAGTCCAGCCCCAGGCCACTCCTGCCCTGACCACATTAGCAGCACTGAAGCCATTTAGCAGACGAATAGGGGTCTGGGATGGGGCCTGGTCCTCCACACGAGTGGGCCCTGCTCTCAGAAGATGTCTGGCTCCCACTTCTCAGTCACAAGATCAAGGATGTGGCTGCACAACTGACTGCCTGTCTGCCCTTCTCTTGCTCGCCTCAGCCAGCCCACCGCATCCTCAGAGCTGCATGGCTGGGTGCAGAGAGGGCGCCTTGCTTCCTGTGGACAGACCAAACCCAGCTGGGCGAGGCCATGCTTCAGCCACCATCTGCCTCCCACCCCCAGTCTGCGGTGCCCTCTCTTCCGCGTCTGCCATCTACTCTCCCGGTCTCCCCGGCCCAAGCCTGTCAAAAATAGGATGCATTGGCAGCAGGAGCAGGCGAGTGGAAGGGGCAGGGGGTCTTGTTTACCTAACACTGTGCTAGTTGCTCAAAGGTCAAGGCCCATCTGCCAGGCAGCAGGTGCCAGGAAACCAGCTGCCTTCGTGGCACGGGCACCAATCATTAGTGAGGGGCAGGTGGACAGACCAAGTAACTGCCCCCTGGCGCCCAGCCTGCTACATGCACACAGGCACACACACATGCACATGCACACACGCATGCCGCACGCACACACACACACACACACATGCCCAGAATTGAGCGGGTGGCCGTAAGTAACTCATTTGCTGCATGACATATGGCAAATGTTGACTCCTGTGTTGGCTTCTTCCTGCCATTCTCCAGGCCCCAAGCCACCAACCACCCTGTTCCCTGCATAAGCTCAGGGAACCCATTTTAATATTAGACTAAATTCAACATAATTAAGAAGTGTAATCAGCTATTGTTTGGGGGTAAAATGAGCAGCACCATAACTCATTTTAAATCTGAACAGAGGCAATTTGGGAGCCCTGGGCCTCAGGGACTATGTCAGCCCATGGAGAGTGGTCTCTTCAGGAATCCAGATGTCCCACCTGATGGGGTGCCCTGCTCTCTGCCGTCCGGGTCAGCCCCTCGGGCTGTCTGCTGAGACAGGCGGCCCTGGGCAAGCGTGAAGCCCTGAGTCACGGAGCACCCAGGGGCAGTGAGGGCAGGAGAGCCATGCGCGCAGCGCGGCCCCTCCCAGCCTCCAAGCCCCCAGCAGAGAGAAGGGCAGGATACCCCTCTTGACCCTACAAGGAAGACTGGGAGCTTAGAAATGAACTGTCCACACATGTCCCGGCAGCTCGGGAACACCAGGAAGCAGTGAGTCCCTGCAGTAACAGCCCCCTTCAAGGTGTTTGCCACACCCAGCAGGCAGGCTGAGGAGCACATAGTCCAGAGAAGCAGGTCCCTGAGGGTAGCAAGGGCAGGTGCCTGACAGGATGCAGAGGCCTCCCTGCTCCGAGGGAAACGTTCCATTGGCCCCGGCTCACAGGATGTCAACACAGGGGAGAGTGCGTTCTAGGAGCTTCGGGCCCCACACAGGCCTGGAGACAGGGAGGACTTCACGGGGAGGGAGAGGAGAGGGGTGCAGGGGGGATTTACAGCACTGTGTGACCCTGACCAGCCCCTTTTCCTCTCTGATCCTCTCTAATTTCTAAGCTGTCAGTCTAGTTGCCTGAGCTTCGCCCTTCATTGCATTTTAAAATCACTTGGAAGGCATTTTTAAAATATATTTGCCAAAACAAGCTCAGAGATCTGGGATTAATTGGGGAGGGGAGTTGCCAGTAGTTTTTAAAACTCCAGGTGATTCTGGTTTAGCCAGGCCTGAGAAAACTAGCACCTCTTAGCTGGCATCAGACCTGCCAGGGGGCTTATTAAGCACAGATTTCTGACTCAGTCGGTTTGGGGGCCTGAGAGTTTGCATTTCTAACAAGTTTCTAGGGGATGCTGCTGCTGCTGCTGCCCCGGGGACCACACTTTGAGAAACGGTGCCCTGGACCAGAGCCACTCAAAGCTGGTCCCCAGAGTGGCAGCACCAGCATCGCCAAGAAGCCTCTGACAATTCAAAAGAAGTGCCTTTTTTCAAACTTTAGCATAATGTGCCCGTAGATCAGTGGTTCTCAACCTTCTGGCCCTTTAAATACAGTTCCTCATGTTGTGACCCAACCATAAAATTATTTTCATTTCTACTTCATAACTGTAATGTTGCTACTGTTATGAATCGTAATGTAAATATCTGATATGCAGGATGGTCTTAGGCGACCCCTGTGAAAGGGTCGTTCGACCGTCAAAGGGGTCGAGACCCACAGGTTGAGAACCGCTGCCGGAGATGCTGGAGAAGGGACCATATACTGAGAGAGGAGCTGCAGGGAGGTGAGGAGGAGGGCAGAGGGAGCGGGGATGCTGGCAGGAGGGAGTGGCCGGTGTTGGATGGAGAGAGGCGAGGAGGAGGAGTCAAGCCCAAGTACTGCTGCCCTCTGCGACCCCTCGCCCTTCCATGTGGAAAGGTTCCATGGAGCCCCCCCACCCACTTTCTGCAGGTGGTAGATTTGCATTCATCACTGGCTCAGCCCCCATAAGCCATCATGTTAACGTCATCGCCTCACCTGTGTTACCAATGGAAAAGATCATGGGACTTGAATGGCTACCTGGAGACCCCGGGCAAGGCGTAATT
>NC_138084.1:81985160-82175160 GCF_964212035.1 Myotis nattereri
TGCAGGGTAAAGAGAAGAACAAGGCTTGTTTCCCCAGGTGCTCACAGGTCCTGACCTCAGGCTCAGACAGCATTGTGCTCCCTTCCTAAACATGGAGATCCTTTTCTTCTCATCTCGAAGCATGTGCTTTGTTTATTCTCCCCCCAGAACCCTCTCCTGCCCAGAACACAGTGGAAGGATATCCCAGTCCTCCTCAGCTAGGAGCTGTTTGGGGACGTTTTCCACGGACGGTTAGTGTCTCCATTATGCGGATGCATGGATGACATATTGAGGACAGAGCTTACAGAATGCAAGCAACATAGCATGCCTCAGAAGAGCATTTACTTTTCAAATATGTTCAGTCAGCCGACCTTCAGGTGCAGAATGAGGATGTGGTTTGGGGTGAAGGTGAAATGGAACAAGAAAAGTGCCGCATGTCACATATGGTATGAACTGAGTTAGCTCTAGACTAACCCAGGAGTGAGAATGACATTGTGATCAACAATCCAATCTCACCTCTAGTGTATTTTGAAAACAAGCCAAGTGAAAATTATGAACAAAGTAACAATTTCCTTATTTTAAAAAAGGTTTTATTGATTTTAGAGAGAGAGGAAGGGAGAGGGAGAGAGAAGCATAGATGTGAGAGAGAAACATCGATCGGTTGCCTCCACCCCCACCTGGGATTGAACCCAAAAGCTGGGAACATGCCCTTCTGGGAAATGAACCGCTCAGTGTATGGGACAACCCGCCAACCAACCGAGCCACACCTGCCAGGGCCAACCTTTCCAACTCTGTTTAGAAATGAGCATAAGAAAGACTATTTTAGAATATCTCTGTCTTCCTTTGAATAGGATCACATCTGGGAGTTTTGAAGAGACATTCAGATGTGATAGATATGTCATTGTAAGTAAATGAAACACGGCTTCCTGCAGCAGAGACAACACCAAACTACGCCATTCCATTCTGGGCAGCCTGCACTGAAGATAGTACAAATGGGAAGCCTTTAAGCTAGAGGCATATAGATGACCTAGACAAGCTCAGATAAAAGAGTATTTTAGAATATAATAGAAGTAATCCTGTTATTTGCAGATTTTTAACATTTCCTACAACTTTTGTGATATTATACTATGTTAGTACAGTTTTGGTAATATTATATTTAAAATCTTTTTTTCTTAAAATATTAATGTTTATTGCATGTAACATTATTATATTTTAAATTGTTTTTAAAGGTTAATTTCTGTTATTTTTTAAAACGTTTTTATTGAATTTCTTGGAGTGACATTGGTTAATAAGATTCAATATAGGTTCCAAGGTTAATTTCTTTTCTTTTTTTTAAATCCTCACCTGAGGATAATTTTCCATTGATTTTTAGAGAGAGTGGAAGAGAGAGGGAAAGACAGAGAGAAATATTGATGTGAGAGAAACACATTGATTGTTCGCCTCCTGCACACGCCCCAATCAGGGCCCGGCCAGGGAGGAGCCTGCAACCATGGTATGTGCGCTTGACCGGAATCAGAGCTGGGACTTTTCAGTCTGCAGGCCGTGCTCTCTATCCAGTGAGCCAAACTGGCTAGAGCTCAAGGGTTAATTTACCTTACTCCATTGATCTAGAATCTAACAATGAGGGAAAGAAAATTGCCTTTGTGTATCTGCAGTGGGTGTGAGAAAGAAGTGGTTGTGGAAATTTAGAGGAGGTTTGGACGGGGAAAAAAGGCCATATGCTAACCTGACTAGTTCAGGGAAGGCCTGCATGCGGTTTTGCAAACTCAAAGACCTAAAGTAACCACAAAGGATGGTCTGAAATTAAAAATTTAATTAAAAGTAGTTTATGGGAGGTAGCCATTTCCTAGGCCAGTATTTTCCCTGACAAAGATCAACCTCCAGTCTTTACTAAGCCTATTGTTTTTCTTTCTTTTTTATAAATATATTCTTTTTATTGATTTCAGAGAGGAAGGGAGAGGGAGAGAGAACTATCAATGATGTGAATCATTGATCAGCTGCCTCCTGCACGCCCCCTACTGAGGGTCGTGCTTGCAACCCTGGCATGTGCCCTTGACCAGAATCAACCTGGGACCCTTCAGTCCGCAGGCCATGCTCTATCCCAAGCATGTGCCCGCGGGCCGCATGCAGCCCACAACGAATACTTCTGCGGCCCAGCCAATATAACGGTATTAAGAAACGTTTAAATAAAAATTTTGTAACTTAATTTTTACAATATCCTGTTATACATACTTATTAACAACGAACTACAACGTTTGCTAATGACTGATTACTATAATCATGTTGCATTCATTTCCCTGAGGCGCACCATTTCTCTCCACTGACACTAGCAGCGAATATTTTAGCAGCTGATGGCCACGTCATTAGTCTTGGACTGACTTGTTTGGTGTGCGCAACAGGAAATATTTCACTTTTGGAGAACAAGAAAAATGAGTTTATTTGCGTTACGCTTATTAATTTGTGCAGTTATTCAGTGTCTGGTAGTTAATGTTCAAGAAAAAATATTGCTATTAAAATGTTCTATTATTTTGTTAATGACTACTTATTTATTTCAGCCCTTTGTATTCAGCATGTCTCTCCCGAAATAAACTTACATTTCTATGAAAATAGAAGCTTTTGTTTTTTTGCAGCCCACATAAACTTCAACCTTGTTTATTTGGCCCGTGTTAGCCTTTGAGTTTGACATGCTTGGTCTATCCACTGAGCCAAACCAGCTGGGTAAGCCTATTTATTGTCTTTCTGCATCTAAGATAACATACCTGTGAAATGTCTGGGTAACTTGTAACTTCCCTTTCTCAGGACCCCTCAGGGCACAACAAATGGCATCCAGGCGGGGACCACAAATTCCCTCACTGTTTTTATCATGTTAATTGTTGCCTGTTAACTATCCTGCACCCACCTATATAGAAAAGCATGTGTCCATCATTTCGCTTTTTATCCAATCCCAGAGGTCGCCACCCGCCCCCCAACTTTGCTTTCTCCCGCCTCCCTAATCTCTCACCAATGGGTTTCATGTCACCCACTCACACCTCCTCCCCTGATGGTCATTTATAAAAACAAGGTAAGCCCGCCATTCTCCGGAGCATGATCCCAACACCTTCACACTGCTTCCTGGCAACTGTGGACAGTGTGGTTCAAATAGACTCACCAAAGCTCTTCACAGGCTTCAATGTTCTTTTACGTTAACAGAGGGAAGGATTGTTTCTTGCTGGAGTGTCTGGGAAGGACACTATTTGGAGTGATTTTTGAAGAATGGATTTGACTTTAGCAGCACACCTTAGAGGTATTACAGGATTGCAGGCAGGAGGACTAGGGACATGGAGACAGGAAAATTAAAACAAGGCCAAAACCTGTGGGCAATTTGCAGCCAGCCTATAACTACCAAGCCATTATCTTCCCAGCCAAGGACACAGAGCAAATGGCTAAACACCTCCCTAAGGAGAGGTTGGGGGCGCGGGGGGAGAGGTGGGTGGAGAAGAAGGGAACCGGGCAAAGGGCTGCTTTACTTCCTGAGCAGAGAAGCCAGCAGTTCCAAGGCTGGGCCAGGGAAAGTGCAGGTGCTTCTCAGGAATTCTGGGAAGGCCACAGCAAGGTAAACAGGGGCCTTGAGAATTCAGCTGCACCAAAATATGTACCCAGCAAAGGGATGTTGAAGCCTATAGACAGGAGGGTATATAACGCCTCGGACCCCACCCAGCCTGCTCTTCAGATGAGCTGAGTGCTTGTCTGGGCTGCATAAGATGTATAAGCTTGCTTGCTTTGCTTTTTAAATAAGGGGCATACTCCAACTGCTGTAATAAATTGGCTTTCCAAAATGCAGTCAGGGTCTCTGGTATAAATTCATTTATATGGGAAGGATCGAGGCTGGGACACCCTCTCCACGGACGCAGGGGGCTGTCCAGGAACACCTCTCTGGTGTTGGTGAGAGGTGCTCTAGCACTCTGAGTAACGGTTATGAAAAGAAGAAAAGAATTGTGGTATTTTGTGACTTGGTGAGTCACTCAGCACAGGATCCATGTATAGGAATAGTGTAAAACCGCCAGGTAATTTGGAGTTAGATCATGGCTCTTAACTTCATTCAGGAGGAATGGGGACCGTTTAATGTTGTTTTTTGTGTGTGTGTGATGCTGTCAGAACCATATTTAGAAGACCTGTCTGGTGACAGGATGGATTGGAGACAGCAGGACAACCAGTGTGGAAAAGATATCAATAGACCAGGGGAGAGAAGGAGGGCCTGGCACAGGGGTGGCACTAGGGATGCTAAGTTTTGCCCGTTATCTCAGAGCTTTGCCTAGTCCAGTAGTCGGCAAACTCATTAGTCAACAGAGCCAAATATCAACAGTACAATGACTGAAATTTTTTTTTTATATATATATATATTTTACTGATTTTTTACAGAGAGGAAGGTAGAGGGATAGAGAGTTAGAAACATCGATGAGAGAGAAACATCGATCAGCTGCCTCCTGCACATCTCCTACTGGGGATGTGCCTGCAACCCAGGTACATGCCCTTGACCGGAATCGAACCTGGGACCTTTCAGTCCGCAGGCGGACGCTCTATCCACTGAGCCAAACCGGCTTCGGCTGAAATTTCTTTTGAGAGCCAAATTTTTTAAACTTAAACTATATAGGTAGGTACATTGTTATTAACTTAATTAGGGTACTCCTAATCTGATTGAGGTCGACCCCTTCCAACTCTCCCATCCACACACGTCTTGTATACTTGTTTCGTCTATCTCCTTTCGTTCATCCTCTCTATATGTCCAAACCATCTCAACATACCTTTCTCAGTCCTCAACACTACATCTTCTTTCACTCCACAACGTTCCCTAAAATTAACTTAGTAAATTTTACTTAAAGTTTTAAGTCTTAAACTATAGGTACGTTGAATAAAACTTGATATCACACTTAATAACGATATTATTTATTGATAAAATTAAATTCCTTACAATTTACCTTACAATACCCATAAAATTAAATCATGACAATGACTGACAAACACTAATGTGAACAATGGCCTTGCATCTCCTTGGAAAGTTTGGGTAAGTCAGGTTTGTATGTTGTTGTTTTTAATTTTAGGCACGATTCCAGGTTCTCATCAATAAGACGACTTCTCAGTTTACTCTTGATAAGGTTCATGCTTGAAAATGATTGTTCACATAAATATGTAGACCCGAATAAGGGAAGAACAGCAAACGCTAGTTTTTCAGTTGATTATATGAGTCAGGAATACTATTCCAGGTGTTAAAAATCAGCATATCTTCCTTCTCCAGGTGTTTCAAAGCAGACCACTTGTGCTGTGAACTAAGCTCACATTTGTTTTTCTCCAATATTTCTATATCAGCACAAAGACGTTCAAATTTCGAGCTCCACAGTTCTTTGTTTTTTAAATCCAGCAATTGCATTTCAAAGTTGCCAATGTCAATATTAAAGAGAGAAAAATTTAATTGTTACAGTAGCATTGAGAGGTTTTTTTAACAAAGGCTAACGTCGCCGCTTTGCTGTTTCTGAATTCCTGAAGCCTGTTGAGAAAAGCTTCCCTCATATTTAAAATACCGCACGTGGTATTTTGTGGAAGAGCCACACTCAAGGGGCCAAAGAGCCGCATGTGCCTCGAGAGCTGCGTTTGCGGACCACTGGCCTAGAGTCTCCCTTGGGAGTGTCCTCACTTTCTAGAGAGGAACTAATGAAGGAAATTCCGCTGGAGGAAATGACACTGGATTCGTCCGCCGCCTTCCATAAAGGCCTTTGAACTGCAGCCCAGGAGATCTGGCTGAGGGTCTTGATGAGAGCTGTTTCCCGTAGATGCAGGAGCGCTTGTCAGCTGACTTCCCTAACCGGCGGGGCGGCGAGGGTTTGGTGGAAGAGCCAGGCGGGCGCGCTAAGGTGGAACTGAGTCCCTATTGACACACCAGTGTCTGCAAGTTCCCCAAGAGGAGGCTCAGAATTAGCAAATTAGGGCAGGGCACTTCCTTCTTTGGGAGGGAAGTTCCTTTTTTCAAAGTTCTTCCAACGGAACTCTTAGGTTCGAAAAGGGGAAGTGAGGGGGAGCTGCAGAGGACTCCTCGCGGACTCGGCCCCGCAGGCTGTGGTCAGGCCTGGCCCGGCGGCCGCGGTGCGGGGCGCTGAGCAGGGGATCTTGCGTACATGCTCAGTTCCCAGCAAAGGAACTGGGTTCAGAAGCCCAAAGGGGGAAGTGTCTTGTGCTCTGAGGTCAAAGGGCGCGCGGGGAGAGCAGCTCACGGCGCGCTGTCTCAGCCTTTCCCGGGGTCCGGTCCGTTCCCAGGATCCGCGCTCTCAGTCGCGTCCGCGGCCGCCGAGGGTGAGTGTAGACGCACCGCCACCCGCGTGGCGTGGGGATCCTTTCCCTCCTTCCACCGCGGAACCCGCCCTCCCTTCTCTGGCGGCCGCGGCTCCAGACTTGACCTTCAGGTTCTTCCTCCACGACCCAGGTTCCAGCCACCAGGACCCACTCGCCCCGCGCCCGACCTGCCGCCCGCGGGGACCCGCGCGGCCGGCCCAGTCCAGTGCGCAGACTCGGGCCAGGCCCCGCCCCTCGCCGCCCGGCCCCGCCCCTCGCCGCCCGGCCCCGCCCCTCGCCGCCCGGCCCCGCCCCCCGCCCCCGCCCCGCCCCGCCGGCCGCTCCCGCGCCCCGCCCGCGGGCCGCCGGGTGAGGAGGAGGGAGGAGGTGGAGACGGCGCTCAGCTTGGCTGCCGGCCGCGAGCGGGCGGCGTGGGGTCGCTGGCCCGTGGGGACGAGGACGCCCGATCTCCGAGCTCCGCGGACCCCTCGGCCCCGCCACCGCCCCTCCCTGCGCCGCCCTCCCTGCGCCGACGCCGGCGGCTGGGCGAGGCCCCGCGCGCCCTCCCGCGCCCCGCTCGCCACCCTGCGGAGCCGGCGGCCCGGCCCCAGCGCCCTCGCGCCCCGCGCCCGCGGCCATGGCCGGTAACGTGAAGAAGAACGCGGGGCCCGGGGGCGGCGGCGGCTCCGGGGGCTCGGGCGCGGGCGGCCTGATCGGGCTCATGAAGGACGCCTTCCAGCCGCACCACCACCACCACCTCGGCCCCCACCCGCCGGGCGCCGTGGACAAGAAGATGGTGGAGAAGTGCTGGAAGCTCATGGACAAGGTGCGGGCCTGCGGCCGCGGGCGGGGGGCGTGGGCGTGGGCCGCGGCGGCGCCGAGGAAACGGGAAGCGGGGGGAGGGGACGTGTCAGGCGAGGCCGGGCGGCGCAGAGCCGGGGTGCCGGGCTGGAGGCGGGGGTCGCGGGGCGGGGAGCCGGGGGCGGGGGGAAGGGCCGCGGCAGCTGCTGGTGGGGGACGTGGAGGTGGTGCGTGTGGCGAGACAAAGGGCCTGGGGCGCAGGTTGGCCGGGAGCCGCGGGGCGGAAGTGCGGTGGGGGTGCGGGCTTGGGGCGCCGCGCAGGGCGCAGGGCTGTGGGTCGCGGCCCGGCCGGGGCTGGGGGCGGGGTGAGAAGTGCTCGGCGGCCCGGCCGGCGGCCGGTGCGGGGAACTGACTCCTGGAGCCGCGGCGCCGGAGGGGCCCGGGCGGGACCCCCCGCAGGCACGCTGCCTCGGTTGCCGTTTAGTTTTCTTTCTCCTTCAGCCGTAACACCAAGATGGAAGGAATTGGGGTGCCTCACTGGCCTCCCCTGCCCGCGCTGGCGCAAGTTTTTTCCTCACATCCCGGCGGCCGCCCGCGGGGCACAGATGTGCGAGGAGAGTCCGCGGGTTCCGCGGAGCGGGTGTCGGGAAGGTGCGCGGCGGAGCTGCTGAGCCGCAGGCGCCGCTGCTCAACTTCCTCTCTCACCCGCCGGCTGGGTTCTGCTTTGTGTAACGGACTTGTCTCCTGACTGCAGCACCTGGCTACCCTGCTCCGTGGGCTGCTTTGGTTACCTGCTGAAACTTTTTTAAAATATATTTTTATTGATTTCAGAGAGGAAGGGGGAGAGAGAGAAACCCCTGTGATGAGAGAGAATCATGGATCGGCTGCCTCCTGCACTCCCCCGACTGGGGATGGAACCCACAACCGGGACATGTATGTGCCCTTGGCCGGAATCGAACCCGAGCCTTCAGTCCGCAGGCCCACGCTCTATCCACTGAGCCACACCAGCTAGGGCTAAAAAATTTTTTTAGCAAGTTTGAAAAATAACACCATTATATTAGCCACTTTAAGTTTGGCCTTTGGGAGAACTATACTTCCTGGAAGTCATGTCTATATAACGAAATATAGTAGTTAGTCCCAAGTACTGAAGAGTGTTTTGAAGCAGTCTAACAATTTGTGCCAGAGAATTCAATACAATAGTTCCTTGATCTCTTTCACATTATTAATAACTTGTTTCTGTGAAATTTATACTGTGAGAAGTGATTAGAAGGATCTGGCACATTGTAAGAGAATGGTGTTATTTCCGTAGTAAAATTGGTTATTCTCTGGTCCAAGATTTCTCTTCTTTTTTTTTTTTAAATATATTTTATTGATTTTTTACAGAGAGGAAGGGAGAGAGATAGATAGTTAGAAACATCGATGAGAGAGAAACATTGATCAGCTGCCTCCTGCACATCTCCCACTGGGGATGTGCCCACAACCCAGGTACATGCCCTTGACTGGAATCGAACCAGGGACCCTTCAGTCCGCAAGCCGACGCTCTATCCACTGAGCCAAACCGGTTTCGGCAGATTTCTCTTCTGAAAAGTATTTGCTGTATTGTTTTGGATTAGAAACCACTAATAACAATGATTATGAGCCCTAGCTGGTTTGGCTCAGTGGATAGAGCCTCGGTCTGTGGACTGAAGGGTCCCAGGTTCGATTCCAGTCAAGGGCACATGCCTGGGTTGTGGGCTTGATCCGCAGTAGGGGTGTGTAGGAGGCAACTGATCAATGATTCTCTCTCATCATAGATGTTTTTATCTCTCTATACCTCTCTCTTCCTCTCTGAAGTCAATAATCCTATATAATAAAAGCCTAATATGCTAAGTGTCTGGTTGGCTGGTCAGCTGTTCAGCCAATCAAAGTGTAACATGCTAATGATATGCTAAGGCTACTCAACCTCTTGCTATGATGTGCACTGACCACCAGGGGCAGACAGTCGACTGATTGACCAGTCGCTATGATGTGCACTGACCACCAGGAGGCAGACGCTCCAACTGGTAGGTTAGCTTACTGCTGGGGTCCAGCAGATTGGGATTGAGCTAGATAGGCCGGACATGCCCTGGAGCCCTCCTGTGGTCCCTCACTGGCTGGCCAATCTCCCGCATCCCTCCCCAGCCCCGATTGTGCATTGGTGGGGACGCCCTAAGGGGATGTTGGAGAGCCAGTTTTGGCCTGACGGCGGAACGACCGGTCGCTATGACGCACACTGACCACCAGGGGGTAGACGCTCAATGCAAGAGCTGCTCCCTGGTAGTCAGTACGCTCCCACAGAGGGAGTGCCGCTCAGCCAGAAGCCGGGCTGATGGCTGGCGAGCGCAGTGGTGGGAGCCTCTCTTGCCTCTGTGGCAACGCTAAGGATGTCCGACTGCTGGCTTAGTCGGACATCCCCTGAGGGCTCCCGGACTGTGAGAGGGTGCAGGTTGGGCTGAGGAACACCCCCCCCCCCCCGCCAGTGCATGAATTTTGTGCACCAGGCCTCTAGTAATAATAATAAAAAAAATACATATATATGTAAAAACATGAATGTACTCAAAATCTGAAGTTTGTAGGTTTGCATTTTAGGAATTTGCAGTTAAGACTAAAATGGTTCTTCTGGTATACAAAAATGTTTACATTTCTAATTAGTCTCTCATATAAGATGTCTACGCAATGTATCAAAATTGTATTGATTAGAGACCTCTTCCAAAAAACAAACTTCAATCAAACTTTTGAGTCTCTGTAAGGTAGTCCAAATAAGATCCCTTCTTAAGTCTTCCCGCTTCATCTATTTAAAGCATGTGTGTTGATTTTTTATTTCTTCTGCAGAATGTTTAATTATTTGGGAAGAATAAGGAGGACCCAGAGTTTTGAGTGAAGGTGATTTTTAGGTGTTGACAGTTTCAAGGAGAGGAGGCCTCTAGCTTTTCCCCTTTAGTGTAGGGAGAGGTATTTTACTCCCGTGCTGCTTGTCTCGGAAGGTGTTTTGTAGTCCTCTTTGAACTCTATATCACATATTACTGGTTGTGCTGAAATGAAAACTTTGTTCTTTCTGATGTAGGAAAGGTTCATACTATTTCCAGAATTTCTGAATGTTTCTGCAGTGTTGTTAGGTCACATAGTCTCTTTGACTTCTGACATTTTGAGCATAGATGTTCTCTTTTTTCACTGTATTTATTGTTGGAAGTCTTAAATGTGACTTCAGGTGGTCTAAGTGGTGAACTTCAAATCCATAGGTTTCACACATTTATTGAATTTAGTTCTGTCACCATCTCATACATGTTTTTTCTTTGTCATTGAAGTGAGATGAATATTATTCCAGCCTATTGTTAATTAGTTTATTGATTTAGCACTGGAAATCTTTAGTCTCCTGCCCTCTTGCAATATTGGGTGTATGCAGATGGAGACGTTGGCATAAGTCACATGTTCTGGGCAACATAGGCCGAATTCACTAATTCATTCATAGGCTCAGTTTATTAAACCATTGTGGGACTTAAACTGGTTGGAAAAATACTTGTGCTGCAGTGCTTGTTATTAAACAAAAGACATGCTCAGCCCCTAGTATGTGTGTGTGTGTGTGTTTTAACCAACCCAGAATATTGTGTAATGCTTGTGTAAACACTTGTATGTGAAGAGAGTGGCTAGTAAAGAAACTACTGGACAGGGGAATGGAGAGAGAAATCATATAACTTTCCTTAAGTGTAGATTTAGAAGTATGAAGGTATTGGTTTAGTGAGGCACTCAAAATTCCATTATGAAGTAGAGCAGGAGGTGGCAAACCTTTCTGTCAGGGGATAAATAGTAAATATTTTAGGCATTGCTGTCCACATACTCAGTCCCATATTCTTGGTTGGTGTTTTTACAACACTTTTAAATGTAAAAGCCACCCTAGCCGGTTTGGCTTAGTGGATAGAGTGTTGGCCTGTGGACTGAAGGTCCCGGGTTTGATTTCGATCAAGGGCATGTGCCTGGGTTGCAGGCTTGATCCCCAGTAGGGAGCGTGCAGGGGCAGCTGATCAGTGATTCTCTCTCATCATTGATGTCTCTCTCTCTCTCTCCCTTTCTGAAATCAATAAAAATATATTTTTTAAAAATGTAAAAGCCATTCTTAGCTTGCAGGTGTACAAAAAGCTGTAGGCTGTGGTTTACCCACTTCTGAGGTAGAGCATTATGCTGGCAGAATTTTAGGTGTATACTATGTTTTTATTTTAAATAAGTTTACATCATTAAAACATTAAGGTGTTGATTTTTTTAAAAAAATGGGATGTAGCCGAAACCGGTTTGGCTCAGTGGATAGAGCATCGGCTTGCGGACTGAGGGGTCCCAGGTTCGATTCTGGTCAGGGGCATGTACCTGGGTTGCGGGCACATCCCCAGTAGGAGATGTGCAGGAGGCAGCTGATCGATGTTTCTCTCTCATCGATGTTTCTGACTCTCTATCTCTCTCCCTCTCTGTAAAAAAATCAATAAAATATATTTTTTTTAAAAAAAGGAATGTAATTTATTGGAAAATGCTTTCCCTTAAAGCATGAGTTCAAAAAAAGTTTCCAGCTCCAGATTTCGAAAACTCCCAAGCCTGCGTCTCCTGGGTGAGTGATGGGAAGACATCTCTAAAATGTTTTAATTGATTTCAGAGAGAGAGAGAGAGAGAGAGAGAGAGAGATGGAAACATCAATGGTGAGAGGGAATATCATGGGTTGGTTACTTCCTGCACGCCCCCTATTGGGGATAGAGCCCGCAACCCGGGCATGTACTCTAGCTGGGAATCGAACCTGTGACCTCTTGGTTCATAGGTTGATGCTCAACCACTGAGCCATGCCAGCTGGGCTTCTAAAATGTTTTAATTATCATCATGTGCATCATTTAATTAATTGAATAAGTAAAACAATCAAACCAAATAACATTGCTTGAAACTTAAGTAAAAAAAAACCGTATAGGGAGGCGGGTAGCTCCACAGGCCACACACCCAAAGGGAGGTTTTGACAGGCACCAGATCCTACAGGGTGGATTTTGCTTTGTGTGGTTAGCTCTTGCACAGCAACTCATACACTGTGGTCGGGGCCAAGCCTCATAGTCAGCCAGGCTGAAGGCCAGCCCCATCCACGGGAGGTCAAACAGCAATCAAGACAACTGCAATCGGAGGGCTCACATAACCCACACAGAAACTCTTCTGGAGCACCCAGCCTAAGTGATCAGGGAGACTGTACACTGAGCCCCACACGATACGTGCTACAGAAGGCCACCCTGCCAAGACTGGAACACAGAGCAGGTTGACCTGATACACAGAATAGATACACAGAGACAGCCAAAATGGGGAGACAAAGAAGCAGGCATGCTCCAAATGAAAAAACAGGAGAAACCTCCAGAAAAAGAATCTACCAGATCCAGAGTTCAAAACAATGGCTATAAGGATGCCCAAGGAACTTAGGGGAAGAGTGGATGAACTCAGTAAGAACTTAATTCAAGAGATACTAAGCATAAAAAAGGACCAGTCAGAAATGAAAAATACAATATCTGAAATGGAGAATACACTAGGAGCCCTGGCTGGGTGGCTCAGTGTATAGGAGTGTTGTCCTATACACCAGAAAAGGCTGCAGATTTGATCCTGATCAAGGCATATGCCTAGGTCAGTGATGGCGAACCTATGACACCCATGTCAGAGTTGACACGTGAACTCATTTTTTTGGTTGATTTTTCTTTGTTAAATGACATTTAAATATAAATATCAAAAATATAAATCTTTGTTTTACTATGGTTGCAAATATCAAAAAATTTCTATATGTGACACGGCACCAGAGTTAAGTTAGGGTTTTTCAAAATGCTGACACGCCGAGCTCAAAAGGTTTGCCATCACTGACCTAGGTTGTGGGTTTGATCCCTGGTCAGGGTGCATACAGGAGGCAACCAGTCAGTGTTTATCACATCAATGTTCCTCCCTTCCTCCCTCTTTCCCTCCCTCCCTCCCTCCCTTCCTCCCTCCCTCCCTCCCTCCCTCCCTCTCCCTCTTTCAAATCAAACATATCCTAAGGTGAGGATTAAAAATACACTTGAAGGACTCAAAGGCAGATTAGATGAAGCAGAGGATCAAATCAGTGATTTGGAAGATAAGGTAGCAGAAAATATCCAATTAGAATAGCAAAAAGAAAAAATATTTTTTTTAAAAAAATGAGGAACATTTAAGGGACCTCTGGGACAACATGAAATGCAACAACATCCCCATCATACGGATACCAGAAGGAGAAGAGAGAGAGAAAGGGATTGATAACCTATTTGAAGAAATAATGACTGAAAACTTTGCAACCTGATGAAGGAAAAAGACACACAAATCAAGGAAGTGCAGAGTCCCAAACAAGATGAACTCAAAAGAGGCTCCCCTAAGACACATCATAATTAAAATAGCAATTAAAGATAAAGACGGAGCCTTAGCTAGTTTGGCTCAGTGGATAGAGCATCGACCTAGGGACCAAAGAGTCCCAGGTTCAATTCCAAATCAAGGGCATGTACCTTGGTTGCAGGCTCCTCCCCTGCCCCGCCCTGGCCCTGGCCAGGACTCCTGCAGGAGGCAACCAATCAATGCGTTTCTCTCACAGTGATGTTTTTCTCTGTTTTGCCCTCTCTCTTCCATTCTCCCTAAATTAATGGAAAAATATCCTTGGATGAGGACTAAAAAAAAAAAAGATAAAGACAGAATCTTAAAAGCAGCAAGAGAAAGATAGTTACCTACAAGCTCTCCTAAGATTGTCAGCCAATTTCTCAACAGAAACTCTGCCTGCCAGAAGATTGGGCTGAAATATTCAGTGATGAAAATTAAAGATTACATCCAGATTACTCTGCTCAGCAAGGCTGTCATTTGAATTGAAAAAGTGAAGGGCTTCCCAGACAAACAATGGCCGAAGCAGTGCATCGCCACCAAAACAGTACTTATAAGAAATGTTAAAAGGACTTTTTTAAGAAGAAAGAAAAAAAGAGGAACATAAATATGAATAATGAAGTGGCAGTAAATACATACACATAAATTTATTTATTTATTTTTTAATATATTTTATTGATTTTTTACAGAGAGGAAGGGAGAGGGATAGAGTTAGAAACATCGATGAGAGAGAAGCAGCGATCAGCTGCCTCCTGCACAGCCGCTACTGGGGATGTGCCCGCAACCAAGGTACATGCCCTTGACCAGAATGGAACCTGGGACCCTTGAGTCCGCAGGCTGACGCTCTATCCACTGAGCCAAACCGGCTAGTGCTAAATAAATTTATTTAAATCATAATTTCTGAATTACAGTTGACATACAATACAGGAGTTTGCAGTTATAGTACGCATAAATAATACAACGACTAAGAAATCTATATAAAAGGCTAAGCGACTGTCCGACTGGTAGCTATGATGTGCACTGACCACCAGGGGGCAGACGCTCAACGCAGGAGCTGCTGAGCTGTGGTGACTTGGCAGTGGTGGTTCTTGGGTGATGTACCCTGGAGCCAGAGAGGAGGGAGCCCAGTTCCAGGGTGTGTCACCCAAGAGCTGCCCTCTTGTAATCTGGGACCCCTTGGGGGATGTTGGAGAGCCGGGTTAAGCCCAATCCCCGCAGGTCAAGCTGAGGGACCCCACCTGCCGGAGGGACCCCGCTCACTCTGCAGACACCCTTTGAGCCATGGCACTGCCCCAGGTGCAGCTGGCCAGGGAGGGACTGTGGGAGGTTGGCTGCAGGGCGTGTCCAGCCCGTCTCACCCAGTCCCACCCTGCCGGCCACCTTCTAATTAATTTCCTTTCAATGTGCATGAATCTGTGCACCAGGGCACCGGTATTAATAGAAGAGTAAATTCTGTTTTATTTACCCACAACTATAAATCTACTTTTGCCCACCTCTGTATTATATTGTTTTCAGGTGTACACCCTAGTGATTAGACATTCTATAAGTTACTAAATGATCATCCTGATAAATCTTGTACCCATCTGACACCATACATAGTTATTATGATATTATTGATATGTTCCCTAGGCTGTTCTTTAACAGTCCTGTAACTATTCTGTAACTATCTATTTGCACTTCTTAATCCCTTCATCTTTTTCACCCAACCCCCAAACTCCCTCCCAATCATCAAAATGTTCTCTGACTGTTCTGTTTGTTCATTTGTTTTTTTTAGATTCAATTGTGTGTGTGTGTGTGTGTGTGTGTATTATATATATATATATATATATATATATATATATATATAGTCATCTTATTGTTCATATATTTGATTGTTCTTTTTTTAAAAAAATATATTTTATTGATTTTTTTTTTACAGAGGAAGGGAGAGGGATAGAGAGTTAGAAACATCGATGAGAGAGAAATATCGATTGGCTGCCTCCTGCACACCCCCCACTGGGGATGTGCCCGCAACCAAGGTACATGCCCTTGACCAGAATCGAACCTGGGACCTCTTGGTTCACAGGCTGACGCTTTATCCACTGAGCCAAACCAGTTAGGGCAGCCAGTAATGATTTTAAATATAATTGGATTAAGTGCTCCAATCAAAAGACATAGGGTAGCCCTGGCTGGGTGGCTCAGTTTCTTGGACCTGTACACCAAAAGGTTGTGGGTTTGAGTCCCTGTAATGACATATATCTAGAATTGTGAGCCTGATCTGATCCCCAGTTGGGGTGCGTACGAGAATCAACTGTGCAATGTTTTTCTCTCATATTGATGTTTCTCTCTCTCTCTCTCATCAATAAAAGCATATCCTCTGGTGAGGAAAAGAAAAAAGACATAGAGTAGCTGAATTGCTAAAACAAAACCCATATATATGCTGTTTCCAAGAGACTTACTTTAGACCAGCAGTTCTCAACCTGTGGGTCGCGACCCCTTTGGGGGTCGAACAACCCTTTCACAGGGGTCGCCTAAATCCATCCTGCATATCAGATATTTACATTACGATTCATAACAGTAGCAAAATTACAGTTATGAAGTAGCAACGAAAATAATTTATGGTTGGGGGTCACCACAACATGAGGAACCTGTATGAAAGGGTCACGGCATTAGGAAGGTTGAGAACCACTGCTTTAGATGAAAGACACACACAAACTGAAAGTCAAGGGGTAGAAAGATTTCATGCAAATAAAAACAAACAAAAAAAGCTATGGTAGCAATACTTATATCAGACAATATAGACTTTAAAAGAAAAGCTGTAGTAAGAGACAAAGAAGTACATTTCATATGGTAAAGGGATCAATCCAACAAAAGGGTATAACCCTTGTATACATTTTTGTCTGCAACATAGGGGCACTGAAATACATAAAGCAAATATTGATGGACATAAAGGGAGAGATCAACTGTAATACAGTCATAGTAGGGGACTTAACACCCTTTGACATCAGTGGGCAGGTCTTTCAGACAGAAAATCCAAAAGGAATTACTGTGGCCTCAGATGACACATTATAACAGATGGATTTAATTGTTATTTCTAGAGCATTTCACCCTAGAGAGCAGTAGAATATGCTTTCTCTTCATATGCACAGGGCACATTTTCTTTTTTTAAAAAAAATTTTGTTGATTTTTTACAGAGAGGAAGGAAGAGGGATAGAGAGTTAGAAACATCGATGAGAGAGAAACACCGATCAGCTGCCTCCTGCACACCCCCTACTGGGGATGTACCCGCAACCCAGATACATGCCCTTGACCGGAATTGAACCCGGGACCCTTCAGTCCACAGGCCGACGCTCTATCCACTGAGCCACAACGGCCAGGGCCCCAGGGAACATTTTCTACGATAGATCACTTGTTAGTCCACAAAACAAGTATCAGTAAATTTAAGAAGATTGAAATCATAACAAGTATTTTCTCTGATACAGTGGTTTGAAAAGATAAACCAATTACTAGGAAAAAAACACACACCTGAAAAACACACAAACACATGGAGGCTAAATAACATGTTACTAAACAGTGAATAAGTTAACAGTGAGATGAAGAAGGAAATCAGAAGATACATTGAGACAAATATAAGTGAAAAAAAGCAACCCCAAATCTATGAGTCATAGCAACAGCAGTTCTAAGAGGCAAATTCATAGCAATACTAGCCTACCTCAAGAAACAAGAAAAATCTTAAATAAGCAATCTAACCTTACATCTATCTATAGGAACTAGAAAAAGAACAACAAAAAAGTCCAAAGTGAGTAGAAGTAAAAAAATAAAGAGCAGAGCAGAAATAAACAAAATAGAGTAAAAAAAAAAAAATCAATACAAAAGATCAGTGAAGCAAAGAACTGGTTCTATGAAAAGATAAAACAATATCGATAAACCTTTAATCAGACTCATCAAGAAAAAAAGAGAGTACCCAAATAAATGAAAAAAAAAGTGAAGAAGAAATAATGAACACTACAGAAATACAAAGGATTATAAGAAAATACTGTTAAAATTATATACCAACAAATTGAACAATCTGAAACATATGAATAAATTCCTAGAAACATATAATCTTCCAAGATTGAATTGAGAAAAAACAAAACCTGAACATACCAATTACAACCAACAAAATTGAAGCAGTATTAAAAAATTCCCAACAAACAACATTCTGGATTGGATGGCTTCACAGATAAATTTACTAAATATTCAAGGAAGAACTAACACCTATCCTTCTCTGTGAGATGATGGATGTCAACTAAATTTACTGTGGTAATCATTTCGCAGTATATACTAGTACATATATCAAATCATTATTTTGTACACTCAGTACCTGCTCCTACCCACCTGCCTCCCCACCAAAAAAAGCACCTTGAGTTAATTAACATCCTATATTTTGGAGGTAAGATGCAAATGATAGAACATATGAATCAGCATATATTAAAAACATTTTTATTGATTGATTTCTGGAGAGAGAGAGGGAGGGGAGGAGAGAGAAACATCAGTTTGTTGTTCCACTTATTTATTCTTTGGTTGTTACTTGTATGTGCTCTGACCGAAGATTAAACCTGAAACCTTGGTGTATCCAGACAGTGCTCTAACCATTGAAGCTCCCCAGCCATGGCTGAATCAGTGTATTTCATTGGACTTCTTATTCCTTTTCTTCTTGCCTTTCTTCCTATGTTTGCCTGGTCCCTAAATCCCAAGCAGAGTGCTTGGTGTAAATTCTTATCCTACAGGAGATTATGTTATAGTGATAAGTGACCACATAAGTGTGTACAGAGTCAAGTTTAAATACAGCATACATATTTCTTCTGTGCTTATCTGAGCTGCTTAAGATTGTAAGCTTCTCGGGACGCAGCTGGAGGCTGCTTATCTGCTGCATTGTCCAGTCTGGAGGTCTTACACAATAGTAAGTGCTTTGTAAATATTTGTTACCAACGTATTTACTGAAAGGGAAGGTGGGAATGATTTTAATTACATTAAACGAACTTATTTCTTGCTGTAGCCCTTTAGTGATATCATCCGTCCATCCGTCCATCCATCCATCCATTCCTTCCCTTTTTTAAACATTTATTTTATTTTTTATTTGTTTATTTAGTTTTTAAACATAATGGTTTTATTTATTTTACTTTTTAAATCTATTTTTTAATTGATTTCAGAAAGGAAGGGAGAGGGAGAGATAGAAACATCAATGATGACAGAGAATCATTGATCAGCTGCCTCCTGCACGCCCTCTACTGGGATTAGAGCCCACAACCAAAGGCATATGCCCTTGGCAGGAACAAACCCAGGGTCCTTCAGTCCACAGGCTGACACTCTATCCACTGAGCCAAACCAGCTAGGGCTATTTATTTCTAAAAATATATTTTCATTGATTTCAGAGAAGAAGGGAAAAGGAGAGAGAATAGAAACATCAATGATGAGAAAGGATCATTGATTGGCTGCCTCCTGCATGCCGCCTACTAGGGATCAAGCCTGTGGCCTTGGCATGTGCCCTGACCAGGAAGTGAACTGTGACCTCCTGGTTTATAGGTCGACACTCAACCACTGAGCTACATTGGCCAGGCCTATTGATTTAGGTAGCATAGAAAGGGAGGGAGGGAAGGAAGAAGGGAGGTGGGAAAGAGAGAAGGAAAGAGAAAACAAGAAACATGGATGTGAGAGAGACACATTAATTGGTTGCCTCCCACATGTGCCCCTACTGGAGTCGGGGATTGAACCCACAACCCAGATATGTGCTCTTGATTGGGAAATGAACCCATCACCATTCAGGATGCGGGCAGATGCTCTAACTGCTGAACAGCACCAGCCAAGGCTATCATCCATTTTTTTATAGATGAGGGAGGCTGAGAGGTTATGTAACTTAGTTAATAGTGGAGACTGACTTGGATTCAAGCATTACGCACCATGTAAGGTTTAGTTTCCTCCATACAATACCTTCTTGGATGTATATAACAAAGTCTCCATAACACAAGCCATTCAGCAAGTGACCTATGTGGGCACACAGCAGCATTGCACACATGAAGAAACGCCTGCCAGTCACACAACCAAAGTGGTGTGGCTCAGCAGATAGAGTGTCAGCCTGTGGACTGAAGGGTTCCGGGTTCGATTTTGGTCAAGGGCACGTGGCCAGATTTCGGGCTCCATCCCCAGTGGGGGGCATGCAGAAGGCAGCCGATCAATGATTCTCTCTCATCATTGCTGTTTCTGTCTCTATTCTATATCTCCCTCTCCTTTCCTCTCTGAAATCAATAAAAATATATATAAAAAGAGAGTGTTTAATTAGTACCATTCAACACAAAATCTTATCTACTTTTAAGGGTTTGTGTCTCCTCAAATTATGTGTACTGGCCCTAGCTGGTTTGGCTCAGTGGATAGAGCTTCCACCTGTTTACCAAGGTCCCGGGTGCGTTTCTGGTCAAGGGCACATACCTTGGTTGCAGGCTCCTCCCTGGGCCAGGCCCTGGCTGGGGCTCGTGCAGGAGGCAACCAGTGATGTTTCTTTCACATGATGTTTCTCTCTGCCTTTCACTTTCTTCCACTCTCTCTAAAAATCAATGGAAAAATATCCTCGGGTGAGGATTAAAAAAAAAAAGTGTACTGGTTAATTTGCATAGAGGTTTGTACACCCTATTTTTCCATCACATTTAATTCAAGTTATCTGTGCTAACATTTATACTTTTACTAGAGGCCCAGTGCACAACATTCATGCACTGGGGGCCGGGGCGGGGGGGGGCGTCCCTCAACCCAGCCTGCGCCCTCTTGCAGTCCAGGACCCCTCTCGGGGGATGTTGACTGCTGGCTTAGGCCCACTCCCGCCACTGCTGCTGTGCTTGCCAGCCATGAGCCCGGCTTCTGGCTGAGCGGTGTTCCTCCCTGTGGGAGTGCACTGACCACCAGGGGGCAGCTCTTGCATTAAGCATCTGCCCCCTGGTGGTCATTACATGTCATAGGGACCGGTCGTTCCACCATTCGGTGAATTTGCATATTAGGGTTTTAATATATAGGATTCCATCACTCTTCCTCACTAGAGCTCCTCAGGACCCAGGCTTTGCCTGAACTTCAGTTCCTGGGCCCAAGATATAGCACTTAGAGTGAAGTGTAACCGTTTTACTTAAAGTGGGATCAGAATATAGTCCCTCTTTTTCTATATGATTAATTAGGAGGATATGGTAGAGAATATTTTTATTTTTTATTCTTTAAAATTTTAATGCTTAATTAAAGTAACATTATAAGTAATTTCACCCTTTTTTGTTATAAAGATATCACAGTCATTGTAAAACATGAAGTGTTGTTTTTATGCCTATTTAGATAAGCTTCCCCAAAGGATGTAACATTTTAAAAAATTCCTTATGAAAAATGAGCTCAATTGAGCATTTCATGTGATTCATGATTGAAATGCTGCAAGGTCTGTAGAATAAAAGTAGTATTAGGCCAGGGAAGAAGGTAGTCTGCTCTGTTCAGTCTGTGACTTTGGTTGAAGTTTTCTGTGATTCTTGCTATAGTAAAGCCGTTTTTAAAACAGAGTAGGGGAAAGTAGGTTTACAGCTGTTCATATGGAAAATAATGCAATAATTAATAAATAATCATAAAAGAATAAACTGTCTTGCGTACTCACAACTGTAACTACCTTACCCCGCCCTGTGCGTTAGGCAGCAGTACACCTGGTGAACCTGGCAAGTCATGAGCAGATTGGTCTGACTCCTCACTTTCACTAGCGTTCATGTTATATTCAAACATACAGTAATGTTTATACAATGACAAACTATTTCTCTAATGACCATCCCAGAACATTAAAAGAAAATGGACTAAGTATTAGTTTGAAAACTGAGTCTGAACTTCAGTCACATTTTCTAAGCTGTTAGTTCTGATCGACATTAGGTTTGTCAGAAGAGGGGATTACAACAAGCAAGTCATTGTGACATGTTTTCCTGATGAGCACGTTCTGTGCTGGAAGGAAGTAGGTGGGAGTAGTCAACAAGGAGCCCTGGAAGCCGCTCAGCTCGGGCCCCCGTGTTCCTTCCTGCGGCAGGTCCAGAAAGAGGATGGGAAGGGTGCTTGTGAGGGCATCAGTGGTGCCCCCTCTGGGGGTGCAGGCCCTGCGGGCGATGCCGCCCCCATCTCAGAAGCTCCGGGCTCCCTCAGAGGAAATCAGCAATGGCTCTGCAGCTGTTGAGATGGATGTTGAGTCTTGTCTATCAGACTCCGCTGCTGGGCACTTGTGTAAACACACGACTGCTGCCTTCCCCCGGCTCTGGGCTCAGCCATGGGAAGCCTTAAGGTGAGGCCAGTGCATTGGTCCTTCAGTGAGTGAGACAAGATCCTGATTCCTGCCTCCTCCTTCCTTAGACCTACTGGAAGAGCAGGACATCAGTGTAGCCCTCTGTAGAAAACAATTTATGAGCCATAAAATATACAGAGCAAAATGTACCGGTCCTTTTACGCTCATGCTCCCAAATGACTACCCTCCAGAGCAGAGGTACCTAGTATCTAAAATGTGGGGTCCGCCACTTCAGTCCTTATCCTTTTCCTGAAGTGCCTCTGGGGAGGTTGGATGGACAGCATTGTCTTTGAAAGATTTATTGACTTGATTAAGTGGTTGACTATAGCGTTTACCAAAACTGATAACCAAGTTCTAATCATCCCTCAGATTGTAGTATCATAGCTACAGATACATGAAAAGCTCACATGTGTCTTATGAGAATGAAACTGAGATTCATAGAGATTAAGTAACATGTCTGAGTCGCCCACCTAATACTTTTGTGTGTGTGGTTTTCTTTTAAACTATTTTTAAAAATATATATATTTATTGATTTTTTACAGAGAGGAAGGGAGAGGGATAGAGAGTTAGAAACATCGATGAGAGAGAAACATCAATCAACTGCCTTCTGCATACTCCCCACTGGAGATGTGCCCGCAACCAAGGTACATGCTCTTGACCGGAATCGAACCTGGGACCCTTGAGTCCGCAGGTGGATGCTCTATCCACTGAGCCAAACCGGTTAGGGCTGTGTGTGTTTTTTTTATGTGGATCATGAACTGGTATTCAGACTCTGTTAAGTGCTTTCTTTTTTTTTTTTCAGACCAGATAAATTTAGTACTTTAAATTTCCTGAGGTTATAATCTGCCACTTGCTGGCTTAACTTAATTTCCTATATTAAAGATTTTTACTTTCTTTCAAACAGAGCAACCAACTTGGTAGGAGAGAAACATGCTTCCTGTTAAGTGATTTCTTATAAACCAGTGCTTCTTATAACATAAATTCAGATAATCTGGAGCAAGCATGTCAGACTCAAAGGCTAACACGGGCCAAATAAAGAAGGTTGAAGTGTATGTGGACTGCAAATAAACAAAAGCTTCAATTTTTATAGAAATGTAGGTTTATTTCTATAGAGACATGCTGAACACAAAGGGCTGAAATAAATGAGTCATCGTTAACATAAAATAAAGGAACATTTTAATAACAATTAATATTTTTTCTTGAACATTAACTTACCAGATACTGAATAACTGCACAGATTAATAAGTGTAACACAAATAAACCTATTTTTCTTGTTCTCCGAAAGTGAAATATTTCCTGTTGCGCACACCAAACAAGTCAGTCCAAGACTAATGACATGGCCATTGGCTGCTAAAATAGTTGCTGCTAGTGTTAGTGGAGAGAAATGGTGCGCCTGAGCATAAGGCTGTAAGGGAAATGGATGCAAATGATTATACTAACAGTCATTAGCGAATGTTGTAGTTCGTTATTAATAACTGGGGCCCAGTGCACAAAATTCGTGCACTGGTAGGGTCCCTGGCGGCTGCCGACAGGGGCCTTTGTCCCTCCCCCCAGCTGGCCCTGCCCACTGGTCGAACTCCTGGACAACTCCCGGTCCAGGGGACAATTTGCATACTATGCTTTTGTTATATAGGATTATGTATAATAGGATATTTAAAAATAAAGTTATGAAATTTTTATTAAAACGTTTTTTACATACCATTATATTGGCTGGGCCGCAAAAATATTTGTTGTGGGCCACGACTTTGACATGCTTGCTCTGGGGATATTGTTAAAATACACAATCTGAGTAGATCTGGGTGGGGCTTGAGATTCTACATCTCTGACCAGCTCCCAGGGGAATCTGTGCAGCTGGCCCACAGACCCCACTGGAAGGCAGGGCTCCATACCACAGGTGCTTTAATTTTAGACTTGACAGGTTTTGTTTTATTTTTAAAGAAATGGCAATAGCCCTGGCCAATTTGGCTCAGTAGAGTGTCGGCCTGCTGACCGAAGGGTCCTGGGTTCGATTCCAGTCAAGGGCAAGTACCTTGGTTGCCAGAGGGCATGAGGGAGGCAACCAATCGATGTGTATCTCTTACATCAGTGTTTCTCTCTGTCTCTCCCTCTCCCTTCCACGTTCTAAAAATCAATGGAAAAAATGTCCTCGGTTGAGGATTAAAAAGTAAATAAATGACTTTGAGCATGTTTTCATATGTCTCTTGGCCTTCTGAATGTCCTCTTTCGAAACGTGTCTATTTAGGTCCTTTGCCCATTTTTTGATTGGATCATTTATCTTCCTTTTGTTAAGTTGTATGAGTTCCCTGTAAATGTTGGCGATTAAAACCTATTGGCAAATATGTTCTCCCATGCAGTGGGCTTTCTTGTTGTTTGGTTGATGGTTTCCTTTGCTGTGCAGAAGCTTTTTATTTTGGTGTAGTCCCATTTGTTTATTTTTCTCCTCAGTTTCCATTGCCCTAGGAGCTGTATCGTTAAATATATTGCTATGACAAATGTCTGCTATTTTGCTGCCTATGGATTCTTCTAAGATTTTTATGGTTTCCCATCTTATGTTTAAGTCCTTTATCCATTTTGAGTTTATTTTTGTGTATGGTGTAAGTTGGTGGTCTAGTTTCGAGAGATGCAAATCAAAACAACGAGGTACCATCTCACACCTGTCAGAATGGCTATCATCAACAAATCAACAAATGACAAGTGCTGGCAAGGATGTGGAGAAAAAAGGAACCCTCCTTCACTGCTGGTGGGAATGCAGACTGGTGCAGCCATTGTGGAAAACAGTATGGAATTTCCTCAAAAAATTAAAAATGGAACTGCCATTTGACCCAGTAATCCCACTTCTAGGGATATATCCCAAGAAAACAGAAACACCAATCAGAAAGGACATATGCACCCCTATGTTCATAGCAGCACAATTTACAATAGCCAGGATTTAGAAACAGCCTAAATGCCCATCAGCAGATGAGTGGATTAGAAAACTACGGTACATCTACACAATGGAATACTATGCTGATATAAAAAAGAAGGAACTCTTACCATTTGCAATAGCATGGATGGAACTGGAGAGCATTATGCTAAGTGAAATAAGCCAGTCAGTGAAAGATAAATATTACATGATCTCACTCATGGATAATAAAGAACATTATAACTTTTTTTTTTAAATATATTTTATTGATTTTTTACAGAGAGGAAGGGAGAGAGAGATAGAGAGTTAGAAACATCGATGGGAGAGAAACATCAATCAGCCGCCTCCTGCACATCTCCTACTGGGGATGTGCCCGCAACCGAGGTACATGCCCTTGACCGGAGTCGAACCTGGGACCTTTCAGTTCGCAGGCCGACGCTCTATCCACTGAGCCAAACCGGTTTTGGCAACTTTTTTTTTAAAATATATATTTTATTGATTTTTTTACAGAGAGGAAGGGAGAGGGATAGAGAGTTAGAAACATTGATGAGAGAGAAACATCGATCAGTTGCCTCCTGCACACCCCCCACTGGGGATGTTCCCGCAACCATGGTACATGCCCTTGACCAGAATTGAACCCAGGACCCCTGAGTCCGCAGGCCGACGCTCTATCCACTGAGCCAAACTGGCTAGGGCAAGAACATTATAGCTTGATGAACAAAAAGATAGAGGCAGAGAAGCATCGCACAGACTGTTAAATTACAGCAGTAAGGCTGGGGAGTGTTGGTGGGGGGCGTGGGGATAAGAGATCAACCGAAGGACTTATATGCATGCATATAAGCATAACCAATGGACACAAGACACTGGGAAGCGGGTGAGGGCATGTGCGGGGGTGAGGGGCGGGGTGGGAGGGGGTAGGGGAGACCGGGAGGAGGTCAATGGGGAAAAAAAGGAGACATATGTACTACTATTTGTAATACTTTAAACAATAAAAAAGAATAAATAAATAAAAAATTTAAAGTAAAAAAAAAAGTAAATAAATGAATGGGAAAAAAGCATCCTATTAATGTTTTAGTTATTATGTTCTTAAATTTTATAATATTATACATTTTTAAGTAAAAGTGGGATTTTTAAGCAAAATTGGTTCCAGAAGTTTTTCTTTTTTAAAAAATTGCTACATTATGGAGATTTTCTATGTTAATAAAACTTACATGTCTTCTTGAATTAAAAAAAAAATTTTAATCCTCACCCTAGGATACGTTTTTTTAAAATTGATTTTTAGAGAGAGGGGAAGGCAGAAAGAGAGAGGGAAACATCAATGTGAAAGAGAAACATCGATTGATTGCCTCCTAGGGCTCGAACCCTAGATATATGCCCTGACCAGGAATCTAACCCGCCATCTTTTGGTGTATGGGATGATGCTCCAACCAACTGAGCCACCTGGCTTGGGCTTCTTGAATTCTTTTTTAAGGACTTATTTAATATATTTATATTGCTTATTTTCTAGGTTATTTTTTATTATTAATATTAGAAACAATGCTTTAATGACTATCCATTATGCAATTTCTAAATATTTCTTTTTTTAAGAAAATATATTTTATTGATTTTGTACAGAGAGGAAGGGAAAGGGACAGAGAGTTAGAAACATCGATGAGAGAGAAACATCAGTGAGCTGCCCCCTGCACACCCCCCACTGGGGAAGTGCCCGCAACCAAGGCACATGCTCCTGACCGGAATCGAACCTGGGACCCCCCAGTCCGCAGGCCGACGCTCCGTCCACTGAGCCAAACCGGGCCTAAATATTTCTTTAGACTAAACTCCTAGAAATGCAATAGGCTGAGTCAAAGGAATCATACATTAAACTTTAAAAAATACATACTATATCAAACTAAATAACTTGACACGTGCCTACATCTTAACCATGCAGTTTTTTTTGTTTTATTTATAATTTTTATTCTTTTTTTTTTTTTATTAAGGTATTACATATGTGTGTGTATCCCAACCATGCAGTTTTTATACATGGATTCTATTTTTTTTTTTTTTTTTGTTAATCCTCACCTGAGGATATTTTTTCCATTGATTTTTAGAGAGAGTGGAAGGGAGAGGGAGAGACAGAGAAAGAGAAACATCAGTGTGAGAGAGACACATCCATTGGTTGCCTCCCGCATGCGCCCCAACAAGGGGCCAGGAATCAAGTCTGCAACCCAGGTACGTGCCCTTGACTGCAATCGAATGTGGGATCCTTCCGTTCATAGGCCAACCACTGAGCAACTGGCTAGGGCTACTTTGTCCTTTTAAAAATAGAATGCGCCGAAACCAGTTTGGCTCAGTGGATAGATTCCGGTCAAGGGCATGTACCTTGGTTGCGGGCACATCCCCAATAGGAGATGTGCAGGAGGCAGCTGATCGATGTTTCTCTCTCATCGATGTTTCTAACTCTCTATCTCTCTCCCTTCTTCTCTGTAAAAAATCAATAAAATATATTAAAAAAATAGAATGCATGCCCTGGCCGGTTTGGCTCAGTGGTTAGAGTATCGGCCCACCAACTGAAAGGTTGCGGGTTTGATTCCAGTCAAGGGCACATACCTCGGTTGCAGGTTCCCCAGCCCCAGGATGGGGTGTTGGGGAGGCAACCAATCCATGTGTCTCTCTCATGTCAATGTTTCTCTCTCTCCTCCCTTCCATTCTCTCTAGAAATCAATGGAAAAAATATCCTCAGGTGAGTATTAAAAAAAAAAAAAAAAAAGTAATTCTCTGATCAGGCATATTAGAAAAATTCCAAACCAAATACTTAGAACAAACTAGAGGTGAAATGATTAACATCACATGTGGATGTCTGACCCTAGTTGCGATCTACTGTGTATTAGGGCAGTGCGGCGCCTGTGTGGTCTAAAGCCCCTCCCCACTCCCAGTCCCCTGCTTGTCTTCTCAGGGATTAGGTAGTAGTTTACCTAATGACCCCCACCGAGCTGCCCAGGGCCCTGGGTGTGCCCTCACTACTGCACCAGAGCGCAGTGTGCACGCGCTGGGCAGTCTGTAACGCCCTAGCACCTGTTATTTGTGTTCGATACAGCGTGAGTGTGGCATGTTTTCACTAAGGTACCTGAGATAACTGGGGATCAGCTACCATATTTAAGTCAAGAAACTAGACAAGGGTTGTGGGTGGAAGATATTTTTTTTGGAGGGCAGTATGCTAATATACATATTTGCACTTGTACAACTGATAAATCTTCAAGTTTCCAAAACTTGAAATTTTAAGAAGACTTTAGGAAATTAAAGTCTTATGAGAATTTAGAAATTACTTGATCTGTTTTATTTATAGAGTTAGAAATTGAGAGATGAATAACTTGCCTAAGGTCATGTAGCCAGTTCCTATCGTACACCAGACTAGAACCCAGGGCTCCAGACTCCTAGTCTGGTATCTCTTTTGCTATACTTCCTATTCTCTTGAGCAATATAAATTCTTTTAAAACTGTAATCCAATTTTACATGTTTATGTGTAGCTCAACATACTGAATACTCATTTTTGAGTGCTTATTTTAATAATGTTTTAATGTATGAAATAGTTTGAAATGAAAAATGCTTCCATGGATAAGTTGAGGTCTACAGAGATGAAAAGTACTCAGTTATGCTTGGCCAGCTTGGCTCAGTGGTTGAGCATCAATCTATGAACCAGGAGGTCACGGTTGGACTCCCGGTCAGGGCACATGCCTGGATTGTGGGCTTGATCCCCAGTGTGGGGTGTGCAGCCAAACAATGATTCTCTCTCATCATTGATGTTTCTCTCTTTCTCCCTCTCCCTGCCTCTCTCTGAACTCAATAAAAATATATTTAAAAAAGAGAATACTTAGTTATTCATAGTCCTTTATGCTTGCAGTTTTTTGCTTAATTAGAAATGCAGGTTCCTTTGTGTTATCAAACATTGTGACTAGAATAGAATTAGTTTAGGCACTGTTCTTTGTAGCTTTTCTATTTTTCAAAAATTTAGCATTTTGAAGCATAATATTATACCTCTGTAGTGTGATAATAGCACTTTCCAAAATTTTCCTATTGATCATTGAGCCTTGGCAGAAGCAAAGAGTAGCCAGGCTGGTGAGAAAGCTACTATGAATGGAGGATACGGCAGCTGCACAGGATACTGTTGGTCCCCAGAGCTAGGCACATTCTTCTTTTTGACATTGTTCTGCGTGACGCTGTAAATGTACAGCAGAGGCCAACAGAAAGCAGCCGCTTTACTGTTGGGAGACATGGAAAGCGAAGTAAAGCTGGCCAAAGAGGGACCAGACTAGACAGGGAAATAGTTTATCTTGCAGAAATTATTTGGTGAATTTTTTAAAGTTAACTGTGACTGCCATTTAAAATTCACAGAAGTAACAAAGGCAGGCTGCTTTGGCCTTTAATATTTGTTAACTATTGGTTGATAATTTGTTGAATTATTCACAGAGCCTTTTTGGAACTTTTTTCCCTAGAGGTTATAAATATTTAAGGCATTTTTTTTCTTTCCAGAAGACTTTAATATCCAAAGAGTAGTTCCACCTATATATTTTCTTTCTTTTTTATAAAAATTTAATTGTTTAAAGTATTACAAATAGTAGTACATATGTCTCTTTTTTTCCCCTATTGATCTTCCCCTAGCCTCCCCTACCCCCAGCACATTCCCTCCCCCTATCCCCCCCAGTGTCTTATGTCCATTGGTTATGCTTATATGCATGCATACAAGCCCTTCGGTTGATCTCTTACCTCACCCCCCCAACCCTCCCCGGCCTTCCCGCTGTAGTTTGAGTCTGTTTGATGCTTCTCTGCCTCTGTAGCTATTTTTGTTCATCAGTTTATAATGTTCTTTTTTTTAATATTTTATTGATTTTTTACAGAGAGGAAGGGAGAGAGATAGAGAGTTAGAAACATCGATGAGAGAGAAACATCAATCAGTTGCCTCCTGCACATCTCCTACTGGGGATATGCCCGCAACCCAGGTACATGCCCTTGACCGGAATCGAACCTGGGACCTTTCAGTCCGCAGGCCGACGCTCTATCCACTGAGCTAAACCGGTTTCGGCGATAATGTTCTTTATTATCCATAAATGAGTGATATTTATCCTTCTCTGACTGGCTTATTTCACTTAGCATAATGCTCTCCAGTTCCATCAATGCTGTTGCAAATGGTAAGAGTTCCTTCTTTTTTACAGCAGCATAGTATTCCATTGTGTAGATGTACCACTGTTTTTTAATCCACTCATCTGCTGATGGGCATTTAGACTGTTCCCAAATCTTAGCTATGGTGAATTGTGCTGCTATGAACATAGGGGTGCATATATCCTTTCTGATGGGCGTTTCTGTTTTCTTGGGATATATTCCTAGAAGTGGGATTATATATATTTTCTTTATTGTCTGTGTTTGCATTGGAGATTCAAGTTGTTCATGGAGTGCTGATTTCCCTGGTCAGACACTTAGTCTACAAATGATCTTTTACAAGGTCATATTCTGAGGCAGTGGTTCTCAACCTTCTGGCCCTTTAAATACAGTTCCTCATGTTGTGACCCAACCATAAAATTATTTTCGTTGCTACTTCATAACTGGAATGTTGCTACTGTTATGAATCGTCATGTAAATATCTGATATGCAGGATGGTCTTAGGCGACCCCTGTGAAAGGGTCGTTCAACCGCCAAAGGGGCCGCGACCCACAGGTTGAGAACCGCTGTTCTGAGGAGCGATATGTAACACTCCTGGGAGGTCCAGAGTACTAATTTGAAATGCAAATTGATCAAGCATTTGGGAACATTTTTTAAACTTGTGATAGTGTGAACCTGGCATGTTACTGTGGAGTGTGATAGAGTAACACTTATTGATTGCATGTTAAGGTTGGACAATGTATGTGAGATCAGAACAGTGTTAGTTTAGTTTTCAGTTGTTGTTACTGAAAGGAAATATATCTTTTTTTCTGAGATTTTAGGCAAATATTACATTTTAACATGATTGCGTGGTGTTAATACATTTGCCTTTAATTAGGAAGAATACATGGGTTCGTGTGCTTGGCCCTGGATATAAATGTAAATACTTTTATCGGGAGCTGTTTGGTTTGGACCTTTGAGGGGTGGTTCCTGTAGCGTTTGTAGGGTGTTGATCAGCCTGTCCTTGGGCGGCCCGCTGTTTGTTCTCTGTTGCTTGGGTACCAGTTAGTCAGGGGCCACGCAGAATTGGGAAGGTAGCTGTGGCTTGGCCAGGATGGTCGGAATAATGGTATCAGTTTCTGGGAGTCAGCAAAGGGTTATGTGAGGTCTACCATTGCATCTTCAATAGATAATTCTGCCTGCCCTGTGTGTAAGCTGTGTGGACATGGGGAGGGGAACTGGCACTTACTGAAAGTCTACTTTATTGGAAACTGTTCTTTCACAAATGTTTTCCTATGAGGTAGGTATCATCTCTTTTTACAGATAGGAGAATTGAGGCTCAGATGTTAAGAAACTTACTAAAGGTAAATGACTGATACAGGATATTAAAATTTTTTTTTATTGGTTTTAGAGAGGAAGGGAGAGGGAGAGAGAGAGAGAGAGCAACATCAGTGATGAGAGAGGATCATTGATCTGCTGCCTCCTGCAGGCCCCCTACTGGGGATGGCGCCTGTAACCCAGGCCTGTGCCCTGACCGGGAATCCAACTGTGACCTCCTGGTTCATGTCTGGATGCTCAGCCACTGAGTCACACCAAACAGGTGGCCCTTTTAAATTCTAATTGAAAACTTAAAAACATATTTTAGACTTCATCATAATGCCTTTTTGTTAATTTCCTGCCTGCTCCACATCTCTGTCTCAGCCACCCTTTCCACCTTGCTTTCTGCCTTTTTCTTTCGCTGACCTTTCTGTCCAAATCTGTATCTACTTTAGGGCTATTGGGTTAGTTTTTTCCCTCTATTTGCGCTGCTCTTTTGCTGAGTCTACGTGGCCAACTCCTTCTTGTAATTTAAACTCTCCACCCAAATTTTTCTCAGAAAGCTTTCCTTATTCACTATTCTAAAGCATCCAGGATTTTCTTATTATACTACTCTATTCTCTGCATAGAACCTGATGTTTATCATGTTGATTTTTCAAAAAAATTGTTGTTTCTTGCCTTGTTCCTCTCAGATTGAGTTATTCTTGTATTATTATTTATTAATTATTGTATTATTTTCCCAAATAAACAACTGTAAAGCTGTGTTGTCCCATCCTGTATTTGTTGAATGGATACATTGAGAAAAATCAAAACCATCAGGTACAACTTTGTTTAATTCACCGCCTCCATTTGTCTCTCTCTGGACCTGTCCTCACTCCTCTTCTTCCTGTTTGAGAGGAAGGAGATGTGTCTTCTTTTAATGTGTGTAGAGTTCCTAGTTGTGCTGTAGATTCCATTTCCTGTTCAGTTTTCTCTGAAAATAAAAACCTTCTGTCACATGCCTCTTGTGATCCTTGCAGGTCCTGCTCGTAGTGCCAGCTCCCCTTCTTCCTTCCATGGACTGACCCCGGGACCTACCCTGTTCACATTTTATATGTGAACATATATTCTGTAAGATATATTCTGAATTGTAAGCAGCTGACTTACAAGTGCGATTTTAGAATGTAACACTGACACACTAGGGACTGTCTGTATTTGTTTTATTAAAGGTGAGTTCTTGACACTATTGCACTTAGAAGATAGTTGTCTTCTGAGGCGGAGTCTTTTTTCTTGGCTATGCCATTCTCGTTTGGCCTGAAATTCTTGAGAGGATGAGCACTTCCTAAAGCCTTGAAATAATCATACATTAAATATTTTTGTTGATTAGTTTATGTTTTTTTGCTAGGCTTATCTGTAGGTCTGTTCTTTAAAGTTTTGGAAATGGTGTATATCTAGCTTTAGAAATTTAATACTGCCTCACTCATCATTTAAAGAGTCCCTGCTGAGTATTCATTAAATGGGAATTTTGCAGTTGTTCTAGATAGACCTGATGATTCCACTTCTGGGGGAATCTATCCTAAGGAAACAGTCTGATATATAGAAGAATGAAGTACCCAAGGATGTTCATCACAGTGATACTTGGAATACTTAAGACTTGAGAACAATATAAATGATAAAACAGAGTGTGGGCAATGATTAAGATATGGTATATTCATAGACTGCAACCATTTAGACATCTTAAAAGGTTTATAATGAGCTTCTGGTGACAAAATATAGGTATTTTAAAATGTGAAATAATGAGTAAGATGTCAGAGTTCTGCAAATGTTAGACTAGGTTGTTTCAAATTAAATATACTGCCGACAACTAGAAAAGCTAGAAGGTACAGAAAAGCTGTAAAAGCAGTGAGGAATTATGAGGCCAAACTCTGGAAGATGAGGAAAGCTCAGAGAGGTGAGCCTGGTGTTTGAGGCTGCCTTGCCGATGAGGTCACTGCTGATTTAGCCAAGGAGGACAAAACATTGGAATTAGAGCCTGTCAAAGTGGAGGGCCCTGGGAAACACTCTAGGTTTTTGGGTGGCGTACCTGAGGACCTAAATCGTAGGAGTAAGGGTGAAACAGAAGTAGACCAGTCTTTTTAAGGACTGAAGCCCAGCTTTTAAATCTTCTCAATTCTGGATTAAGATGATCTGGGATTCCTAGTGTCCATAACCTATCTGCCTGCCAGTACCAAAAGTAAGTCCTTTCTGAATAACATCTTCAGTGGCCTCAGCTTGTCTCTCTACTTTTTTATAGATAACTAGTGGCCCGGTGCATGAAATTCGTGCCGGGGAGGGGGGGGGGTGCCCCTCAGCACAGCCTGCATCCTCTCCAATCGGGGACCCCTTGGGGGATGTCCGACTGCCAGTTTAGGCCTGATTGCTGTGGGACCACTGGCTTCTAACCACTCACCTGCCTGCCTGATCTCCCCTAACACCTCTGCCTGCCTGCCTGATTGCCCCTAACACCTCTGCCTGCCGGCCTGATCGCCCCTAACTGCCTCTGCCTGCCTGATCACCCCTAACTGCCCTCCCCTGCTGGCCTGATCTCACCCCCAACTGCCCTCCCCTACCAGCCTGATCTTGCCCCCAACTGCTCTCCCCTGCCAGATTGATCTTGCCCCTAACTGCCCTCCCCTGCCAGCCTGATCTTGCCCCTAACTGCCCTCCCCTGCCAGCCTGATCTTGCCCCTAACTGCTCTCCCCTGCCAGACTGATCTTGCCCCTAACTGCCCTCCCCTGCCAGCCTGATCTTGCCCCCAACTGCTCTTCCCTGCCAGCCTAATCTTGTCCCTAACTGCCTCTGCCTGCCTGATCACTCCTAACTGCCCTCCCCTGCTGGCCTGATCTCACCCCCAACTGCCCTCCCCTGCTGGCCTGATCACCCCTAATTGCCTCTGCCTCAGCCCCCACCAACCTGGGTAAAGAAAGAATGTATGAGGAGAATTCTCAGCCTAGGTAATGGAGATACTACACAAATGTTGGTGCAGGTCTGTGATTGCTTGAATGGGTAACATGTAGAAGTAGTTCAGTTGGTTTTAATTTCTGTCAATAACAGTGTAAGCATTACCCTGTGCACCAAAAGTTGCCAGTTCGATTCCTGGTGAGGGTACATGCTGGGTTGTGGGTTCGGTCCCCAATCGTAGTGCATGCATGGGGCAACCGATGGATGTTTCTCTCTTCCTCTCTTTCTGAAATCAATCAAAACATATTTTTTAAAATTAAAAAAAAAAGAAAAAGAAATTACTGGCAAATTCTGAGAGACCTGAATTTATCTGAGAAGAAAGGGTATGCCAATGAGCTCCATGCTTCCCTGGGTCCACAGCCTCTCTGATCCTGTCCCCTAGTGGTGGTTCAGAGGCCACCCTCCAGCACCGATTCACCTCCCGGCGGCCATCTTCACTTCCGAGCTTGAGAATTTCCTCATGCGCTCAGGAGTAAGCCATGCGTTCAGAAGGAACTTGCCATGTTTCATCGGCTCTTTTAGGCATGTGTGTGGATGTCCCCCACCTTCCCTGCCTTCCTGCTGCAGTTGTTTAGTCTGTTACATGTTGTTGGAATCAGTAGCCTCCCATATGGTTTTACCCTTCTAGGAGAACCACTGAAAATGTGAATAGGCCCTGGCTGGTTTGGCTCAGTGGATAGAGCGTCGGCCTGTGGACTAAAGGGTCCCGGGTTTGATTCTGGTCAAGGGCTCATGCCTGGGTTGTGGACTTGATCCCCAGTAGGGAGCATGTAGGATGCAGCCAGTCAGTGATTCTCTCTCATCATTGATGTGTCTCTCTCTCCCTCTTCCTTCCTCTCTGAAATCAATAAAATATATTTAAAAAAAAATAAATTGATAGCCTATGGACAGAGGAGTTATTGATCATTTCTTGTATTCTTATCCATTTTTCAGATTTCTGCAATAACACATATTTTAGGAAATTGTCCTTAAGATCCTCCAAGTAATAGCCCTTCTTTTCCATTTGTTTCAGGTGGTGCGGCTGTGTCAGAACCCAAAGCTGGCGCTGAAGAACAGCCCGCCTTACATCCTAGACCTGCTGCCAGACACCTACCAGCACCTGCGCACTGTCCTGTCAAGATATGAGGGGAAGATGGAGACACTTGGAGAAAATGAGTATTTTAGGGTGTTCATGGAGAATTTGATGAAGAAAACTAAGCAGACCATAAGCCTCTTCAAGGAGGGTAAAGAAAGAATGTATGAGGAGAATTCTCAGCCTAGGTAATGGAAATACTACACAAATGTTGGTGCAGGTCTGTGATTGCGTGAATGGGTAACATGTTAGAAGTAGTTCAGCTGGTTTTAATTTTCTGTCAATAAGAATGCAAAGCTGACATTTGATTTCAAGGTGGGGTTTATAGAAAAGGTTGCCTGGGGGGTGTTGAACTGTCCTCACTTCCTCTGAAAAGTCAGTGGCTTACCATCATGAAGATGAGGTGGAGGCAGTGGGCCCTTTGGAGACCCTGAAGATCATGACATTTTGTGGGTAGGTGACGGTTTGAAAGAAAGAGGCTGGAGTGTTAAGCTGAGGTATAATAAGGGCAGATTTTGCCGGAGCTGTAGCATATTAGGTAAATTGTAAGTATGGGATAATAGGAAAACAAATTAAGGCAATAGTTTAGATAACTTTTAAATAAAAAGCAGTGACATAACATTTATTTTATAGGTAAAGTGACTTTTCAAATAGAATAGATATTGGCAAATGTAAGTTAATTCAATAAATATTTGAGGGATCATTATATATTCTTTTATTCTTAAGTACCAAAAACTATATTGGCTGTCCTGTTATTGGTTGTTGGAAGCTACATACTCGGAGAGAAGTAGGTTGATTATATATGTGGGTATAGTTGTATTTGATTTTATTCAATTGAAAGTAGATTAACTCATCTAAAACAAGTAAAAAGTGTAAGTTCCACTAGTACTTCTTAGGAAATAAACTACTCTTGAGGAGTGACCTGAATTAGGGGCAGTACTTTCGGAGGGCATTCAGCAGTAACTTGCTACCTCTTATCCTTGTGCCCTTTGATGCTGCTGTTTTAGATTCTGTCTCTCACTTAATATTTGATGCACATCATTATTCCTATTGTCTTTACTACCAGAAATCACTCAGGTTCGGTCCCGGATACTAGTCTTTTTCTTCTTTATTTAAAAAGGCATCGGGTGACTAAATTCAATGTGTAGGAACCTTTGTGACTTCTAGTTTATATGAAAATGAACTTTATTCCTTTTAATTATTTTAATTTTATGACTTATGTTAAAACCTTGAGCCCTAACTGGTTTGGCTCAGTGGATGGAGCATCAGCCTGCGGACTCAAGGGTCCCAGGTTCGATTCCGGTCAAGGGCATGCACCTTGGTTGCGGGTACATCCCCAGTGGGGAGTGTGCAGGGGGCACTGATCAATGTTTCTCTCTCATCGATGTTTCTAACTCTCTATCCCTCTCTCTTCCTCTCTGTAAAAATCAATAAAATATATTAAAAAAACAAAACAAAAAAAACCTTGACTATATGGAACTCAGCTAACTAGTTTTGTATAGTTGAGTTTAAAAAAACTAATTAAAAAATACAATTTTACTTTATTAGGTACCAGAACTTTCAAAATTTAGTTGCCATCTACAGTGAACTAGGTTCTGTTTAAATTCTAGGTGAAAAGAAGAGTTACGCATTTAATTATGATGCAACAAGATAAATGCTTTCGTAGAGGTGTGTACAAAATGCTGTGAGAATACAGTTTTGCTTAGTGGCTTTAGGGAGTGTGACAGAGAGAGGTGTTATTTGAGCTAGATTCTGAAGGGTAGGAATTTTCTAGGCAGAAGAGTGAAGAAAGGCCTTTAACAGTGGCATGAAAACGTCAGCTCTGTATGTTTTAGGACATGAGCAGTGTGGTTTGGCTAGAATTGGGGAGAGAGGTAAGCTGGAAATACAGGTTGGAATTGGATTGTAAAGAGCTGTTCTTTGACCGCTAAACCTTCTCCTATAGATAACAGGCTGCCACAAGAGAGTTTTTTCTAAAAGGGCATTTTTCTCCTTAAGATTTTAAAAAATAGATTTTTAGAGAGAGAGGAAGGAAGAGAAATGATACCAAAATCTCAACAGTAGTTATTTCTAGGTATTGGAATTAGAGGTCATTTTAATTTTCTTTCTGTTTATATTTTCAACATTTTCTACAATGAATATGTAATCCACCAAATTATTTTTAAAAGAAGGAAAAATATATGATCATTTTTAGGTACCAACATGGATTCACAAGGGCAATCCAGAGAAACATGTTGTTTATTACAGAACATGATCGGTTGACTCAGCTGAGCTCAGCGAACTTAGTTACACACAGTGCTAAGTCTCATTGCCAGAGGCTAGAAATCTTGGTCGAAATGGAGAAGGTGAAGTTAACGGAGGTGAACACACACGCTGAGTTCCCAACACAGCCCTCTCCAGCTTCAGGACGCAGTGCTTGTAGGCCAGGATCAGTCCTGAGTCACTGGGTTAACTGTAATACATGACAGTAACATGTTCGGTTTTCTTAGAAAATATCATGTAGGGGTAGGCAACATATTAGTGCCTAAAGTACTGTTTGTTTCTTAAAACTGTATATCTAGTTGTCAAGAGCTTTTGTTTATTTTTTATTTATTTTTTTTTAAAAATATATTTTATTGATTTTTTACAGAGAGGAAGGGAGAGAGATAGAGAGTCAGAAACATCGATGAGAGAGAAACATCGACCAGCCGCCTCCTGCACATCCCCCATCGGGGATGTGCCCGCAACCCAGGTACATGCCCTTGACCGGAATCGAACCTGGGACCTTTCAGTCCGCAGGCTGACGCTCTATCCACTGAGCCAAACCGGTTTCGGCAGCTTTTGTTTATTAATGTAATTTTTTTCTCAAACTTTTTTAATTTTAAGATCCTTTACATTCTAAAAATCACTGAGGACGTTAAAGAGTTTTGTATATTTGGGTTATACTGGTGTATCTCAATATTAACCATATTCAGTATTAAAACCAAGAAATTAAAAATATTTAAATAGTTAAAATAACATTTAAACAATTTAAAATAACAGTGATAAGCCCATTACATTTTTTTCTTTTATCTTTAAATTCTTTATTAGTTAAGGAATTACAAATGTGTCCTCATTCCCCCCCCCCCATTAACCCCCATCTTCCCCCCCACACTCATGCTCTCATCCCCCTGTTGTCCATGTCCATTGGTTTGCCTTATATGCATGCATACAAGTCCTTTGGTTGATCTCTTCCCCTTACCCCCACCCTCCCCTACTTTCCCTCTGGTGATTAATAGTCTGATTGCTGTTTCTCTGTCTTTGGATCTGTTCCTGTTCATCAGTCTATGTGGTTCTCTATATTCCACAAATGAGTGAGATCATGTGGAATTTATCTTTCTCTGACTGGCTTATTTCACTTAGCATAATGCTCTCCAGTTCCATCCACGCTGTTGCAAAAGGCAAGAGTTCCTTCTTTTTTACTGCAGCGTAGTATTCCATTGTGTAGATGTACCACAGTTTTCTAATCCACTCATCTGCTGATGGGCACTTAGGCTGTTTCCAAATCTTAGCTGTGGTGAATTGTGCTGCTATGAACATAGGGGTGCATATATCCTTTCTGATTGGTGTTTCTGGCTTCTTGGGATATATTCCTAGAAGTGGGATCACTGGGTCAAATGGCAGTTCCATTTTTAGTTTTTTGAGGAAGCTCCATACTGTTCTCCACAGTGGCTGCACCGCATTGTCGTTTTGATTTGCATCTCTCGTATAATTAGTGAGCATGTTTTCATATGTCTTTCGGCCCTCTGTATGTCCTCTTTCGAAAAGTGTCTATCTAGGTCCATTGCCCATTTGTTGATTGGATTGTTTATCTTCCTATTATTAAGTTTCATGAGTTCCTTGTAAATGTTGGAGATTAAACCCTTATCGGTGATATCATTGGCAAATACGTTCTCCCATGCAGTGGGTCTTCTTGTTGTTTTGTTGATGGTTTCCTTTGCTTTGCAAAAGCTTTTTATTTTAATGTAGTCCCATTTGTTTATTTTCTCTTTAGTTTCCATTGCCCTAGGAGCATTATCAGAGAAGAAATTCCTTCGACATGTTTGCGATTTTGCTGCCTATGGATTCCTCTAGTATTTTTATGGTTTCCCATCTTACGTTTAAGTCTTTTATCCATTTTGAGTTTATTTTTGTGTATGGTGTGAATTGGTGGTCTACTTTCATCTTTTTGCATGTATCTGTCCAATTTTCCCAACACCATTTATTTATTTTATTTTTATTTTTTAATATATTTTATTGATTTTTTACAGAGAGGAAGGGAGAGAGATAGAGAGTTAGAAACATCGATGAGAGAGAAACATTGATCAGCTGCCTCCTGCACATCTCCTACTGGGGATGTGCCCGCAACCCAGGTACATGCCCTTGACCGGAATCGAACCCGGGACCTTTCAGTCCGCAGGCCGACGCTCTATCCACTGAGCCAAACCGGTTTCGGCCCAACACCGTTTATTGAAGATACTGTCTTGACTCCATTGTATGCTCTTGCCTCCTTTGTTGAATATTAATTGGGCATAGTGCTTTGGGTCAATTTCTGGGTTCTCTATTCTATTCTATTCTATTCTATTGATCTATATGTCTGTTCTTGTGCCAGTACCAAGCTGTTTTAAGAACAGTGGCTTTGTAATACAGTTTGATATCTGGTATTGAGATCCCACCTACTTTGTTCTTTCTCTGGATTGCTGCAGCTATTCAAGGTTTTTTTTTTATTCCAGATGAAATTTTGGAATGTTCATTTTAGATCTGTGAAATATGCTGTTGGTAATTTAGTGGGGATTGCATTGAATCTTTAGATTGCTTTGGATAGTATGGACATTTTGATGATGTTGATTCTACCAATCCATGAACACGGTATGTTCTTCCATCTGTTTATGCCTTCCTCTATCTCTTTTTTCAGTGTCCTGTAGTTTTTTGCATATAAGTCTTTTACTCCTTAGTTAAGTTTATTCCTAGGTATCTTAATTTTTTGGGTGCGATGGTAAATGGGATTGCTTTTTTAGTCTCCCTTTCTGTAAGTTCACAATTGGTGTAAAGAAATGCCTTAGATTTCTTGGCATTAATTTTGTATCCTGCTACATTGCCAAATTCATTTATTAAGTCTAATAATTTTTTGATGGAGTCTTTAGGGTTCTCTATGTACAGTATCATGTCATCTGCAAATAAGGACAGCTTTACTTCTTCTTTTCCAATTTGGATGCGTTTTATTTCTTGTTCTTGCCGAATTGCAATGGCTAACACTTCCAGTACTATGTTGAACAGGAGTGGTGAGAGGGGGCATCCCTGTCTTGTTCCTGTTCTTAGGGGAAATGGTGTTAGTTTTTGTCCATTGAGTATGATGTTGGCTGTGGGCCTGTCATATATGGCTTTTATTATGTTGAGGTATGATCCTTCTACTCCCACCTTGCTGAGAGTTTTTATCAAAAATGGGTGTTGAATTTTGTAAAAAGCTTTTTCTGCATCAATTGATATGACCATGTGGTTTTTTTCTTTCAATTTGTTTATGTGATGTATCACGTTTATTGATTTGCGGATATTGTACCATCCTTGCATCCCTGGGATAAATCCTACTTGGTCATGGTGTATGATCTTTCTGATGTACTGCTGGATCCGATTTGCTAAGATTTTGTTGAGGATTTTGGCATCTATGTTCATGAGGGATATTGGCCTGTAATTCTCTTTCATTGTGTTGTCTTTACCTGGTTTTGGTATTAGGGTGATGCTGGCTTCATAGAATGAGCTTGGAAGTGTTCCTTCCTCTTGAATTTTTTGTAGTAGTCTGAGGAGGATATGTTTTAGTTCTTCCTTGAATGTTTGGTAAAACTCCCCTGTGAAGCCGTCTGGTCCTGGGCTTTTGTTTGCTGGAAGCTTTTTGATGACTGCTTCAATTTCTTCCATAGTTATTGGCCTGTTGAGATTTTTAGATTCTTCCTGATTGAGTTTTGGAATGTTGTATTTTTCTAGGAATTTGTCCATTTCCTCCATGTTGTCTAGTTTGTTGGAGTAGAACTGTCCATAGTATTTTTTAACAATCATTTGTATTTCTGTGGGGTCTGTTGTTATTTCGCCTCTATCGTTTCTGATTTTGTTTATTTGGGTCCTCTCTCTTTGCTTCTTGGTGAGCCTGGCTAGAGGCTCATCAATCTTGTTTATCCTTTCAAAGAACCAGCTCTTGCTTTCATTGATCTTTTGTATTGTTTTTTTGGTCTCTATGTCATTTATTTCTGCTCTGATCTTTATTATCTCCTTTCTTCTGCTCACTCTGGGCTTTTTTTTGTTGTTCTCTTTCTAATTCTTTGAGTTGTAGAGTTAAATGATTTACTATCGTTTTTTCTTATTTTTCGAGGTAGGCCTGTAGTGCTATAAACTTCCCTCTCAGGACTGCTTTCATTGTGTCCCATAGATTTTGGATTGTTGTACTCTTATTGTCATTAGTTTCCAGGGTGTTTTTAATTTATTCTTTGATCTCACTGGTAACCCAATCATTATTTAGTAACATGCTATTCAGCTTCCAAGTGTTTGAGTTTTTTGGATTGTTTTTCTTGTGGTTTATTTCTAATATTATGCCCTTGTGATCTGAGAAGATGCTTGGTATGATTTTAGTCTTCTTGTATTTGGGGAGACTTTGCTTGTGACCCAATATGTGGTCTATTTTTGAAAATGTCCCATGTGCACTTGAGAAGAACGTATATTCCGTGGCTTTGGGGTGAAATGTACTGAAGATGTCAATTAAGTCTGTCTTATCTAGTGAGTCATTTAGGATTGCTGTTTCTTTGCTGATTTTTTGTCTAGAGGATCCAGTGATGTCAGTGGTGTATTTAAGTCCCCTACTATGATTGTGTTGTTGTTGATCTCTCCCTTGTTATTTTCCAGGAGGTTTTTTGTGTATTTGGGTGCTCCTGCATTGGGTACATATATGTTTATAAGGGTTATATCCTCTTCTTGTATCGATCCCTTTAATATTATGAAGTGGCCTTCCTTATCTCTTGTTATGGCCTTCACTTTGAGGTCTATTTTGTCAGATATAAGTATTGCTACCCCAGCTTTTTTTTCATTTCCATTTGCCCGAAAGATATTTTTCCATCCCTTCACTTTCAGTCTGTGTGAGTCCCTTTTTCTGAGGTGGGTCTCTTGTAGACAGCATATATATGGGTCATGTCTTTTTATCCATTCAGCCACTCGATGTTTTTTGATTGGAACATTTAGTCCATTTACATTTAAAGTTTTTATTGAAAGATACTTGCTTGGAGTCATTTCTATTTTTGTGCCTGTGTTCTTTCTTACCTTTATATTTCTTCTTTTTACAGCATTCCTTTTAACATTTCTTGCATTGCTGGGTTGGTAGTGATAAACTCCCTTAGCCTTTTTTTTGTCTGCAAAGCTCCTGATTTCCCCTTCAATTTTGATAGATAGTCTTGCTGGATATAGTATTCTTGGATTCAGTCCTTTGCTTTGCAACACTTTGTTTACCTCCTTCTATTCCCTTCAAGCTTGATGTGTTTCTGTTGAGAAATCATTTGATAATCTGATGGGGGATCCTCTGTAGGTAACTCTCTGTTTCTCTCTTGCAGCCTTTAAGATTCTCTCTTTGTCTTGTACATTTGCCATCATTATTATGACGTGTGTTGGTGTGGGTCTTTGGGGTTCATCTTGCTTGGGACTCTTTGTACTTGTGTAACTTTTTTCTTCCCCATATCTGGGAAGTTTTCTGTCATTATTTCTTCAACTAGATTTTCTAATCCTTGCTGCTCTTCTTGTCCTTCTTGAAGCCCTATTATGCATATGTTACTTCGTTTCATGTTGTCCCAAAGCTTCCTTAGGCTCTCCTCCTGCTTTTTAATTTTTTTCTCCAGTTGCTGTTCAGATTGAGCTTGTTTCTCTGCCTTATCTTCTAACTCTCTAATTCGGTCCTCTGCTTCATCTAGTCTGCTGTTGAAACTTTCCATGGTGTTTTTGATTGTAGCTATATCACTTTTCATTTCTTCCTGTTTCTTGCATAGGTTGTTGATTTTCTCATAATTCCGGTGAATGAATTGTACAACCATTATTCTGAATTCTCTTTCTGTCATGTTGCGTGCTTCAATTTCATTAATTTCCTTTCTTGGCGACTCCTCATTGTCTTTCCACTTGGTGTTGTGTCGTCTCTTCATTCTGATTATCTCCCAATGGTTCAAATGTCAAGTTGCGTGGGCCTGGACCATGTACAGTGGGAGCCTTACACCACCCTAGTGTCACTGAAGAGCTCTGACACTAAGATGCATTGTTGTTGTGGGTTGGTGGGAACCAGGATCGCTCAGAGTTAGTGTTGCCAGCGCTCAATGTGGCCTCGTGTGTGCCCTTAGAATCAGGGACCCTGCCTGCACCGTGCTGAAACAGAGACCCCCCTGGATCGTGTTGAAAATCAGCACACCCTAGCATGTGCCAAGAGTCAGAGTTCCCCAAGAATCCAGTATCAAGAGTCTCTGTTGCTTCGCGCGACCTTGCATTGAGAATCAGGGTCCTTGTGTGCCCATGCACCAAGAATTGGAGTAACTGGCTCTTAGTATGAATGCATAGAGAATCAGGGATCTCAGTTGCAAGTGATAAGAAACACAGTCAAGTCACTGGTGCTTGGTGCTGCCTCCTGCCCAGAGAATCGGGGTCCCTGGGCCCGCGCTACGCGGGACAAATTCCCGGTGTTCGCGCGTTTGCTCCCAGCCCAGGACTCCTGAAGCCGGCACTACGCGGGACCAGTTCCAAGGTGCTCGGGCACTTCCAGGCTAAAGTTCCTGTAGCAGCACTGAGGCCCGGGCAAGGGGTGGGTCTATCAGTTACTATGGCGCTGCCCGCGAGCCTGCGGGGAGGGGGATGGGCTCTGTTACTCACGGATCTGCTGCGGGGATTTCTGGACTTTTGGTGTCTGCAGGTCTGTAGCTATGGTCACGGGTCTCTGTCCCCAGTGGCTGCAGGATCCTGCTATGCGTCTGAGATCAGACTGGGTGGTGCTGAGGCCAGGATCCTAGTCTCAAGCAGCACTGTTTCCCAAGATGGCGTGGTCGCTGTGCCCATGCTGGCCACCCAGGAGTGTCCGCGCAGTGAGCAGGGCTCCGCCGTCTAAGACTGCCCGGTTTAGCAGCCCTTAGAAGACCTGCAGAATCTAACTGTCCGTAGCTCATACACACACACACCACACATGTCCACACACTCCTCTATCACTTCCTTGTGCTCTCACACTCTCTCCCTCCCTACCTTCCTGCCGGTCGCCATTTTTTTTCTCCCAAGCCCATTACATTTTAACATGGAAACATTTTTATGGGAATTTTTATTTTTTTGGAAATATTTTTTAAAGGAGTTTTACATTTTTGCAAATCTTTTAGACCACCTCAAAGAATATTTTGTACTTTATTATATTAAAATCCATGGTCTTGCACTTGGAATTAGTCTTTTACTCATGTATGATTTTGTAATATCAGGCATTAGTCACTTGGAAAATATTACTAGGTTAGGTGGGTTTTCTAAGTGTTGACACATCATTGTACAGTCATATTAATTAATTAAATGTCGTTAGAAAAGTTTTATTAAGAAGCTGTTAAGCTCATAGTGGGTGGAAGTTTTCCAAAATTCTAATTTTTACTTAAAAACTCGAGTGTATCACTGGCAACATAAAACTATCAGTTGTTTTCCTTAAAGTGACAGGTCATTTCATTCATTTTGGGCAAACTGTCTGCCAAATACCCAAGTCTGAGTAACCATACTTCGTTAGTTATTCTTTTAAGTAAAAATGGTGTTCCATGACACAGACTGAAAGCTTTCCTCCTAATAGCAGAAACAAGACGAGGATGTCTGCTCTCACCACTTCTATTTAACACTAGAGGCCTGGTGCACAAAAATTTGTGCTAGGAGAGGGGGTCCCTCAGCCCGGCCTGTGCCCTCTCTCAGTCTGGGACCCCTTGGGGGATGTTCACCTGCCGGCTTAGGCCCGCTCCCCAGGGGAACGGGCCTAAGCTGGCAGTCAGACATCCCTCTGTTAGCCTGGCAGACCTTGGGGGATGTCCACTTGCCAGTGGGGAGCGGGCCTAAGCTGCAGTCGGACATCCTTAGTGCTGCTGAGGAGGCGGGAGAGGTTCCCACCACCACTGCTGTGCTGGCAACCGTCAGCCTGGCTTGTGGCTGAGCAGAGCTCCCCCTGTGGGAGCGCACTGACCACCAGGGGGCAGCTCCTGCATTGAGTGTCTGCCCCTTGGTAGACGGTCAGTGTGTGTTATAGTGACCAGTCATTCCCAGTTGTTTTGCTGTTTGGGTCAATTTGCATATTACCCTTTTATTATATAGGATAGAGGCCTGGTGCACAGGTGGGGGCCGGCTGGCTTGCCCTGAAGGGTGTCCTGAATCAGGGTGAGGGTCCCGCTGGGGTGCCTAGCCAGCCTGGGTGAGGAGCTGAGGGCCGTTTTCAGGCTGGCCATGCCCCCCGGCAACCCAAGCTCCCAGCCGCTCCTCTTTTCTTTCTTTTTTTCCCCTGGGATTTATTTATCTTCTATAATTGAAACTTTGTAGCCTTGAGCGGAGCCCAGGGCCAGCCAGGGCAGGTGGGAAGCTTGGCTTCCTTCGTTCCTGGGGGCAACCCATGCTTCGCTCGCTCCAGCTCTGTGGCTGCCACCATCTTAGTTGGGTTAATTTGTATACTCACTCCTGATTGGCTTGTGGGCGTGGTTTGAATGTAGCAGAGGGACGGTTAATTTGCATGTTTCTCTTTTACTACATAGGATAGGTTCTATTCAACAGATGAGGTTCTAGCCAGAGCAGTTAAGCAGGACAAAGAAATAAATGTGTGGAGAAACCAAGATGGTGGCATAGGTAAACACCGGAAATTGCTGCCTCCCACAACAAATTCAAAAATACAAGTAAAAGACAAAACGGTCTTCCAGAACCACAGGTAGGCTGGCTGAGTGGAAATTCTACAAATAGAAGGAAAGAGAAAAGCACTGAGAGCAGAGGAGCTGCAAAAGTAAAGTGCAGAGGTACGGAGGGGTATATGGCAAGGGCTGGCAACTGAGGACGCAGCTGTCTTTCTCAATCGGGAGGGAGTCACAAGCCCCCGACTGCTCTGAACTCCAGTTCCGGGTGAGTCTCTGGGGACTTAGACTCATACCGGGAGAAACTGGACTGTCTGGCAGCGAGCAGAACTCGGAACTCTAGGGTGGCTTTCTCTCAAAGGTGCTTGCAGTGATTACCGGGATACTGAGACACGGGGCGCCTTTGGGCAGGGCTGAGGATCAGCTATAGCTGCTTGCTCCACCCTATTGATTCCCTGAGACCCTGCCCCACCCAAGCTGCGGCAGAGGCTTTTGAATATGAATGCCCTGGCCCTTTGCAATCTAAAAATTACCTAACAAACTGCAGCTGGGCCAGACAGACGCAGAACTTCCAAGAGAAGGCCCAAGGCCCCATAGCAGCTTGCATTGCTTCACAGCTGGGTCTCATTTGTTCACCTCCAAACCCCAAACAAGGAAGAGGAATCTGCAGATCTCTTTGTAGCTCCTGCTGGGTAGCCTCAGGCAGAGGCTAAATTAGCACCTCCTTAGATCCAAGAGCCAGTGCACCCAGTGGTCAGAGTGGGACCATCCAATTACAACTCCTCAGATCCATAAGGGACACACTCAGGGGGCAGACTCAGTGAGCACCAAAGCCCCACTGAAGCAAGTCTTGCCTCATAAGGGTGTCTTCAGCACAGAAGTTCTCCCACCGTAGACACAGCTGATTCTCACAGCCAATTGTCCTGGAGGTCAATTCCTCCCCGTGTCACCTACAACAGTCAAGGCTTAACTACAACAAGACTGTGCACAAAGCCCACAAAGGGGTGCACCAAGAGTGTCCTCCTCAGGTAATTGGGGAGGGTGAGCCACTGGGTCCTATAGGACACCTAGCACACAAAGCCACTCTACTAACACAGGGAAGCATAAAAATGCGGAGACAAAGAAACAAGTCACAAATGACAGAAATGGAGGAAAGCAAACTACTGGATATAGAGTTCAAAACCACACTTTTAAGGTTTTTCAAGAATTTTCTAGAAACCACCGATAAATGTAGTGAGACCCTCAAGAAATCTAGTGAGACCCTTGAGGTTATGATAAAGGACCAACTAGAAATTAAGCATACACTGACTGAAATAAAGGATATTATGCAGAGTTCCAACAGCAGACTAAAGGATCGCAAGAATCAAGTCAACGATTTGAAATACGAAGAAGCAAAAAACACCCAAACGGAAAAGCAAAATGAAAAAAGAATCCAAAAACACGAAGATAGTGTAAGGAGCCATTGGGACAGCTTCAAGCGTACCAACATCCGAATTATGGGGGTGCCAGAAGAAGAGAGAGAGCATGATATTGAAAACCTATTTGAAGAAATAATGACAGAAAACTTCCCGTACCTGGTGAAAGAAATAGACTTACAAGTCCAGGAAGTGCAGAGAACCCCAAACAAAAGGAATCCAAAGAGGACCACACCAAGACACATCATAATTAAAATGCCAAGGTCAAAATACAAAGAGACAATCTTAAAAGCAGCAAGAGAAAGTCAGTTACCTACAAGGGAGTACCCATACGACTGTCAGCTGATTTCTCAACAGAAACTTTGCAGGCCAGAAGGGAGTGGCAAGAAATATTCAAAGTGATGAATAGTAAGAACCTACAACCAAGATTACTCTATCCAGCAAAGCTATCATTCAGACTTGAAGGTCAGATAAGGAGCTTCACAGATAAGAAAAAGCTAAAGGAGTTCATCACCACCAAACCAGTATTATATGAAATGCTGAAAGGTATCCTTTAAGAAGAGGAAAAAGAAGAAAAATGTAAAGATACCAATTATGAACAACATATACACATCTATCAACAAGTGAATCTAAAAATCAAATGAATAAATAATCTGATGAACAGAATAAACTGATGAATATAATAGAAATACGGGCATAGATAGGGAGTGGACTGACTATTCTTGGGGGGCAAAGGGGTGTGGGGGATACGGGAAGAGACTGGACAAAAATCGTGCACCTATGGATGAGGACAGTTGGGGGGTGGTGAAGGCGTAGGGTGGGGTGGGAAACGGGTGAAGGCGAGCTATGGGGGGTAAAAAAGAGGAACAACTGTAATAATCTGAACAGTAAAGATTTAATTAAAAAAAAAAAGAAAGAAATGTGTCCACAAAGGAAGGGAAGAAGTAAAACTATATCTGTATTTGCACATGAAATGATCTTGCTTATAGAAAATCCTAAGGAATCCACCAAAAAAACCTAGAACCAGAAATTGGGTTCTGCAAAGTACAGGATACAATATCTATATATAAAATCAGTTCTATTCTATACATCAGTAACAAGCTGTCCAAAAATGAAATGAAGAAAACAATTCGATTTATAATGTCATCAGAAAGAATAAACTAATTAGGAATAAATTTAACATTTCTACACAGGAAACTACAAAATACTGCTGAAATAAGTAGAAGAAAACCTAAGTAAATGGAAAGACATCCCATGGTCATAGAGTGAAAGACAGTATTATTAGGGCGGCAACATGCACACCTCTTTTCATAGCGGCGCAATTTAAAACAGCTAAGATCTTGAAACATCCCAAGTGCCCATCAGCAGATGAGTGGATAAAAAGGATGTGGTATATTTACATGATGAAGTACTGTGGAGATGTGAAAAAGAAGGATCTCTTACCCTTTGAGACAGCATGGAGCAACGCAGAGAGTATCATGCTAAGTGAAATAAGCCAGTCAGAGAAAGACAGATATCACATGATCTCTCTTATATGTGAAATCTAATGAACGAAATAAACTGATGAACGAAATAGAAATGGAAGCATAAAACAGACTGAAGAATCTCAGAGGGAAGAGGGGAGAGAAGGGCTGGAAGAGATTAACCAAAGAATTTGTTATGAATTTGTTATGCATATGTGCATAACCCATGGACACAGATAGTAGTGTGGTAAGTCCTTGTGGGGGGAGGAGGGGAGCAGGTACGGGGTGGAGGGGGTCAATGGGGAAAAAAGGGACATCTGTAATATTTTCAACAATAAAGATAAGTTTTTTAAAATGGCAGTACTTCAAATTGATCTACAGGTCCACCACAATTCCTATCAAAATTCTAGTTGCCCTTTTTGCAGAAATTGACAGTGCTGATCCTAAATTCATAAAGAATCTCAAGGAACCTTGAATAGCCAAAACAATCTTGAAAAAGAACAAAGTTGGAGGACTCATATTTCTTTATTTCAAAGCTTTACCACAAAGCCACAGTAATCAAGATGGTGTGGTACTGGCATAAGGACAGACATATCGAGAGAGCCCAGAAATAAACCCTCACACATATGGTCAATTAATTTTCAACAAGAATGCCAAGTCCACTCAAAGGAAAAGACAGTCTTTTCAACACATGGTGCTGGAAAACTGGATATCTACATGCAAAAGAATGAAGTTGGACACTACACACAGCATACATAAAAATTAACTCAAAATCAAAGACCTAAATTTAAGAGCTAAAATATAAAATACTAAGAAGTAAACAGGTGAAATATCCCCCATTATCTCAGATTGGGCAATGATTTTTTTTTTTAAATACTATTTGAGACAGCTGGGTTGTAGATTACAGAAGCCACAGCTGTTCAGGGGTAAACTTTTTTTTTTTTAATTATATTTTATTGATTTTTTTAAAAAAATATATTTTATTGATTTTTCACAGAGAGGAAGGGAAAGGGATAGAGAGCTAGAAACATCGATGAGAGAGAAACATCGATCAGCTGCCTCCTGCACACCCCCAACTGGGGATGTGACCGCAACCAAGGTACATGCCCTTGACCGGAATCGAACCCGGGACCTTTCAGTCCGCAGGCCGACGCTCTATCCACTGAGCCAAACCGGTTAGGGCAATTATATTTTATTGATTTTTAACAGAGAGGAAGGGAGAGGGATAGAGAGTTAAAAACATTGATGGGAGAGAAACATTGATCAGCTGCCTCTTGCACACCTCCTACTGGGGACGTGCCCGCAACCAAGGTACATGCCCTTGGCCTGAATCGAACCTGGGACCTTTCAGTCCGCAGGCTGACACTCTATCCACTGAGCCAGACTTCTCGCTCCTCAGGGGGGCATCTCTGTAGCCCAGATGTCTCTCCCAATTAAAAACACGCCACGCGTGCAGGCAGACCAGCCTATGTTGTGTCTCCACCCCTCCTACCAGTCTCAGTGTTTCTATTTTTATTCTCTATTTGTAGGACTTCCGTTAAGCCAAATTTCAGGTGTTTCTGAATGATGGTTTTTTGATATTTAGTTGTAATTTTAATGTGGTTGTGGGAAGCCATAAGCACCACGTTTACACCACCATCTTGTTCTTCCTTGACCTAAAATAATGTAGCTTAGTGAACATGTTCACAATGATTTTAAAGCTATTTTTGTTTCTTTACAACCACACTGAAAACCAAAGGTACTAACATAAATATTATGCCTCAGCAGGTTGTGCTTTAATGAGAATGTATCATATTAATCATTTAAAAATACTGACTCTAGTGTGTCTGTTTTAAATAGTTAGGAGGGAGGGAGTATATATGAAAAAGTAAATATTCTCCAGGAATAGCTATGCTGTGGAGAAGGATGGTGAACACTGCCTACCGTGAGTCGTCAGGCTGACATTTCCAGTGTCACGTGGACTCTTTGCCCTGATGGGGTGGAATGCGATGAGTGGGCCCTGCACTTCTGTGGTGTTCTTTCTATAAATTCGGAACCCCAGTCAGAATATGGGAAAAACAGCAGCTAAACACAAATCGAAGGATGTCGTACAAAACCCTGAGCAGCACTCCTCAAAATGATTAAGGTCATGGAACGCAAGGGAAGGCTGAGGAACTGTCACGGACCGCAGGAGACTGAGGAGATGGGGTGTATAAATGTAGCATGTTATCCTTGATTAGATCCTGGAACTGATGAGGACATTAATGGAAAAAGAGATGAAACTTGAATAAAGTCTGGGTTAGTTAGTGGGACTATATGATGTTGATATCTCAGTTTTGACAGAGGTACCACAGTAATAGCCTATCTAATAATAGAGAAACGTAATTTACCGTAACTTCGCTACCCTTCCCATTGGCTAATCAGTGAGATATGCAAATTAACTGCCAGCCAAGATGGCGGCCAGCAGCCAGGCAGCTGAAGCGAACAAGAAGCTTGCTTTCTCCAGTGACGGAGGAAGCCAAGGTTCCCCGACTGCTGCTGCCGGCCTCTGAGCTGCAGTCTAAGAAACAATGTTGCAATTATAGAAGCTAAACAAAACCCCAGAAACCTGCTTTCAGCCAGCCGGGCCTCAGAGCTGTTGTTGAAACAGTGTTTCAATTATAGAAGCCAAACAAACCGAGGACTCAGAGCTGCAGCCAAGCCTCAGAGCTAAAGCTGGCTTTCAGCTCCAGTGACAGCCATAGAAGGTAAATAAATCCCAGAATAAAAAAAAAAGAAAAAAAGGAGCGGTTGGGAGTTTCAGTCACCCGCCAGCCTGGACACGGCCCTCAGCCCCTCACCCAGACTGGCCAGGCACCCCAGTGGGGACCCCCACCCTGAAGGGGGTGTGACCAGCTGCAAACAGCCATCATCCCCTCATCCAGGCTGGCCAGGCACCCAAGCGGGACCCCCACCCTGATCCAGGGCACCCTTCAGGGAAAACCAGCTGGCCCCCACCCATGCACCAGGCCTCTATCCTATATAGTAAAAGGGTAATATGCCTCCCAGCACCAGGATCAGTGGAGCAGCGAGGCCTCCTGGCCACTGGAGCAGCATGACAGGGGGCAGCGCCCAAACCCCCTGATCGCCCTGCGGCTGTGTGTGTGACAGGGGGCGGGGCCACAACCTCCCTATCCGCCCTGCTCTGTTCGTGACAGGGGAAGGTGCCCCAACCCCCTGATCGGCCCTGCTCTGTGCCTGATATGGGGGAGCTCCCCAACCCCCTGATCAGCCCTGCTCTGTGTGTGACAGGGTGTGACGCCCCAACCCCCCATGGGCCCTGCTCTGTGTGTGATGGGGTGGAGCCGGAACCTCCCCATCGGCCCTGCCCTCAGTGTGACAGGGGGGAGTGCCCCAACCCCCTGATAGGCCCTGCTCTGTGGGTGACGGGGCGGCGCCCCAACCCCCTGATCCGCCCTGCTCTGTGTGTGACAGGGGGCAGTGCCCTAACTCCCCTATCAGCCATACTCTGTGCGTGACAGGGGTAGCTCCCCAACCCCCTGATCGGCCCTGCTCTGTGTGTGACAGTGTACGGAGCCCCAACTCCCCTGATGGGCCCTGCTCTGTGCATGACAGGGGGCAGTGCTCCAACCCCCTGATCGGCCCTGCTCTGTGCGTGACGGGGTGGCGCTGCAACCTCCCCGTCGACCCTGCCTTGAGTGTGACAGGGGGTGGCGCCCCAACCCCCCAATCGGCCCTACCCTGAGCGTGACTGGGGGTGGTATCCAACCTCCCGATCTGCCCTGCTCTGTGCATAACAGGGGGCGGCACCCCAAATCCCCAATCGTCCCTGCTCTGAGCCCGACCAGGAGCTGCGGGGCAGGCACCTAGGGATTGGTCCTGCCCTCTGCCACCCGGGAGCAGGCCTAAGCCAGCAGGTTGTTATCTCCCGAGGGGTCCCAGACTGTGAGAGGGCACAAGTGGGGCTGACGGACACCCCCCCCCCCCCGCCAGTGCACAAATTTTTATGCACCGGGCCTCTAGTAAGATAATATTAAGGGAAACTGAACCAGAGTGAGGAGTATATGGGAGTGCTATGCACTTACTGTCTTTGCAACTTTTGTGTAAACCTAAAATTCCAAAATGAAAAGTGTATTTAAAAAATAAATTAGAGCCGAAACCGGTTTGGCTCAGTGGATAGAGCGTCGGCCTGCGGACTGAGGGGTCCCAGGTTCGATTCCGGTCAAGGGCATGTACCTGGGCTGCGGGCACATCCCCAGTGGGAGATGTGCAGGAGGTGGCTGATCGATGTTTCTCTCCCATCGATGTTTCTAACTCTCTATCTCTTTCCCTTCCTCTCTGTAAAAAATCAATAAAATATATTTTAAAAAAAATAAAATAAATAAATAAATAAATAAATTAGAGAACAAAGATGAGTTTCAGGCTCAATCCCCAATGTGGGGTGTGCAGGAGGCTGCCAATCAGTGATTCTCTGTCATCATTGATGTTTCTCTCTGTCTTTCTGCCTTCCTCTCTGAAGTCAATCAAAATATATTAAAAAAAAAATAATAAGTTATAGCCTGGCCGATGTGGCTCAGTTGGTTGAGCGTCGTCCCATGCTCTGGGGATTGTTGGTTCCATTCTCAGTCATGGCACATGCTCAGGTTGCAGGTTCGATCCCAGTGGGGGGCATGCAGGAGGCAGCTGATTGATATTTCTCTCTTATTAATGTTTCTCTCCTTTTCCATTCCTCTCTCTGAAATAAATAAAAGTATTTTAAAAATAAGTTATATTTTTCAATTCAATTCTACAATTTTTATTGAATGACTGTTAAGTGCAGGGCAGTGTGGTCCCTCCTGCAGGGGTTAGAGTATGTAAGGCACCTTCCTGGCCCTGCTTGTCATCCTGGCTGGGGATGAGACAGCTGATACAAAATAGAACACGATGGAACCTGTGCAGAATATGGACAAGATGGAATGGGGGCCGGTGGTGGTGTCCAAAGTTGTAGAGTTGATCCTGAATTAGGACTGGCAAACATGTCTCCTCCCCCCCCCCCCACCCCCCCCGCCACACACACCAAGAAGATAGTGTTTAAAGTACACTTTAAACGGGCAGTATTTCAGTAACCAGTCACTGAAAGGAAGCGACTCTGTGTCACCCCAGTGAACCTGGGCTCGTGCACCAGCACACCTGCTCTGAAGCCCTTGGGCAAGCTAGAATGTCACGAAGTCTTTGCGGTCTTCGCTTCTCATTTGTGCAGTAGGCTAGTCTTTCCTAGCTCAGCACTGTTCAGAGGTAAGTGAAGCACACAAGTGGTTCAGCGAAGTATCTGACCCAGGGTCTGCTGTTAGTGTTAACTGTTAGAGATGGAGAGAGGCATCTGTTTCTAACACCATCACCTGACCAGCCAGGAGAGGATAGAACAGGAAAGGGTAGAAGGAAAGACACTGGGCAGTATGTATTTAGAAAGTGAGTTAAGAGCATATTGTGAGTGCTTTGACTTACAAACTGAGCGATTTGAATTTTTTGGTGGTTATTGTGAAGTCATTGAGGATTTCGTGAAGAGGGAGTAAGGAGATGGAGTCTCTTAGAACTCATTTGGTAGAAGCCTGAGGGAGTGTTGGAGATTCTCGTGTGGACTGCTGCCTTTCCAGGAACTTGGATTAGTTTCAGAATTCTGTGAAGCAGCTCCATGTTCTGGAAGGTGAACGTGGGTGGGCATCCTTCAGCAGGCAGCCGGGAGTCTCAGCAACCGGACCACGAGTACAGTACCCAGTGCACTAGTGTGTGTTCAGTCAAAAGGGTGTTGGTGTTTAGATATACCGGCTTAGAGCTCTTTTGCAGGTGGTGGTTTTTGTTTTGCCATTTTTAAGAGACGGTTTAAGGAGATGAGAGTTAAACAGAACTTCACTGGCTTCCGGTGCAGCTTTGTTGAGAGAAGTTCCGCTGTGTCTATTTTTAAAGCTGATGACTGTGAGCAGAGGATGCTGCTACTGAGTCATAAATGTTGTCTCTGTGCTCTCACTCAGCATTCTTTGGATGGCACTGCTGTTTGTCTACAAGGTTTTTGGAGTTTAACGACGAGTAGGAAAAGCAGCACATTTATCACTGAAATGATATCAGTACATGAAATACTTAAAAGCACTGATCACTTCACATTTCAGCAGGATAATCATCATCTATATGAATTTTTCAGCTCATACCATGGCTGATGAGCAGAGAATGGTTAATAGTATCACCTCATTTTGGGAATATTTTACAAGCCCAAAATGGTATCATATAATGTTGTATAGGTTGTTACTCATTATATTAAAAACGTTAATAATTTTGAAGTTTTCCCACTGGATTCACAAATATTAAAATAGATTTCAGCCTCCATTTTTGTCATCCCCCCCCCCAATGTTTTATTATGAAATTTTTCAGTCATGCACAAAAGTTGAAAGAATTTTACAGTAGTCGTATACCTATCACTTAGATTCCACAGTTTAGCTAAATCATTGTTTTTAAAAGGGAAACTCTGTTTCTCTTTTTAAAAATTAAAGAAACTTCTTTCTGAATCTTTGAGCCATTTTCACATGGGACTATATTTTGAAATGGCTGAGATTTTTTTTTAATATTTCTGTGTTATTTCTTCAGAAATTATAAAATTCTTTGAGTAAAATAATTACTGTTTTGGGATTTAGTCAATCCCTGGTGAAAAGAGTAGATAACAAATTTTAGTTTATCATATTAGTTTTTCAGACTCCATATACAGGTTATACAATGAACTGTTCATTTAATTTCCATCAGATTTCAATTCTTTGCAGGCAGGAATAAAATATACTTTTAAAAATTATTATTTATTGGTAAAATTTCTAGTCCTCATATATAAGGATAAGCACTAGATGTCTTTCTCTCATGTCTTCCTTCTTCAACCCCCTTATGAAATTAAACTAGCAGTTAAGGTTCCTTTCCCAATTTCAAATTCATGGTAAGCATACATTTATACATTTTTATGTATGGGCAGAGATCTTTAAGATAAATGATTCCAGCTGCCTTATATTACATTGTGACAAAGAGGCCCAGAGGTTAAGTAACTGCCCAAGGACAACACAGTGAGTTAATAAGAGATCAGGAAATGCAGTTCAGGTCTCTAGTCCTCTTGACTATATGTATATATTTCCAGGTACTCCTTTGTAGGAGGAATTTCAAAAGCATGCATGTTGATGATAGAATCGATCACTGACTATCAAAATGGAGTTTCAAAAAACAGTAACCCTAAGTAAGAATATCTTTATGAATACTTTGGGCTAATTGTTTTGTAGGTCATTATTTTTTTTCTTGAAGAACTCAATCTCTCTCTTTTTTAAGAACTCAGTCTCTTAGTATTCACTTCTTCACTTCTCAACAATCTTTTTCTTCTTGAAACTTACCATACTTCTAAGGAATTCTCATTAAAACAAAAAAGAGTGATACTACTCTCAATACTTACCTTAAACATTAATAAATACATTTTGATATGGGTCAGTTTCTGCCCCCATACCAGTGGTCGGGAAACTCATTAGTCAACAGAGCCAAATATCAGCAGTACAACGATTGAAATTTCTTTTGAGAGCCAAATTTTTAAAACAAACTATATAGGTAGGTACATTGTTATTAACTTAATTAGGGTGCTCCCAAGGCTTAGGAAGAGCCACACTCAAGGGGCCAAAGAGCCGCATGTGACTAGCGAGCCGCAGTTTGCCGACCACTGCCCCATACTATGTCCTTTTCCCCCATTTCCTCTTTCCCTGCAAACACTTTGTGGCCAAGAGTTACAAAATGTTTTCCGGTGTTCTGTGCAGTGGTAAATGCATGGGTCGGCATCATTTGAATTTTCTGTTTATCTCTTTTTTTTTAAATTTTTTTTATTTCTTAAAGTATTACAAAGAGTATTACACATGTCTCCTTCCCCGCCCCCCCCCTTGATATTCCCCTAGCCTCCCCCATCCCCCAGTGTCTTGTGTCCATTGGTTATTCTCATATGCATGCATACAAGCCTCCGGTTGATCTCCTACCCCCCCCCCCCAACCCTCCTCAGGGTTCCCACTGTAGTTTGACATTCTGCTCAATGCTGCTCTGCCTCTGTATCCATTTTTGTTCATCAGTCTATAATGGACCTTATTATCCATAAATGAGTGAGTTCATGTGGAATTTTTCTTAGCTTCCCAGTGGCCGTCTCAGCCTCACAGGGGCCATCTCAGCCTCACAGGGGCCATCCCAGCCTCACAGGGGCCATCCCAGCCTCACAGAGGCTGTTTCAACCTCACTGGGGCCGTTTCAACCACACTGGGGCCGTTTCAACCTCACCGGGGCTGTGGCAACCCTAGCGGGGCCGCCTCGACCTCCCCGGTGCCGTCTCAACCCCACCGGTGCCGTCCCAACCTCACCGGGGCCATCTCAAACCTCACCAGGGCCGTCTCGGCCTCATGGGGGCTGTCTCGGCAACACGAAGTTTGGCATTCTGTGCTTTGTTGGGCGGCTCCTTGCTGGACAAAACCTCTAGGCATTCCCGGTGGCTGAATATCTGGTATGCTTGCTTGGATTTCGTTTTCTACCAAGTGCACAGACTGCCTGTCTGTCGTCTCCCAGCATCCCATGTGAGACTGGATCTGGTGGACCTGCCTGTGCGTTTGCTGGTACAGCGGTTCCACGTCGCTGGCCCAGCTGGGTCCGGCTCTGGCTTCCTCCGAACCCGATTCTGCTTCTTGAGTGTGTCCCTTATGTATGCAAGGAGTTGAAATCTGCATTCTGCTGGGCTGGGCTGCAAAAGTGCTGGTGTTCCCTTTGTGCCACTGGCACAGCTTGGGTGGGGATGTAGATTGAGTAGGGCGGGGTCCCCGGGAATCACCAGGGCTGAGCAAACAGCAATGGCGTCTCCGCAACCCCTTGCCTCTCCACGACTCAGTGTCTCGCGTCCCTGAGCGCCGGTGAGCAGCTCCACGAGACAGCCACTCTCGCTCTCTGGCCCATTGCAAGGCCGTCCCGCCTCTCCCCGTAGGGATCTGGGACCTTAGGATCCCACCCCAAACACGCTCAGTGGATTTGAGAGTCTGCATCCCCTTCCGATTGAAAAAAACCACGCATCCAGTTGCAGCCCACCTGGTGGGCGACTTCATACCTCCATTCTTGGAGCCCCTGCACAACCTATTCAGTCTCAATGCTCTTCTTTCTTTCCTTCCAGTTGTAGAGCTTCCACTAAGCCAGCCTTCCCATGGCTCTGAATGATAGCTGTTTGTCTTATAGTTGGTAGTCTCAATGTTGTTGTGGGAGGCAGCACGCACAGGTCTGTACCTTATTCCGCCATCTTGGTTCTCTCCTGTTTATCTCTTTTATTTTATTTTTTGTTAATTCTCACTAGAGGATATTTTTTCCATTGAAAAGAGCGTGGAAGGGAGGGAGGGAGGTAGAAAGAGAGAAAGGTAGAGAGAAACATCGATGTGAGAAAGACACATTAAATGTTGCCTCCTGCTGGCGCCCCAACCAGGGGGCGAGGAGCAAACCTGCAACCCAGGTATATACACTTGACTGTGAATCGAACTCATGACCCTTCAGTGTGCAGGCAACACTGGCCAGGGCAATCTCTTATTCTTATAAAGGCTTCTAACACTTTTTTTTTTTTTAACACTCTTGATTGATGTACAGAAATGGTGGTTGTGGTTCCTATCAGGTGGTATTTCTTTTTCTACCTTTGAAGCTAAAACAGGAGCTCTAATTGCTCATTTAATTTTTAATATATCTGTATATGGGTGACATAAAAATATTAGTCCCTTATTAGCTGAAAGATGCAAAGTAAAATGTATGCTGTTACTTTAGTCCTGAGATACATTAACTTTTAGGGTAGGACCTTTCACAGTTTGGGGGAAAAGAACCGACCCAGTCTTGAACTTAAAAATAAATTGACGCTACATACAGAGTCAGCATTTGATTGTGGGGAAGTCGCGACAGGAGAGGAGAGGAAGATGGCAGCTCTGGAGTCGAGTGGGCAGTTGCTTAGATGGAAGTGGTTAGAGCTAAAATGACCTCCTTCAAATACTGCACTGAAACACTGTGTGCTGCTTGCTGCTATTGAACTAAGAAAGAAGAGTCTGGTTAGAGCATTTCCTGAACGTTGGACACTGTCAGCCACGGCCTGGAGAGCTGCTGGGACGCAGCGCGTGGACTGGAGTCCCTGCTGAGAGTGGGAGGCATGGGTTCCCGGCAGGAGCCCCAGGGGCCTCCGGCATCACTGGTCCGATTTACAGTCAGGCCGATGCTGCTGCTGGGACTCTGCCCTGTCCTCGCAGACACCGAGCCACCAGCCTGTGGCCTTCAAATGTCACTGAGGCTTTTTAGAACCTGCTTTCCTGTAGGAACCGTGCTGCTTACGATGCACATCTCCGTGGGTCTTAAGAAATGTAAGCTGGCTTTCTGGAGGGAAGCCTTCCACGCGTCTGAATTTAATTCTCGGTACCTGTTTAGCCGGCACTCAGCTGCTTTCGGCCTCTGGCGCCAGTCCACGCTGCGCGTCACTCCCTCCGTGCATCCCCTGCGGGTGAAGGCACCTGCTGTCCCCTTGCAGAGCATGCGTGCCCTCCGCCTGCAGAGCACTGGGTGCCGTCCGCCTGCAGGGCGCTGGGTGCCGTCCGCCTGCAGAGCGCTGGGTGCCGTCCGCCTGCAGGGCGCTGGGGTGCCCTCCGCCTGCAGAGCGCTGGGTGCCGTCCGCCTGCAGGGCGCTGGGTGCCGTCCGCCTGCAGAGCGTTGGGTGCCATCCGCCTGCAGGGCGCTGGGTGCCGTCCCCTTGCAGGGCGCTGGGTGCCGTCCGCCTGCAGGGTGCTGGGTGCCGTCCCCTTGCAGGGCGCTGGGTGCCGTCCGCCTGCAGGGCGCTGGGTGCCGTCCGCCTGCAGGGCGCTGCGTGCTGGTAGATTCTCGGTTGGAAATGGTTTGAAGAGTCAGAGATGCTGACAAAGCCCAGGAATCCCACGACTCACTTCCTGTCTTTACTTCAGACTTGGCGTAAGAACCCACCCTCAGAGACATTGCCGGGCCCCATCTCAGCTCACATCCTGCCTTGGTTTTCTTCAAAGCACTTTTCTCCCACTGCCTCGGACTCCCCCCGGGGATTTAAGTGCCCTGATACCAGGGATGCTGTTTGTCCCTGGTTGTATCCATCCCCAGTGCCCAGCACATAGTCGGCAGTCGGGGTGTTCCAGTGTCGTGAAGGTTAGCCATTGTGCCAGATGCCCAAGGGACGGAAGGAAGTCCATCTCAGAAGTGGATTCACTCTGTGCACACAGGTGGCTCTCCTAGAAGGCGGGTTCAGGGAACTAAGAGAACTGCAGGGAAGATGCCGGGGTATTTTAGAGATGGGTGCTTCTAGCTGACCTCTCAGGAATTGATATTGAGCCTGACCAGCATGGCTCAGTGGTTGAGTGTTGACCTTTGAACCAGGAGGTCACGGTTCATACTCCCAAGTTATCTGATTCAGAATCCCTCTGTGATATATTCTTGATCTTTTTTTTAATTTTTGAAACAGTAACAGTCCTTGTCAGCAATAGGTGAAGGCTCTCAAAGTGCAAACAGTAATGAGGAAAACAGTAATGGAGGTTAGGCATTAGCTCTTTATGCTCTGAATTATTTCAGTCAAATTTCAAAGCAGATTAATATTTATCATTTTTTGTAGGTGCTTCCAGAAAAGAAATAGGAAACTAGTAAGAAACTAATGTGCTACAAGTACAAGAAGACAAGTATGAAAAGCTGAAGTTGATGTTGGGTTCTGGTGGGAAGATTTCAGCAGCATTTTGCAGAAAGTCAGGCTAGAGGCAGTCACTGTGGGGTCGCGCTTTATTCCGGGAAAGAGGCGGGGCCGATGATGACTCCAGTGTGGCACAAAATCAGGAGAATCTATCAAAGAGACTTTTTAAAAGAATATATGTTTTATTGATTTTTTACAGAGAGGAAGGGAGAAGGATAGAGAGTTAGAAACATCAATCAGCTGCCTCCTGCACACTCCCCACTGGGGATGTGCCCGCAACCAAGGTACATGCCCTTGACTGGAATCGAACCCAGGACCCTTGAGTCCGCAGGCTGATGCTTTATTCACTGAGCCAAACCGGCTAGGTCTCAAAGAGACTTTTTAGGCAATCACATTTGATCCTGAATTTACTTGAAATTTTGTAGTCCACTTATGACAAGAATAGACTTTTGAATACATAACTACGAATTATTGAGGCAAGGGAAAGCAAGCAAGGGTAGTCAGTAGCTATTGGTGTATGACATTATCGAAATCATCTATATCTTGTTTTACCATTAAAGATAAAGATTATTGCTTAAGGACATACTAAAAGTTGGGATATTATCTGATGCGTTAAATTGATGCAGTGTGGCATCTTTATAATCACAGCATTAAACAGAGGTGACTACAATGAACTTACTAATTGTTAAAGTGGTAGTAGCACGTGCACGTAGACATTTTTACATAGTTTGGATGTTAACGTTCCATTTTTGGAAACAGAGTTGTTTTTGTAAAACCTTTAGGGTCTGATTCAGTGAAAATATTGGTTAGATCTGGATATTTAAATAGTCCTTTTTATTGATAATCCTATCTAATAAAAGAGAAACATGGTAATTGGCGTACGACCGCTACCCTTCCCATTGGCTAATCAGGGCGATATGCAAATTAACTGCCAGCCAAGATGGTGGCCGGCAGCCAGGCAGCGTAAACTGAACATGAGGCTTGCTTGCTTTAGTGACGGAGGACTCCAACGTTCCCCGCCTGCCTTGCCGGCCTCTGAGCCTGCAGTTTGAACACTGTAACAAATATAGAAGCTAAAAAAACCCCAGAAACCTGCTTTAAGCGGAGCCGGGATCTCAGAGCTGGAGTTGATACAGAGTTTCGATTATAGAACCTAAACAAACCAGATACCTACTTTCAGCAGCTGAGGCCTCAGTGCTGGAGCCAAGCCTCAGAGCTAAAGCTGGCCCAGAATAAAAAAGAAAAAGAAAAAAGGAGCGGTTGGGAGCTTCAGTCCCAGCCTGAAAACAGCCCTCAGCCCCTCACCCAGGCTGGCCAGGCACCCCAGTGGGGACCCCCACCCTGAAGGGTGTGTGACCAGCTGCAAACAGCCATCATCCCCTCATCCAGGCTGGCCAGGCACCCCAGTGGGAACCCCCACCCTGATCCAGGACACCCTTCAGGGCAAACCAGCCAGCCCCCACCCATGCACCAGACCTCTATCCTATATAGTAAAAGGGTAATATGCCTCCCAGCACTGGGATCAGCGGAGCCACGAGGCCTCCCGGCACCGGGATCAGTGTGACAGGGTGCAGCGCCCAAACCCCCTGATCGCCCTGTGGCTCTGTGTGTGACGGGGCAGGGCCACAACCTCCCTATCGGCCCTGCTCTGTGCCTGATAGGAGGGAGCTCCCCAACCCCCTGATCGCCCTGCGGCTCTGTGTGTGACAGGGTGCGGCGCCCCAACCCCCCACCCCATGGGCCCTTCTCTGTGTGTGACGGGGTAGAGCCATAACCTCCCCATCGGCCCTGCCCTGAGTGTGAGAGTGGCGGCACCCCAACCCCCTGATTGGCCCTGCTCTGTGGGTGATAGAGGGCAGCGCCCCAACCCCCTGATCCACCCTTCTCTATGCATGACAGGGGGGAGCTCCCCAACCCCCTGATTGGCCCTGCTCTGTGCATGACAGGGGGTGGCGCCACAACCTCCCCATCGACCCTGCCTTGAGTGTGACAGGGGGCGGTGCCCCAACCCCCCAATCGGCCCTACCCTGAGCGTGACTGAGGGTGGCATCGCAACCTCCCAATCCGCCCTGCTCTGTGCATGACGGGGCAGCGCCCCAACTCCCCAATTGGCCCTACTCTGAGCCCAACCAGGGGCTGCACCTAGGGATTAGGCCTGCCCTCTGCCACCCGGGAGCAGGCCTAAGCCAGCAGGGCGTTATCTCCTGAGGGGTCCCAGACTGCGAGAGGGCACAGGCTGGGCTGAGGGGACCCCCCCTCCCCAGAGCACAAATTTTTGTACACCGGGCCTCTAGTTTTATTATAATTTTCTTACCCAGAATAGCTTATGCAAAGCAGGAAATAATACATTTTGCTTTTCTAACATGTCCTTTCTCTTATAAATTGAGTGGTTAGTATAGTAGTGTACACGTTCTTTTTTTCTTTTCTTTTTAAAATTACATTTATTGGGGTGGCATTGGTCCACATGAACATACAGGTTTCAGGTGTCGGTTTCTATGTGCCAAGATCTGTGTATTGCACTGCGTGCCCACTTCCCAGTGTCAGATCCCCTCTCACCATATAGTCGGACCCCCTCCTCCCCCCACGCCTTCCCTCTGGCAACCACCACACTGCTGTTTGTGCTCAGGAGTTTCAGTTTTATATCCCACACATGATGGAAATCATATGATTCTTAGCTTTTTCTGACTGAATTGTTTCACTTAGCATAATGTTCTCAAGTTCTTATACTTATTTATTTGTTGAATTCTCTTATATGTCATCATAAAAAAGTAAATTTGTTTGTTAGTTTATGCTCAGAGCTATTAGGCCTGTTTAACTTAAGATTCAAAGCCTTAAAATATATCACTGTTAATTTTTTTCTTATTTACTACACAGCATCTATTTGAGTGGAGGGAACAGTGGATGTAGTAGATTCAACAGTCTTTCTGCCATTATGTATCTTTCATATGATGTTAAGGGAAACAGTTTCTGAAGTCCTTCTTCAAACAAAGATAATCTCATGGAGTGTAGCTGGGCCTTGAGTAACGCAGGGGTTAGAGGTGCCTAAGAGCATACTCCCCAAAATGTACCAACTCCTGCTCTGACCAGAAGCCTGACTGATAGCAGTTAATTCGCACGTACTTTGTCTATTATGTATTGGGTGCTGTATTCTTACAATAAAGGAAGCTGGAGAATAGAAAACATTAAGAAAACCATGAGGAGGAGAAGCACACTTACCTTCCACGTACGTGGGCGTGCGCAGCCGTCCAGGGCCAGCTGTGTTTCGGATCATCAGCTACACATTCCTTTCTCTCTTCCCACGCTTTCTGTATTTTCGATAACGCTGGCAGGAAGTATATTTGAAAGGGGTGTTTATCAATGTACTTTCACGGTCATTTGTGCAGAGTTGATCATTGTACTTCTGATCATTTGCAGGCGAAACCTGACCAAACTGTCCCTGATCTTCAGCCACATGCTGGCCGAGCTGAAGGGCATCTTCCCCAGCGGACTGTTCCAGGGCGACGCGTTCCGCATCACCAAGGCGGACGCCGCCGAGTTCTGGAGGAAAGCCTTCGGGGAAAAGTGAGTCTCGGAATCATGAATGTTAACTGTGAAGAACTGAAGCTTGTATTGGGAGTTTTTTATTAATGAAATGTTTAAAACATGGGAAAACAGTAAAATAATGACTGTTTGTAAATATTATCCAGCTTTGGTAAATATTAACATCCCCCCTTCCTTTTTAAAAAAATTATTATTTTTTTGTTGATTTCAGAGAGGAAGGGAGAAGGAGAGAGAGATGGAAACATCAGTGATGAGAGAGAATCATTGATCGGCTGCCTCCTGCACGCCCCACACTGGGGGTCAAGCCTGCAACGCAGGCATGTGCCCAGACAGGGAATGGAACTGTGACCTCCTCGTTCACAGGTTGATGCTCAACCCCTGAGCCACACTGACGCCCCCCCTTTTTTTTTCTTAAAGAAATAACCTGTGAGGATTCAGTTGAAACCTATGCTCTTTGATGAACTACTCTTCTCGTCCTCTCCCTATCCCTTATGCTTTTAACTGACATTCACATTTCAAACTATTTGCTGTTGCCAACAGTGCTGCGTGAATAGAATCGTATTTGTCTTCAGATGCAAGAGCTTGTCCATATTTTCAGACCTAGGGGTGGAATTGCCGAGTTGGGGTTTCACATCTTCTGCTTGGCCAAGTATTGCCTGATTGCTTCCCAAAGAGGTCGTGGCAGTTTCTTCCCTGACAGGAGTGTGCACGAATTCCAGGAGTTTGCACTGGGTCTCACACCAGCAGTAGGAATTGGTATAATAGTTCGCTTTCTGTTCATGAGAGCCTGAGCATCTTTTCACATTTACGACTGGTCGGATTCTTACTCTGACTTGCCTGTTGCTCTTCCTGATGTCTCCACTTTCCTGTTGAGTTGTCTTTTTCCTGTTGTAAGGTACTAATTCTTTATTACTCACAAATGTGTTCTCCTAGTGGTCTATGGCTGGTCTTTCTATTTTGTTATATTGTTTTTTGAAACAGGAGTTTAAAATTACATAGTCAGATTAATGAGTCACGCTTATGTTTTTACCTTAATATAAATGTTCTTATAGATCTGAAATTTTGGATCAAAAAACTGAAAAAGGTAGAAAAGCAATGAAAGTTTTTAGTTGAATATATAGATCCTAACGTAAGTCTCTTTAAATGCTATTTTTATTTTTTTAAATTGTGTTTACATATAAAATATAGAATAATCACAACTTAAAGCACTTAGTTGAAGAGAATGTGACTAAGTTTACTTTGTTCCTTTAACTTAATAACTACATTAGAAAAGAGATCCAAACGCTACTTGTTTTTTCAGACAAGCAAATACATACGCTTCTCAAAGGCTTTGTTTTAAAGATCGTAAGGAAGAAAAATCGCATCATAGCTCTTGCTAGCCCTGTCTGGGGTTTAATCAGCCTTATAATAAGTTCAGCAGCTCCTCTCTCATCTATATGAGAACTCAGCTCTTCCTGCACCTCCAGCCTGTTTCCTCCTGTCTAAGCCTTGATGGTGTGGTTCCTCAAGGAACTCATCATGTTTTACATGGTTTTAAAACGTTAGCTTAATCACAAGCTTTCTATTAGTGCAGTTTGGGCCATTGTCTAATAGAACGAATGAAGAAAGATGAGAAAAGAGATTAATTTGTGACATTCTGTTAAAGAACAGTGGAAAAAGACTTGTCTGTTGTTAAGTTACTCATTTGACATTTAAGAAATATATCATTTACCCCCTTTCTGTTCTCAATCCAAAATATAGCTCCACTTTAAGAGAATTGAAATCGATATTGAGAGCTTAACATGGCTCTCTTTCCTTGATTATAGCATTGCCCAGAATTATCTGTTACCTCACTCTGCCTTCTCACCTCACCCCCCAGGACGATAGTCCCTTGGAAGAGCTTCCGACAGGCCCTCCATGACGTGCATCCCATCAGTTCCGGGCTGGAGGCCATGGCTCTGAAGTCCACTATTGATCTGACCTGCAATGATTATATTTCAGTTTTTGAATTTGACATCTTTACACGGCTCTTTCAGGTAGGATATTAAAAAGTTGGTTAAAGTAGTTATTGCTGCTTTTCTGAAGAGAATGCTTTTTAAAATAACATTTGAAATTTTTCCTATTATAAACGTATTTTTACTTATTCTAGAAACTATAAGCAAAAAAGATTAGAATTACCTTGCATTTCATAGCTGTATATAAATATGTATATACAGTATTTTTTGTTAAAAATAATAACTATACAGTCTCCTTTCTTACCTTGACATTTATCATCTTTCTTTGCTATTAAGTAATTTTTTTGCATCAGTTTCATGGTTGTAGAATGTGCAGAAAATGGGTATACAGTCACTTGCTACATAACAACAGGGATTTGTTCTGAGAAATGCTTGTTAGTCAGTTTTGTCCTTGTACAAACAGCATAGCATGCACTTACACACCCTGAGTGGCAGAGCTACTGCGTCCCTCGGCCGAATGGTGTAGCCTGCTGCTCCGAGGCTGTAAACCTGTGCAGCATGTGACTATACTGAATGCTGCAGGCAGTTGTAGCACAGGGACTAAGCATTTGTGTATCTAACCATAGAAGAGGTACAGGAAAAATACTGTATAAAAGATTTGCAATATGGAACACCTGTACAGGGCACTTCCCATTAATGGAGTTTGCAGGATTGGGAGTCATTGAGTTTGTGGTGAGTGAATGTGAAGGCCTAGGACATTACTATATACTGCTGCACACTATAAACACTGTACACTTAGGCTGCATTAATTTATAAAACAATACTAGAGGCCTGGTGCACGAATTTGTGCACCACTGGGGTCCCTTTGCCTAGCCTGAGGGGATCAGGCCAAAACTGGCTCTCTAACATTCCCCAAGGGGTCCCGGATTGTGAGAGGGTGCAGGCCAGGCCGAGGGACCTCACCAGTGCATGATTGGGGCCGGGGAGGGACCACGGGAGGTTGGCAAGCTGGGGAAGGACCGTGGGAGGGCTCTAGGGTGTGCCCAGCCCGTCTAGCTCAGTCCCAATCAGCTGGACCCCAGCAGCAAGCTAACCTGCTGGTCAGAGCGTCTGCCCCCTGGTGGTCAGTGGTCATCATAGCGACAGGTCAAATGGTCCAAGGGTCGGACACTTAGCATATTAGACTTTTATATATATAGATGAGGCTAATAAAATGTAAGAGAAAATGATACATTTAAAATATGTAGTAAACACAAGATGTATGAGGCTGCTGCCAGCATGCCCGGGTTGCAGGCTCCATCCCCAATGTGGGGTGTGCAGGAGGCAGCTGATCAATGATTCTCTCTCATCATTGATATTTCTCTCTCTCTCTCCCTCTCCCTCTCCCTTCTTCTCTGAAATCAATTAAAAAATATATATTAAAAAAAAGAAAGGTACATTCTTAAATGACAATAAAAAACTTAGTAGAAGCCAGTAAGACAGCCATTTCTTATTAGCAGATATTATGTGCTGTAATGGTGTGTGTGCTGTACTTCTATGTGACTGGCAGCACAGTAGGCGTGCTTACACCAGCATCGCCACAGACACGTGAGTGATGCGGTGCATTACAATGCTAGGGTGGCTGTGATGTGACTAGGTAACAGGACTTTCTTGCTCCGTTATAATCTTAATGGGACTACCATGGTATATGGGGTCAGTCATGCCAAAACATTAATATGTGGTGCATGACTATAATGTGACATATTGAATGAGTTCTCTCTTAGTGGAGAGTTACATATGTTTCCAACTTTCCTCCTATTGTATTGACATTCTTGACTGTTAATATTGAGATGTAATGATGCCTCAAGAAGAACTCATGTTTTCTTTCCTAAAGATAATGTGTGTGTGCCATCTGCATAACCTGCATGTGGAGCCTCTTGGTGGCACAAGTAGTCCCTGCCTTGTTCTCTTCTTTGGGTTCTTGTGGTCTAACCTCACGACTGTTAGTTGGAACTGCTTTAAAGTGTTTTAAATTTTATTTTGTAAAGTTAAGTTTTTCCTATACGGATATATTTGTTTCTTTTTAGGTTTTCACAGTTCTTATCTTCCAAATACATTTGTCTTTCCTCAAAGTGGCAATATGATTGAAAATTTGTGACAATAAATGGGGATTTGTAATTGAGAATTGAGGTTCTCTGTCACTCTGAGGAGTGCCATATGTCTTGAGCCAAATGGTGCGATTGATCTCTTGTTTCCTTAGCCCTGGTCCTCTCTGCTCAGGAACTGGAACAGTCTCGCTGTGACTCACCCTGGTTACATGGCTTTCCTGACATATGATGAAGTAAAAGCTCGGCTCCAGAAATTCATTCACAAACCTGGCAGGTCAGTGCCATGAGTCAAAGAGGCTCATTCTCCTGGATGTTATTTTCTGGTGGCCTTTGTTAAAATAGAAAAAACATGACCTTTGAGTAGTTCCCCAATGGCCATGTTTCTGCAGATTGATGCCTGTTTATCAGAGGGATTGACTCATTCAGATCTGATGGTTTGATAAGTGCTTTCAATCTACTTCAGAATTGGGCTTATGTGTCTTTGCTTTTTGGTCTGGAGTCATTGAAGATGCTTTTATTGGTGGTGTTTTTTATTTTTATCCCTGTTTTACTGTTTACCCTAATATGAACTTATCATGTCTTAAAGATTCTGTTTACCTCTATTCTCAGTTACATATTCCGGCTGAGCTGTACTCGTCTGGGTCAGTGGGCTATTGGGTATGTCACTGCTGATGGGAACATTCTCCAGACAATTCCTCACAACAAGCCTCTCTTCCAAGCGCTGATTGATGGCTTCCGGGAAGGCTTGTGAGTACTTGCTGTTTGCCATCTGCCAGGGTCTGGGAACTGAGGGCCTGTAAAACCTCATCGTTAATGACTGTGATGGGTTCCTTATACAGATGAAAATTCAGGAAACGTTTCAACAGATGATATTGTTGTGACCTCAGGTTTCGAGGACTTCTGTTTTTACTTAAAAGGAATTGGATGAAATTACTTTTCGCTACCGCTTCACTATTACTATGAGTAAACTTTACCTTTTTCCTTTTCCAAATGTTAACTTATTTTCAAGTCTATGTTAGATTTAAAATCATACCAGTTAGCAGAAAATGTTAGCAGTTATTTAACTAGCCACAGATGTTTGCTCTAATGTCACCAGGCTCAGGGGCCTTCACCCTGACTGCACTTTGGTTCAGCAGCATTTCTCCAGGCTTTGGGCTTTTGTAATGTATGCTGATACTTATGGTTACGTTCTTATTTATTCCAGAATTGCTATTCCTTTGGGAATTTAAATAGATTATAATTTGGTAAGTACTGAAAGTACCAGTGTTGACTAGGTATCAGAAAACTACTTGTATTTAAGGTAATTATGCATCATCTTCTGTAGTAGCATTGGAGCTTTACCAAATGCCAGAGCAGTTTGAGTCTAGAAGCTTCCTGGTAGATGATCTCAAGTGGCTTAATTTGTTTCTTGTTACATTTCTTTTAAGTTGGTGTCTCTCAGTGTTAAAATCTGTAAACAAGGGTATTTTAGGTGTTTGGTCAAAAATATGTAAATGCAGTTTGGAGAGTCAATCTAGATGGCGATGTAGGTAAATGTGGTACTTGCCGCCTCCCACAACCACATCAAAATTACAACTAGCCAAAACCGGTTTGGCTCAGTGGATAGAGCGTCGGCCTGCGGACTGAAAGGTCCCAGGTTCGATTCCGGTCAAGGGCATGTACCTGGGTTGCGGGCACATCCCCAGTAGGAGATGTGCTGGAGGCAGCTGATCGATGTTTCTCTCTCATCGATGTTTCTAACTCTCTATCTCTCTCCCTTCCTCTCTGTAAAAAATCAATAAAATATATTTTAAAAAAAAATTACAACTTAAACTACAGAACAATCATTCAGAACTGTCTGAAATCTGACTGAGTAAAAGTTCTACAGCTAGTTAATTAAAGAAGAAGCTACATTCAGATTGGTAGGAGGGGTGGAGGCACAGAACAGGCTTGTCTGACACCTGCGTGTGGCTTTTTTTTTTAATTGGGAGGGATATCTTGGCTATGGAGGTCTCCCGTGAGGAGATAGGGGTCAAAGACCCATCAGCCCAGGGCTCCAGAGCTGGGAAGAGAAGTCCCTATAACTTCGGGCTGTAAAACCAGCAGGGGAAAAGTAAAAAAAAAAAGAAAAGAAAACCAGCAGGGATTGTGACTGAGTGACATGAGGCTGGGGGAGACCCAGGCATTTCCTCTTAAAGGACCCACACATGGACTTAACTGACACACTCCCTCTGAGCTCCAGCACTAGGGCAACAGCTTTTTAAAATTTATTTTTTATTTTTTATTTTTTTTAAATATATTTTTATTGACTTCAGAGAGGAAGGGAGAGGGAGAGAGAGATAGAAATATCAATGATGAGAGAGAATCATTGATCAGCTATGGGGCAACAGCTTGAAAGGATCCAGGGACATATGGGAAGGAACTAAATTGTCTGGTATTAGGGTAAGAACTTGAAAGCAGCGTTCTACCAGACAAAAGGGCTGGCAGAGGTCATTGAACCTTTTCTGAGACCTCCCTGCCACATTGCCGACAAGCAGTCACCAGATATGAGTCTGCATCAACTTGGCACATACTGTTTGCCCCGCCCTGGTGATTCCCTGAGACCCAGACCCACCAAATTTGCAGCCCCACCCAAGCTGTTTGCAGTGGCTTTTCCATATGAATGGCCAGACGTGGCTCAGGCTTCAGACTTCAACTAAAATCTCTCAAACAAGCATCAGCTGGTCTCAGTGTATCCCATTACTCTTGATAAGTGACCTCAGGCCTGGCACTAGCAGCAGCCTGCCTTGGTTCACAGCTTGCCCTCTCCTGATGCTTCTAAGCTCAACACAAGTAGCAGCCATCGGTAGATTGCTCTGTAGCTCCTGCCGGGTGGCCCCAGGCAGTGAGACTTTGCATCTCCCAGGAGGCCCCAGAGCCAGTGCACCCTGTGGACAGCTTCAGACCACACCAGATTACAACTCTACACATCCACCAGCAACACACTCAAGAGGCAGACTCAGTGAGCACCAAGCCCCACTGAAGCAAGTCCTGCTCCATAGGGTGTCTTCTTCACAACAGCTCTTCCATTGTAGTCACAGCTGGTCCTCACAGCCAATTGGCCTGGAGGTCAATTCCTCTCAGTGACGCCAACAGCAATCAAGGCTCAACTATGATGAGACTGTGCACACAGCCCACATAGGGTGCACCTAGAGTGCCCAGCTCAGGTGACTAGGGAGGTTGAGCCACTGGGCTCTACAGGACACCTATTACACAAGGCCACCCTACCAATTCCAGGAGACATAACAGCTCTACTTAATACATGGAAACAAACACAGGGAGGCAGCCAAAATGTGAAGACAAAGAAACATGTCACAAATAAAAGAACAGAAAAAAATCTCCAGAAAAAGAACTAAATGAAAGCAAACAAACTACTAGATACAGAGTTCAAAACAGTCGTTATAAGGATGCTCAAAATCTTACTGAGAACTTCAAGGAATTTAGTGAGAACATCAAAGACATAAAAAAAGACTAGTCAGAAATTAAAGATACACTAACTGAAATGAAGAATAATTTACAGGAAATCAACAGTAGAGTAGAAGATGCCAAGAATCAAATCAGTGATTTTAAATATGAAAAAGCAGAAAATACCAATCAGAACAGCATTAAAAGAAAAGAATCCAACATTCGCATCATGGAGGTGCCGTCCTAGAAGGAGACGAGAGGGAGCAAGAAATTGAAAACGTATTTGAAAAAATAATCAACAAACTTCCCCTACTTAGTGAAAGAAATAGACATACAAGTCCAGGAAGCTCAGACAGTCCCAAACAAGATAAGCCCAATGAGGCCCAAAAGAGAATTTAAAAACAGCAAGAGCCGAAACCAGTTTGGCTCAATGGATAGAGCATCGGCCTGCGGACTGAAGGGTCCCAGGTTCGATTCTGGTCAAGGGCATGTACCTGGGTTGCGGGCACATCCCCAGTGGGAGATGTGCAGGAGGCAACTGATCGATGTTTCTCTCTCATTGATGTTTCTAACTCTCTATCTCTCGCCCTTCCTCTCTGTAAAAAAAAATCAATAAAATATATTTTTAAAAAAAGTAAAACCAGCAAGAGAAAAGCAGTTAATTACCTAAAGGAGTGCCAGTTGATTTCTGGCACCCACGGGGAGTGGGCCTAAGCTATCAGTTGGACATCCCCCGAGGGCTCCCAGACTGCTAAAGGGTGCAGGCTGGGCTGAGGCATCCCCTCCCACCACCACCACCACCAGTGCATGAATGTCATGCACTGGGCCTCTAGTAAATACATATCTATCAACAATTGAATCTAAAAATCAAAATAGACGAACAAGGAATCTAATGAACAAAATAAACTGATGCATAAAATAGAGGCATGGAAGCATGGAACAGACTGATGAATCTCAGAGAGAAGGGGTGAGGGGAGGCGGGAAGAGATTAAACAAAAAAAACTTAAAAGCATACATGCATTACCCAAGGTCACAGATAACAGGGTGGTGAAGGTCAGGGTGATATGGGATCCAGGTGGAGTGGGGGGGAAGGCTTAGAGGGGGGCATCTGTAATATTCTCAACAATAAAGATTTTTTAAAAAGCAAATGCAATTTATTTATTTATTTTTTTTTTAATATATTTTATTGATTTTTTACAGAGAGGAAGGGAGAGAGATAGTTAGAAACATCGATGAGAGAGAAACATCGATCAGCTGCCTCCTGCACATCTCCCACTGGGGATATGCCCGCAACCCAGGCACATGCCCTTGACCGGAATCGAACCTGGGACCTCTCAGTCCGCAGGCCGACGCTCTATCCACTGAGCCAAACCGGTTTCGGCGCAAATGCAATTTAAATTAAGAATTTATACTTTGTGGCTATCCATAGATTAAAATAGGGGTTGGCAAACTGGCACATAGGCCAGCTGTTTTGTGTCTAAGATACTTTTTAAAGTGTTGTTAAAAAACACACACATACACACACACACAAAAGAATATGTGACTTTATCGCTTGCAAAGCCTAAAATATTTACTGTCAGGCCTTACAGAAAAAGTTTGTCACCCTAGCCAGTTTGGCTTAGTGGATAGAGTGTGAGCCTGTGGACTGAAGGATCCCGGGTTTGATTCCGGTCAGGGGGACATGCCTGGGTTGTGGGCTCCATCCCCAATGGGGGGCTTGCAGGAGGCAGTCAATCAATGATTTTCTCTCATCATTGATGTCTCTCTCTCTCTCTCCCTCTCCCTTCCTCTCTGAAATGAATAAAAAAATATTAAAAAAAAAAAGTTCATTAACTCCTTGATTAAAAGGTGGGACCTGTGGCAATGTGCCCTGGAGAAAGAATATCAGTTTTAGGAGAATATTTTCTTGGAACTTTTCTGTGTTCTTTATTTTTTTGAAGTATTAGTAAGATTTATTCTTGCATTTTTTGCAAAGTCGCCCTTTGACAATGAGGGAATTCCTAAATGCCATCTGTTATGTTAGCTAGCGGTTATAAATTGACTTCAGTAAAGTCACAGGCTGCTTACTTCTCTCACAGCTATTTGTTTCCTGATGGACGGAATCAGAATCCCGACCTGACAGGCTTGTGTGAGCCGACGCCCCAAGACCACATCAAAGTGACTCAGGTGAGTTTTGTTGACATGGTAACCATATCTCTAGAGTCAAGCTTTTATATGGACTTATTGGAGCTGGCAGGAGAATTGTATTAAGTGACTGGAACACTTAAATTTTAAACCGTTGACTAGATAGTGAATTTATGTTCCATGTGGTTTCTCTTTGAACCATGCAGCTTAAAGTAGGACCAAGACTAGGGAATTTCTTTGTTATGGGAGAACATTGACCACTGATGTGAAGTTATTATACAAGCAAAATTTGTATACATAGTAATGGTCTTTAATATTTCCGTTTTTAGCATTTATGGTTGCATTCATTCATTCATTCAACAAATACCTGAAATAGGCTGAATAATTGTTTTTTTTGTCTTTGTTTTAATCAAAGGAACAATATGAATTATACTGTGAGATGGGCTCCACATTCCAACTGTGTAAAATATGTGCCGAGAATGATAAGGATGTGAAGATCGAGCCCTGTGGACACCTCATGTGCACGTCCTGTCTTACGTCCTGGCAGGTGTGGATCCAAATCATGCCTTTTCTCAGTTGTGTGATCCTTCTGAAGAGTTGGGGGTTGTATGTAAAGGATGGCTTGGTGTGTGGGGTAGAGTAACTTTTCCTTTCTGTTTTCAAATGTATTTCCTAGTGGATGAATATTTTAAGTAGTTTCGGATGTGCCTGTCACCATCTCCTGTCTCCTCTGCAGGAATCAGAAGGCCAGGGCTGTCCTTTCTGCCGATGTGAAATTAAAGGTACAGAGCCCATTGTGGTAGATCCGTTTGATCCGAGAGGAAGTGGCAGCCTATTGAGGCAAGGAGCAGAGGGAGCTTCTTCCCCAAATTATGATGATGATGATGATGAACGAGCTGATGATTCTCTCTTTATGATGAAGGAATTAGCTGGTGCCAAGGTAAGTCTGCAATTTAATAACCTGTGGCCAACTCCACTGTGAGTTGTAATCTAAAGCTATAGAACACATAATGGCATCCAAACTACGAGGAGCAGTACTAGCTAATATTTATTGAGCATCTGATGTCAGAGACGCCATGCTAAACACTATTCTGATTTTAACTCATATAATCCAATAAGTAAGGACTATTATTATCCTCATATAACAGATGAAGAAACTGAGGCACAGAGATTAAGGAATTTCCTGAAGGTCACGCAGATAGTAAGTTGAGCCAGAATTGGTGGCCAGGCATTTTGGCTTCAAGGCCCATGTTCTCTTACTGTCTATATCCTAAACTTGGGCTTTACTCAAGCCCAAGTTTAGGATATAGACAGGAGGGGAATAAAAGAATGAAGGGGAAAATGAAGGGGAATAAAAGAATTGGACCTTGTTTTGCTACTGTGACTAGAGTATATTGCTGTTATCTTTTCTCTAATGGAGTCTTGTCATTACAACGTTAGGCTTGATGGGGAGAATGATGTACTGTTAATAACCAAATAAATGGCAAGTGAAGTGATTGGAGGGTGGTAGGAGGTACCATGTAAAATCTAACTGGAATTAAAACTAAATTGGGGAATATTAACCTTGAAATACCAGCTGAAGACTGGCGGAAGAGCCTTTATACAAGGAAGGGTGGAAACCACCTTGAGACTGCTGGGAAGGATGGCACTAGCTCAGCTCTCAGGAGCAGACCTAAGCTTCAGTCAGACATCCTTAGTGCTGCTGAGGAGGCGGGAGAGGCTCCCGCCACCATCGCTGTGCTGGCAGCCATCAGCCTGGCTTGTGGCTAAGCAGAGCTCCCCCTGTGGGAGCTCACTGACCACCAGGGGACAGCTCCTGCATTGAGCATCTGCACCCTGGAGGTCACTGTGTGTCATAATGACCAGTCGTTCCCAGTCATTCTGCTGTTGGGGCCAATTTGCATATTACCCTTTTATTATATAGGATAGAGGCCTGGTGCATGGGTGGGGGCCGGCTGGTTTGCCCTGAAGGGTGTCCCGGATCAGGGTGGGGGTCCTGCTGGGATTCCTGGCCAGCCTGGGTGAGGGGCTGATGGGTGTTTGCAGGCTGGTCACACCCTCTTCAGCGTCGGGGTCCCCACTGGGGTGCCTGGCCAGCCTGGGTGTGAGGCTGATGGCTGTTTGCAGCTGGTCACACCCCCTTCAGGATGGGGGTCCCCACTGGGTTGCCTGGCCAGCCTGGGTGAGGGGCTGGTGGCTGTTTGCAGGCTGATCACACCCCCTTCAGGGTGGGGGTCCCCACTGGGGTCCCTGGCCAGCCTGGAGGGGCTGATGGCTGTTTGCAGGCTGGTCAAGCCCCCCCACCCCAGTGGGGACCCTCACCCCATGGAGGTTTGGCCAGCCTGGGTGAGGGGCTGATGGCTGTTTTCAGGCTGGCCACACCCCCTTTAGGGTCGGGGGGTCCCCACTGGGGTGCCTGGCCTGTCTGGGTGAGGGGCTGAGGGCCGTTTTCAAGCTGGCCAAGCCCCCCGGCGGCAGAAGCTCCTAGTCTCTCCTTTTTTGCTTTTTTTTTTTTTTTTTAATATTCTGGGATTTATTTACCTTCTATAATTGAAACTTTGTAGCCTTGAGTGGAGCTCAGAGCCAGCCAGGGCGGGGCAGGAAGCTTGGCTTCCTCCATCACCAGGGGCAATCCAAGCCTCCTGCTCGCTCCAGCTCCGTGGCCACAGCCGGCTGAAAGCAGGTATCTGGGGTTTATTTATCTTCTATAATTGAAACTTTGTTGCCTTGAGTGGAGCTCAGAGCCGCCGTGGCAGGCAGGAAGCTTGGCTTCCTCCATCACTGGGGCAACCAAGCCTCCTGCTTGCTCCAGCTCCGTGGCTGCCAGCCGCCATCTTGGTTGGGTTAATTTGCATATAATCGCCCTGGTTGGCTGGTGGGCGTGGCTTAAGTCTTGGCAAAGGTACAGTCAATTTGCATGTTTGTCTTTTATTAGTGTAGACTATTTATTTATATTTCTTTTTCACTTACTATTCTTGTTCTCTTTTTAAATATTCTTTTCTTTTCTTTTTTTTTTTAAATATATTTTATTGATTTTTTACAGAGAGGAAGGGAGAGAGATAGAGAGTTAGAAACATCGATGAGAGAGAAACATCGATCAGCTGCCTCCTGCACATCTCCCACTGGGGATGTGCCCGCAACCCAGGTACATGCCCTTGACCGGAATCGAACCTGGGACCTTTCAGTCTGCAGGCCGACGCTCTATCCACTGAGCCAAACCGGTTTCGGCTTAATATTCTTTTGAGGTTGTTTTTGATGTTGTTGTCAGGTTCATTTGTATGTTTTTGTTTGTTTCTTGTTTTGTTTTGTCCTATACAACAGCTTGCACAACATGGTGTGGGTGGAGCCTCAGAGCCAGCTTGAGAGGAGATCCCACCGACAAACTGGACAACAGCAGTCAAAACCTAATGCAACAGTAGAGCCCAAATACCTCACGAAAAGGTCATTCCTAGAGCATTCAGCTCAGGAGTTCAAGGAGACCACACTACAGGGTCCCACAGGATATTTACTATAAAAAGACCACCCCACAAAGACTGGGAGTCATAGCTAGTATATTTAATACATAGAAACAAACACAAAGAGACAACTAACAAGGAAGATAAACAACCAACCCTCAAATGAAAAGGAGAAATCTCCAGAAAAACACTGAACTGAGATGGAGGTAAGCAATTTATCAGAGTTCAGAGTAATGGTTATAACAGTGCTCAAGGAACTTAACAGAACTACAAGGAATTTAATGGGAACCGTAAGGAAATTCGTGGGAACTACATCAGCATGAAAAGGACATAGAAACCATGAATAAGAACGAGTCAGAAATGAAGAATACTAAATATGACAACTAAATCTGTCACACATATGACACTGAAAGGTATTAAAAGCAGGCTTGGTGAAGCAGAGGGTAGAATCAGTGATTTGGAAGAGAAGATAGGAAAAAGCAATTACAGCAGCAAAAAGAGAAACACTTAAAATGCATGAGAAGAGTTTAAGGGAATTTTACGACCCTGTGAAATGGAATAACATCTGCCTTATAGTGGTACCAGAAGGAGAAGAATGTGAACAAGGGATGGAGAAACTGAAGAAAATGACAGAGCCCTGGCCAGTGGCTCAATGATTAGAACATTGGCCCACACACCAAAGGGTCATGGGTTCAAATCCCAGTCAAGAGCATATACCTGAGTTGCAGATTCTATCCTAGTTCCTGATCGGGGCACGTGTGGGAGACAACCAACAGATGTTTCTCTCTCATCACTGTATCCCCGTCCCTCCTTTCTTCCCTCCCTCTCTCCCTCACTTCCAATCTATCTAAAATCAATAGAAAAGTATGCTTGAGTGAGGATTAATAACCACCACGACGATAAGAATAACAAGAGAAAATGACAGAAAACGTTCATAACTTGGTGAAAGAAAAGTCACACAAATCTAGAAAGTACAGAGAGTCCCAATGAAGATGAACACAAATACACTCACACTAAGACACATTATAATTAAAATAGTAAATGTTAAAGACAAAGAGAAAATCTTAAGGGCAGCAAGAGAGAGACAGTCAGTTGCCTACAAGGGAGCTCCCATAAGGCTGTCAGATGATTTCTCAACAGAAACTCTACAGGCCAGAAGGGACTGGCACGAAGTATTCAAAGTAATGAAAAGCAAGGGACCAAGACTACTCTATCCAGCAAGACGATCATTCAGAATTGAAGATGAAATAAAGAGCTTCCCAACAAAAAACACTAAAGGAGCTTATGACCACCCTACCAGCACTGCAAGAAATGCTAAAAGGACTATAGTAAGAAGAAGAAGAAATAGAAAGAGAGGAACATAGTCATAAAGAATAAAGATGGCAATAAATAAGTACCTATCACTAATAACTTTAAGTGTAAATGAATTAAATGCTCCAATCAAAAGACATAGGGTAACTGAATGGATAAGAAAACATGACCCATATACATGCTGTCTACAAGAGATCCACCTCAGAACAGAAGACTCACACAGAATGAAAGTAAAAGGATGGAAAAAAATTTTCATGCAAATGGAAACGGAAAAAAAGTGGGGGGTAATATTACTCATATCTGACAAAATATACTTCAAAACAAAGGCCATAAGAAGAGATAGAGAAGGTCACTATATAACACTAAAGGGATCATTCCAACAAGAGGATGTAACCCTGGTAAACATATTTGCACCCAATACAGGAGAATCTAACTATATTAAAGAAACTCCTGGAGGCCCTGGCCAGTTGCTCAGTGGTTAGAGTGTTGGCCTGTGAATTGAAGGGTCGAGGGATCGATTCCCAGCCAAGGGCACATACCTGAGTTGCAGGTTTGATTCCTGGCCCCTGTTGTGGTGTGAGTAACTAATCAATGTGTTTTTCTCTTTTTGATATTACTTTCTTTGCCCCTCTTCTCCCTCCCTTCCATTCTCTTTAAAAAGAATCAGTGGAGCCCAGCAGTTGAGCATTGACCTATGAACCAGGAGGTCACAGTTCAGTTCCTAGACAGGATACATGCCTGGATTGCAGGCTCGATCCCTGGTAGGGGGAATGCAGGAGGTGGCTGATCAATGACTCTCTCATCATTGATGTTTCTAGCTCCCTTCCTTTCTGAAATTACTAAAAATATATTTAAAAATTAAAAATTAAAAGTCAGTGAAAAACATATCCTTGGGTGAGGATTGAAAAAACAACACTCTCCTGGAGGATTTGAAAGGAGAGATAATGATCAGCAATGCACTTATAGTGGGGGCTTTAATACCCACTGACATCAATGAATACGTCTTCCAGACAAAAATCAACAATGAAACAGTGACCTTAAAGCACACACTAGATTAGGTGGATGTAATTGACATTTACTAAACATTTTATCCCAAAACTGCAGAATATACATTCTTCTCAAGCGTACATGGGACATTCTCAAAGATATACGTGTTAGGACAAAAAACAAGCATTTACAAGTTCAGGGAGGTAGAAATCATATCAAGCATCTTTTTGGATCATAACGGTATGGAACTAGAAATCAACTACAGTAAAAAAAAAAAACACCTGAAAAACATTCAGACACATGGGTGCTAAATAGCATGTTATTAAACAATGAATGGACTACCAATAAGATCAAAGGAGAAATATAAGCTTCCTGGAAACAAATGAAAACAAACACACAACAACACAAAATTTATAGGTCACAGTGAAGGTAGTCCTGCGAGGGAAGTTTATAGCATTACAGGTATACCGCAAGAAACAATAAACTCAAATAAATGATCTGCTGCAACTAAAAGAATAAGAAATAGAACAACAAGAAAAGCCTAGTGAATAAGGAAATAATAAAGATCAGAGAGGATATAAAAGACATACAGACTAAAAAATAAATACAAAAGATCAGGGAAACCAAGAGCTGGTTCCTGGAAAAGATAAGCAAGATTGATGAACCGTTAGCCAGACTCATCAAGAAAGAGAGGACCCAAATAAGTAAAATGAGAAATGAAAGAGGTGAAGTAACAACTGATACCACAAAAATACAAGACAATTGTGAGAAAATACTGTGAATATCTATATGCCAACAAACTGTGTAACCTGGGCAAAATGGACAAATACCTAGAAACACAATCTTCTAAAACTCAATCAGGAGGAATTAGAAAACCTGAATGGGCTGTTAGGACCTAAATGAAATTGACGCAATAATAAAAAAAACTTCCAGAAAACAAATGGCCTAGACCAGATAGATGTACAGGTGAGTTTTACCAAACATTCAATTAAGAACAACACCTATCCTCCCTAAACTATTACAAAAAATTGAAGAGGAAGGAACACTTCCAAGCTTATTTTACGAGGTCAGCATTATCCAATTCCAAGGCCAGATAAAGACACCACAAAGAAAGAAAATTACAGGCCAATATCCCTGATGAACATAGATGCGAAAATCCTCAACAAAATATTAGCAAATTGGATTCAGCAATACAATGAAACAATTATATACCATGACAATGTGGGATTTGTGCTGGGAATGCAAGGCTGGTACAATATCAGCAAATCAATAAATGTAATTCATCACAAACAAAATGAAAGATAAAAATCACATGATCATACCAATAGATACAGAAAAGGCATTCAACAAAGTTCAGTGCCCATTTTTGATAAAAACTCAGCAGAGTGGGAATCGGGGGGTCATACCTCAACATAATAAAGGCCACATATGACAAACCTACAACTAACATCATACTCAATGGGCAAAACCTAAAACCATTTTCCATACAAACAGGAACAAGACAGGATGTCTGCTCTCACCACTCTTATTTAGCCTTGTACTGGAAGTCAGAGAAGAAGAAAAATAAATAAAAGGCATCCAAATTGGAAAGGAGGAAGTAAAACTGTCATTATTGGCATATTATATGGTACTAGAGGCCAGTGCATGAATTTGTGCATGGGTGGGGTCCACTGGTAGGGGGAAGGGGCTGCAGGAGGTTGACCGGTGGACCCCTCCCGCAATGGGGATTGGGGTGGCCAATGGGGGGCAGGGATGGCCAGGGGGGGGGGCCACAGGCGGTTGGGGGGCCCAATCAGGCCCGTTGGCTGCCGCAGTGTGTGTCATAGTGACCAGTTGTTCCCGTCGTTCTGTCATTCCAGTCGCTTGGCTTTTATATATATAGTTTGTGCATAGAAAATCCCAAAGACTCCGCCAAACAACTAATACATTTAATAAATGAATTTGGCAAAGTTGCAGGATACAAAATTAACATCCAGAAATCAGTGGCATTTTTATGCACCAATAATGAACTCTCAGAAAGAGAAACTAAAAGAACAATCTCATTTACCATTTCAGAAAAAAAAAAAAAAAAGATACTTAGGAATAAACTTAACCAAGGAGGTAAAAGATCTGTACTCAGAAAACTGTGGGAAGTTGAAGATAGAAATAGAGGAAGACGCCCTAGCTTGTTTGGCTCAGTGGATAGAATGTCGGCCTGCAGGCTGAAGGGTCCTGGGTTCAATTCCGGTCAAGGGCACATACCTTGGTTGCAGGCTCCAGGCCCTGGTCGGGGGCATGCAGGAGGCAACCAATCAGTGTGTCTCTCACATTGGTGTTTCTGTCTTTCCCTCTCTCTTCCACTCTCTCTAAAAATCAATGGAAAAAATATCCTTGGGTGAGGATTTACATACCTACATACATAAATAAGTAGATAGGTAGATAGAAAGAATTAGAGGGATATACTAACAGGTGGGAGTATATATTGTGTTCATGGCTTGGCAGAATTAACATCATTAAAATGTCCAAAACAATCTATAGTGTAATCCCTCTTAAAATACCATCGGCATATTTCACAGGTTTAAAGCAAATATTCTAAAAATGTATGGAACCAAAAAAGACTCCAAGTAGCCTTAGCAATTTTGAGAAAGAAGAACAAAGTTGGAGGGATCACAATACTGGATATCAAACTATACTACAAAGGCATTTTAATCAAAGCAGCCTAGTACTGGCACAAGAACAGGCAGGTAGATCAATGTAACAAAACAGAGACCCCAGAAATTAATTCTTGCTTTTTTTTTTTTAATATATTTTATTGACTTTTTTACAGAGTGGAAGGAAAGGGATAGCGAATTAGAAACATCAAAGAGAGAGAAACCTCAATCACCTGCCTCCTGCACCCCCCGTACTGGGGATGTGTCCACAACCAAGGTATATGCCCTTGACCAGAATCGAACCTGGGACCCTTCAGTCCACAGGCTGATGCTCTATCCACTGAGCCAAACCAGTTAGGGCTAATTCTTGCTTTTATCCTGAATTAATATTTGACAAAGGTGGTAAGAGCATATACTGGAGTGAAGACGGCCTCATCAATAAATGGTGCTGGGAAAATTGGACAGGTACATTGAAAACAATGAAACTAGACCACCAACTAACAACATACACAAAAATAAACTCAGAATGAATAAAAGATTAAATGTAAGCTGTGATAAAACATCTACAAGAAAACAGGCAGTAAATTGTCAGACATCGCACGTAGCAGAATTTTTACTGATAAATCTCCTAGGCAAGAGAAACAAAGAAAAAAAATGAACAAATGGGACTGTATCAAATTAAAAGCTGCGTGTCAAAAGAAACCAACCTCAAAATGCAAAGAGAACCCACTGCGTGGGAAGACATATTTGCCAATGACACATCTCATAGGGGCTAATTTCCAAGATGTATAAAGACCCACACAACTCAGCAAAAGGAAGACAAACTATACAGTTAAAAAAATAGGCACAGGACGTGAATAGACATTTTTCCAAAGAGGACATACAGACCTGGTTGGTGTTGCTCAGTGGTTGAGTGTCGACCCATGAGCCAGGAGATCACGGTTCGATTCCTGGTCAGGCTTCAAGTTAGATCCTCAGTAGGAGCATGCAAGAGGCAGCTGACAGATGATTCTCTCTCCTCATTGATGTTTCTGTCTCTCTCCCTCTCCCTTCCTCACTGAAGTCAATAAAAACCTATACAAAAACATAGGCAGAGAGGGCCTTCCAAACTGGGAAACAATTTGAACAAAGTGAGGAAGAGGGAATTCTAGCACAAAGAGTGGGGGAGAATGCGTTACGGACGGATGGTTTCTGAACTGGTGAGTATTTAAGGATGGCTGAGCTGGTAGTGGTGAGCAAAAGGATGTGCTGAGATAAAAAACCAGAAGCTAGGAGAACCACTAGACAACGTTTTCATAAACCAGGCCCAGGGCTGATAGGCACAATGAAAAGGCTGCTGTAGATATGAGACCATTTTATGGGGAATTAACAGGACACGGTGATTGACTAGAAATTGATGATGAAGGGAGGGTTAACTTGACTAATGATTCCACTTTCTTTTTTTAAAAATATTTTTTATTGATTTTTTTTTTTTTTTTTACAGAGAGGAAGGGAGAGGGATAGAGAGTTAGAAACATTGATCAGCTGCCTCCTGCACACTCCCTCCTGGGGATGTACCCACAACCAAGGTCCATGCCCTTGACCGAGATCGAACCTGGAACCCTTTAGTCCGCAGGCCCAAGCTCTATCCAGGGAGCCAAACCGGTCAGGGCAGATTTTGCTTTCTTAACTGAGTGTTTAGCTTCCCAGATCGCACTGTTTGCGCCCCCTCGACGGGTCGCTTTCTGAAGCTGTAGGGAAGGCTAGGAGCAATGGTTAGGACTGTGTTTACCTCATTCACCAGCAGCACCAAGAAAGGGGCAGGTGCAGTGGCTGTGTCCTGTGGTTGCTTTGGTGCCCGCAGCTGATGCCCTGCAGGCGCCACGCGCAATTGGGTGAGGCTTCCTGCTGGACAGTCAGCCATCCATTGCCTGCTGTCATCTAGGCCGGGAGATGGCAAAGGCTTCACGTGTGTGGTGTCTTCTAATTCAGCACCTCGTTGTTTAGATCACAAATTGACAAAGTACTAGTTCCTTTAATTACTGAAGTGAAACAACTTATCCTATCTAATAAGGAGGGGATATGCTAATTGACCCTCATGCCGTTGCAAAGATGGCGGCACCCACAGCCACAAGATGGCAGCGCCCAGTCCCCTCAGCCCTGCTGGGGTGGCAGGCGCATGGCAGGGCAGGCCTGGCCGCTCTGCCCGCCTGCCTCCGGAGTCCCCCAGGCCCCTCAGCCCCCCAGCCGCCCAGGGCCACCCGAGGCTCAGGTAACCAGGGCCGGCCGAGGCTTGCGCTGCTGGCAGTGGCAGCAGCAGAGGTGTGATGGGGCGTCGCCTTCCCCTGATCACCAGGTCACCTCCTGCCGTGAGGGCTCCTGGACTGTGAGAGGGGGCAGGCTGGGCCGAGGAACCCCCTCCAGTGCATGAATTTTCATGCACCGGGCCTCTAGTTTCTTCAGAAGGACGCGTATGCCTTTTAGTGATTTTGTGGAGCGTTTTCCTTAGGAAACTCTTTTTCTTTCTGCCATTACAGCCCACAGAGAATTTGCTGTTGTTGATCTTGGTGGTTCTGCCCCTAAAGCATTGTTTTCCAGATGATTTCTTGAGAGGTTAATGTCTGTTTCTTTTGTTTTATATGGCTTTCTGTTTTTAATATTGAAAATATTTATCTGAAGATGAAGACTGGCCGGCTGTGCGCACTGGCCTGCTGCTGCGCCCACAGGGCCCCTGGCATGGGGATCGGCCTGTTGGCGGCCGAGCAGGGCCAGGTGTGCCATGGCCGCTGGTCAGTGTCCACAGCGTGGGCGGGGAGGGTGCCACACGCCCACCAGCCTGACCGAGGCCTCCCTGTGCAGGTGGAGCGCCCCCCCTCTCCGTTCTCCGCGGCTCCACAGGCGCCCCTGCCCCCGGTGCCGCCCCGACTGGACCTGCTGCAGCAGCGCTTGCCCGGCCCTGTGGGCACTGGCCTGGGAGCAGCTCCTAAGGTAACGCCACCCGCCCACACCTCTGCTGCCCCCTCTGCTGCCTGCCTGGGAGCCGAGGTGCCACTGACTTGCTTCCATCTGCCCCACAGGCTGCCGGCGCCCTGCATAAGGACAAGCCCTTGCCAGCGCCCCCCACCCTGAGAGACCTGCCGCCACCGCCCCCTCCCGACCGGCCTTACTCCGGGGGGGCGGAGGCCCGGCCGCAGAGGCGCCCCTTACCCTGTACTCCCGGCGACTCTCCGTCCAGGGACAAACTGCCCCCCGTCCCCTCCAGCCGCCTTGGGGAGTCCTGGCTGCCTCGGCCAGTCCCCAGAGTGCCCGTCGTCACCCCGAGCCCTGGGGAGCCCTGGGCAGGACGGGAGTTGACCAACCGGCATTCCCTGCCCTTCTCGTTGCCCTCCCAAATGGAGCCCAGAGCAGAGGGGCCTTGGCCTGGGAGCGCCTTCAGTCCGGATGCCTCTGTGGTGAGTCCTGGTGTTGAAATGACTCAGCCTGTTCAGAAGTGTCTGTGGCCTGGCCTGGGCTCAGTGGTTAGAGCATCAGCCCCTGCCCCGCATGGTTGAGGGTACCATTTCTGGTCAAGGGCACATGCTTGTGTTGCAGGTTCAATCCCCGGCCCTAGTCGGGGCACATGTGGGAGGCAACCAGTAGATACCTCTCTCCCCCCAACCCCCGCCGCGTGCCCCCTCCCCCCTGTACGCCCCCCCCCCCCCCTTCTTCCCTTCTAAAAATGGAAAAAATATCCTTTGGTGAGGATTAATAAAAGAAAAAAGGAGAAATACTTGTGGGTGACCTTTAAGGGGTCAGTGTTTGTGACAGGTTTTATATAGGATTCAAAGATAATATAGTCCTTACCCCGAAGAAATGCGTATTTTTATAGAGCAGGTAAGGCATATTTGTAAATACCGCAAGTGTGTGTGTGTGAATGTGCGCACCTTGAGAAGTGTAAATGAAAGCACAAGCTTTAGAGGAGAAACTGTTTCCAGATAGAGCAGACGGTGCGGGCTCCCTGGAAAGAGCGACTTCTGAATTTGAAGGACTCTTTCCACAGCGTGCCCAGCTCTAAGGAGAGCAGAGCTACATACAGGAAGGCTTCGGTGTATTACAGATGAGCGGTCGGCTGAGTAGAGCAGAAATTGTGTGTATCAAAGTATGAAAGGTGGCTAGAAAGGACATTAGTACTAGATTAGAGGGCCTCCCACAAGAATTTAAATTTATTTGGTAGGAAATGGGGAGCATTTCAAAGTTTTAACTTCGTGGTGTGACATGACCAAAATGCCAGTTTAAAGAGATGCCCGCCCTGGCCCGTGTGGCTCAGTTGGTGGAGCGTTGTCCCACTCACGGTTGTATACCTGGTCGGGGCACATATGGGAGGCAACTGATCAATGTCTCTCTCTCACAATCTCCCCCTCTTTCCCTCTACCTTTCCCTTCCCTTCTCTCTAAAATAAATAAAAACATTTTTTAATTATAAAGAGATGATTCCAATAATTGTATGTAGAATGGATTGATAAGAGAATAGATTGAAAAAAGACAGGTTAGTGGTCCATTCTATAAGCATGAGCTATAACGGGTCTGGAACTGAGGGTGGAAGAGGTATGTTCATTCTTTTGTTGGTTCAGTTATGCACTCAACATAAATTCTTGCCCTTTTAAAGTCTTTATTCTAGTAGGGGAAAGACACAATAAAAAAGATAAGTTAGAACATACATGGTGTTGGACATGGATGAGTGCTGTAGAGAAAAAGTAGGGCAGAAGGGGCATTGGGACAGCTAAGCCAAGACCTGGAGCATGGGGAGGGGAGCCATGCTAATTCTGGGGAAAGACAATTCCAGGATGAAGGGAAAGCAGCTGCGCTTAGGAGAGTGTTTGAGGAATGACAGGGTGGACCATAGTTGGTGCTAAGTGAGCAGGAAGGAGAATAGCTGTCTGTGAGCAGGTGGGGCAGCCAGATTAGGCAGAGTCTTGAGAGGGTGAGAAACAAAGACCCAGTAAGTTTGAAAGCAGTCTGTGGGTGGGGACAGGACAGGAAACCACACACACGCACGCACCCACCCTTGAGGTTTTGAACCTGGCTAGAGACATGTTGAATTTGAGATGAGCTATTGAAGCAAGAATTGACCAGCAGGTAGTTAGAAATCTAAGGGAAAAAATGGAAGTGGAAGGGAGAGGTTGAGGCATGCTGTGACCAGGAGTGACTGCAAGGGGAGGGATGGCAGGTTTAAGTGGCATCTCTGAGGGATTAGGGTTGACTTTGTGGTGGTGTCAATATAGAAAAATAGGTTTTTAAAGTTAGAAATGGTATTTGTGTAGACAGTTTTCACAAATATTTCTAGAATTAAGAAAAAATACATAAGTCCTTGGCTTGTTTTTTATCTCTGTCTCCCTACATTTGAGCTTTTCAGAGCCTGGAACAGCTGTGCTTTTGTTAGATGTAATAACCTGAGGGTGGCATGGAGTGAGGTCTGTGTCTGTATTACTGTTCTTGTTATTGTCAGTAGGTTAATAAGAGGAGATGCTTAGCTGTATTAAGAAGGCCCTTTTCAACACTTTTCTTTCCAGAATATGAATAGCAGCCCATTAGCAGGTCCAGAGTGTGAGCACCCCAAAATCAAACCTTCCGCATCGGCCAATGCCATTTATTCCCTCGCTGCCAGGTGAGTCTAAAAGCTGCATTTCACACTGTGGAGTTGTCCTGCTAAAGAATTTACCTACAGAAAAGTAAACTCAGAGGAAAGTAAAAATGGGTCTGCATTTGCACATACAAAAATCGCCCTGTGTATGTTTGAACTGTTTCCTCCCATTCTTTTCTGTGTAAATGTACAGAGATCGATCCTGCTGGGTGAGGTTCATCAATTTTACTACATTTTCTCAAGCAATTTTGGTTTTTATTGATTTTAAAAAAGCTAATTTCTTAATTCTTATTTTTAATTTTAATTCTTGGGTACCTGCTTTTTTGTGGTAAAATACACATGACATTAAATTTTTCATCTGACCTATTTATTAGTATAGTTTAGTTTTATTAATTAAATACTTCACATTGTACAACAATCACCACCATCTCCATAATTCTTTTCAGTTTGTTTAACTCTATACCTGTTAACAATAAATCCTCACTTCCCTTCTGCCAGCCCCTGACAGCCACCATTATACTTTTTGTCTTTATGATTTTGATTATTCTAAATACCTCATGTAAGTAGAATCATACAGTATCTGGCTTTTTGTGACTGGCTTATTTCACTCAGAAGAATGTCCTCAAGGTTCATCATATTGTAGCCTATTGAAGAACACTCCCTTTTAAAGGCTGAATGCTCTGCTATTGTATGTCTGTGTGACATTTTGCTTATCCATTCATTTGTCAATGGACACTTGGGCTCTTCTTGTTTTAGCTATTGCAAATGACGCTACTGTGAATATGGGTGAGCAATTATCTCTTTAAGAGCCTACTTTCAGTTATTTTGGGTGTATACCCAGAAGTTGAATTGCTGGATCATATGGTAATTCTATTTTTAATTTTTTGAGGCACCTTCATACTGTTTTTCACAGCAGCTGTACTATTTTACATCCCCAACCATGGTGCACAAAGGTTCCAATTTCTCCAAAATTTTACCAACACTTGTTATTTTCATTTCTATTTTTTTGATTGATTTCAGAGAGTAAGGGAGAGGGAGAGATAGAAATATCAATGATGAGAGGGAATCACTGATGGGCTGCCTCCTGCATGTCCCCCACTGGGGTTCGAGCCTGCAACCCAGGCATGTGCCCTTAACCGGAATCGAACCTGGGACCCTTCAGTCCGCAGGCCCATGCTCTATCCACTGAGTCAAACCAGCTAGGGCTATTTTTATTTTTTTATAGCAGCCATCCTAATGGGTGTGAGGTGGTATTGCATGGTAATTTTGTTTTGCATTTCCCTGATGATTAATGATATTAAGCATCTTTTCATGTGCTTATTGGTCATTCAAATATCTTCTTTAAAGAAGTTTCTATTGAAGGCCATTGCCCATTTTTAAACAAATCTTTATTGTTAAGGGTATTACAGATAACCCCTTTTTTTTTCCCTGTTTCCCCCCTCCACCTGGTTCCTGCCCCACCCCAGGACTTCACCCTATTGTCTGTGTCTATAGGTAATACATATCTATAATAATAAAAATGTAATATGCTAATTAGACTGGACAGCCAAACAAACTTCCAGACATCCTCTGGACGAAGCTGGGGTATGAGAGCTGAGGCAAGCCGCCGCGGCTGTGAGGGCCAAGCCCCTTGCATGGGGCCTCTGGTATGCATATAAAACCTTTGGTTAATCTCTTCCCACCTCCCCTTCTCTGTGAGATTCGTCAGTCTGCTCCATGTTTTCATGCCTCTGATTCTATTTTATTCAGTTTATTTTGTACATTAGATTCCTTGTTCATTTATTTTGATTTATAGATTTCATTGTTGATAAATATGTATTTATTGCCATTTTATTATTCATATTTTTTATCTTTTTCTTCTTCTCGCTCTTCTTAAAGCATACCCTTCAACATTTCATTTAATACTGGTTTGGTGGTGATGAACTCCTTTAGCTTTATCTTGTCTCTGACGCTCTTTATCTGACCTTCAATTCTAAATGATAGCTTTGCTTGGTAGAATAAGCTTGGTTATAGGTCCTTGCTTTTCATTACTTTGAATGTTTCTTATCACTCCCTTCTGACCTGCAAAGTTTCTGTTGAGAAATAAGCTGACAGTCATATGGGTGCTTCTTTGTAGGTAACTAACTGCTTTTCTCTTGCTGCTTTTAAGATTCTCTCTTTGTCTTTAACCCTTGGCTATTTAATTATAATGTGTCTTGGTGTGGGCCTCTTTGGATTCCTGTGGGACTCTCTGTGCTTCCTGGACTTGTAGGTCTATTTCTCTCACCAGTAGAGTACTTTTTTTGTCATTATTTCTTCAGATCGGTTTTCAATATTTTGCTCTCTTCTCCTTCTGGCAAACCCATAATGTGAATGTTGTTATGCTTGAAGTTGTCCCAGAGGCTCTTTACACTATCTTCATATTTTTGTATTATTTTTCTTTTTTCTCTTCTGCTTGGATGTTTTTTGCTTCCTCATATTTCAAATAATTGATTTGTTTCTTGGAATCCTCTCCTATTGAATCCCTGTAAATTATTCTTTATTTCAGAAAGTATATTCAGACTCATCATTTTTCATGTCTTTGACATTCTCACCAAGATCCTTGAAAGCCTCACTAAATGCCTTGAATTTCTCTTTGAGTCAACTGAAGCTCTCGTTAAGGTCCTTGAGTAACCTTATAACCATGGTTTTGAACTCTGTATCCAATAATTTGCTTGCTTCCATTTCTTTCATGTGTGACATATTTTTTTGTCTCTGCATTTTGGCTGCTTCCTTGTGTTTGTTTCTATGTATTAGGTAGACCTGCTATGTCTCCTGGAGTTGGTAGAGTGGACTTGTATGGGTGTCCTGTAGGGCCCAGTGGCTCAGCCTCCGCAGTCACCTGAGCTGGGCACTCTAGGTGCAGCCTCCGCAGTCACCTGAGCTGGGCACTGTAGATGCACCCTTTTGTGGGCTGTGTGCAGTCTTATTGTAGTTGAGACTTGATTGCTGTTGGTGTCACTGGGAGGAATTGACCTCCAGGCCAATTGGCTGTGAGGATTGGCTGGGACTACAGTGGGAGAGCTCTAGTATAGGAGACACCCCTATGGATTAGGACTTGCTTCAGTGGGGCTTTTGTGCTCACTGAGTCTGCCCCTTGAGTGTGTCACTGGTGGATGTGTAGAGTTGTAATCTGGTGTGGTCTGAAGCTGTCCACTGGGTGCACTGGCTCTGGGGCCTCCCGAGAGGTGCAAAGTCAGCCACTGCCTGAGGCCACGGGGCAGGAGCTACAGAGAAATCCACAGATGGCTGCTACTTGTATTGGGCTTGTGAAGTGCCTATGCGAAGTCAAGCTATGAAGCAAGGCAGGCTGGTGCTAGTGCTGGGTCTTGGCCTTTTATTGATAGGTTTGAGGCACGCTGACTCCAACTGCTGCTTATTTGAGAGATTTTTAGGAAAGTCTGAAGCCTGAGTCAGGATAGTAAATTGATATGGAAAAGCTGCTGCAAACAACTTGGATGGGTCAGGGTCTCAGGGAATTACCAGGGCAGAGTGAACAGTGTGAGCCAGGCTGATGGAAACTCAGATATGGCTTCCAGTCAGCTCTGCAACGGGGGTGGTCCCAGCACAGGAACAATGACCCCTGCAAGGACTCCTTGTCTGGGAGAAATCCGCCGCTGAGTTCCTGCCACGGTGCCAGACAATGCAGTGCCTCCTTATATATCCCTGGGTCCTCCAAAGCCACCCAGCACTGGAGCTCAGAGGGATCGTGTCTGAGTAAGTTTGTGTACTGGCCTTTAAGCAGAACTGCCTGGGTCTCCAGCAGCTTCCTTGTCACTCAGCCACAATCCCCACTGGTTTTTACAGCACAAAGTTATGGGGACTTCTCTTCCCAGCTCTGGTACCCTGGGCTGGGGGTCTGGTGTCAGGCTGGGACCCATTGCTCCTTGTGGGAGGCCTCTGCAGCCGAGATAACCCTCCTGATCAATAAAAAGGGCACACAGAGAGGATTAAAAATGGCAGCAGAGTAAGTGGATACTGCACAAACATGCTCCCAGGAACAAACTGGAATTACAACTAAAATGCAGAAAAACTTTCTGACTAATCAGTGGAAGACTCGCAGGAGACAACTCTGATACCTGAGGACGGAAAGTGGAGGTTGCATAGAGACTGGTAGGAAGGGCGGAGGCACGAAAGGGCTGGCCAGGCGCCACAGACAGCAACTGAAGTTCCAGAGAGTTACCTCAACTGTGGGGGGTTGCAACTGAGAACTCTGGGATCTAATGGCCAAGCTGGGCTCCCCAGGAGAGAGCACCAAATCTGAGGAGGGTACCCACATAACATCTGACTGTGAAAAGCAACAGAGTTGCTGTCTGCCATGGAGGGCTGAAAATTCAGGTACCCTCTTAAAGGGCCAATGCACAAAATTCCCTATGAAGCCACCCACCTTGTGCTCCGGCAGAAGGAGGGCAACGTGGATTGGAGCTGTGTGAACAGGACTGGGGACTCGGGGGGATAGCGCTCAGAAGGCAGACACCCCCAGTTTACTGGGCTGAGTCATTCCTTCACACAGCAGAGGACATCTTTGCCAAACAAATATTTACCTTGCCTAGGGGAAGACAGTTGACTCAGCCTATTGGAAAACACCTTGCCCTCAGGTCACTCTTAAGAGACCAAAAATAACAATTAGCCTCCAGGCAGAAGCCACTGCCCCACCCTGTTGAAAAAAACTCTCGCCACACCTGAAGATGATTGCCTGGGGGCACTTCAAATTGGAATCCTATCAGTCTATAGGCAGGCAGTCTCTGGAGGCTTTTGAGTCTTTGCCTGATCTAATTAGAAACAGCATTTGACACTATCCTGCACTGGAGCTTGAGAGGCGTAGCAGATCTACCTAATACATAGTCACAAACCCAGAAAGACAGCCACAATGAGGAGACAAAGAAACAACCCCCCAGTTGAAAGACCTAGAGAATTCTCCAGAAGAGATAAATGAAACAGAGCTAAGAAATTTATCTGAAACAGAGTTCAGAGTAATGATGGTGAAGATGCTCAACAGCATGAAAAAAGATATAGTAACTATAAAAAAAGGACAGTCTGAGATAAAGTATTACACAGCAAACATAAAGAACACATTGGAAGGAATATACAGCCGATTAGGGGAAGCTGAGGATCGAATCAGTGAATTAGAAGACAGGGTTGAAAAAAATCACTCAATCAGAGAGCCAAAATGAAAAAAATAAAACCCAATTAAAAAACAGAAGGACAATTTAAGAGAGCTGTGAGACAACGTGAAACATAACAATATTCACATAGGAGGTGTGCCAGAAAGATAGGGTTAGAAAACATGTTTGAATAAATAATGGCAGAAAACTTCCCTAACCTGGTAAATGAAAAAGTCACACAAGTCCAGGAGGCACAGAGAACCCCAGGCAAGAAGAACTCAAACAGGCCCACACCCAGACACATTGTAATTAAAATGCCAAAAATTAAAGACAAAGAGAATCTTAAAGGCAGCAAGAGAAAACTGTTACCTACAAAGGAGTTCCCATAAGGCTGACACCTGATTGCTCATTAGAAACTCTACAGGCCAGAAGGGAATGGCATGAAGTACTCAAGGTAATAAAGAGCAAGGATCTTGAAACCAAGATTACTAGATCCAGCAAGACTATCATTCAAAATAGATGGTGAAATAAAGGGCTTCCCAGACAAAAAGAGGCTAAAAGAGTACATCACCTCCAAGCCAGCATTACAAGAAATGCTAAAGGGATTGCTGTAATGAGAAGAAGAAACAAAGAGAGAAACCTAGCCATACAGAACTAAAATGGCAATAAATAAGTACCTCTCAATAATAACCCTAAATGTAAATGGATTAAATACTCCAGTCAAAAGGCATAGGGTAGCAGAATGGATACAAAAACATGACCCAACTACATGCTGTCTACAAGAGACCTACCTCAACAAAAGACACACACAGGATGAGAGTGAAGAGATGGGAAAAAAATTTTTCCCATGTAAATAGGAAAGAAAAAAAAGCTGGAGTAGCAATACTCATATCCAACAAAATAGACTTTAAAATGAAGGCCATCACAAGAGATAATGAAGGTCACTACATAATACTAAAGGGATTGATCCAATAAGAGGATATAACCCTGGTAAACATATATGCACCTAATATAGGTGCACCTAAATATATAAATAAAACTTCTAGAGGCCTTTAACAAAGAGATTGACAATACAGTCATAGTAGGGGACTTTAACATCCTGCTGACTTCACTGGATAGATATTCCAGACAAAAACTTAAGGAAACAGGGACTCTAAAGGACACACTGGATCAGATGAATTTAATTGACATTTATAGAACATTTCTCCCCAATGCAGCAGAATATACATTCTTCTCAAGTGCACATGGTTCATTCACAAATATAGACCACATGTTAAGACACAAAGCAAGTCTCTACAAGTTTAAGAAAATTGAAATAATATCAAGCATCTTCTCAGTGGAATGAAATTAGAAATCAACTACAGTAAAAACATTCTGAAACATTCAAACACATGGAGGCTAATAGCATGTTATTAAACAACTAGAGGCCCGGTGCATGAAATTTGTGCATGGGGGGGTCCCCTCAGCCCAGCCTGCACCCTCTCCAATCCAGGACCACTGGCTCCTAACCGCTCACCTGCCTGATCACCCCAACAGCCTCTGCCTACCGGCCTGATCACCTATAACTGCCCCCCCTGCCATCTTGGTTGCCTTCAACCCCCCTGCCACCTGCCTGGTCACCCCACACAGCCTACTATTCAGTTGTTGCGTGAGGGCGTCCCAACCAATTTGCATATTACCTTTTTATTAGTATAGATGAATGGGTACCAAAGAGTTCAAGAAAGAAATAAAAAACTTCCTGGAAACAAATGAAAATGAACACCCAACAACCCAAAATCTCTGGGACACAGCAAAAACAGTCCTGAGAGGGAAGTTCATAGCACTACAGGCCTACCTCAAAGAACAAGAAAATTCAGCAGTAAACTATTTAACCCTACAACTTAAAGAACTAGGAAGAGGACAACAAGAAAAGCCCAGGGTAAGTATAAGGAAGGAAATAATAAAGATTAGAGCAGAAATAAATAACATAGAGACTAAAAAAAACAATACAAAAAAATCAATGAAACCAAGAGCTAGTTCTTTGAAAGGATAAATAAAATTGATAAACCATTAGCCAGATTCATTAAGAGAGAGAGGACCCAAATATATATGTAAATAAAGAAAGAAAGAAGGAAAAGGAAAGGGCACATGTGAGTGATCCACCAGCCCATTTTACACCTCTGCCCCTCCTACCAGTCTCTGTGTTTTCTCCTCTAGTTGTAGGAATTCCATTCATCCAGCTTTCAGGTGGTTCTGAATGGTGGTTCTGTATTTTAGTTGTTATTTTGATGTGGTTGTGGGAGGAGGCGAGTACTGGCATTTACCTACACTGCCATCTTGGTTCCTCCCATTGACCATTTTTTTAATCAGGTTGTTTGTGTTGAATTTTAGAAGTTCTCTTCTTATCCTGGATATTAATCCCTTATCATATATATGATTTGCAAACATTTTCTCCCATTCTGTGGGTTGCCATTTCAGTCTTGATGCAAAAAACTTTCATGAAGACCACTTTGTCTATTTTTTCTTTCGTTACCTGTGCCTTTGGTGTCATTTCCAAGATCACTACCAAGTCCAATGTCATGAAGTTTTTGTCCTATGTTTTCTTCCAAATGTTTTATTTTAGAACTAGAGGCTCGGTGCATGAAATTAGTGCAAGGGTAGGGTCCCTAGGCTTGGCTGGCAATCAGGGCCGATTGAGGCCTTTCTTCCCGTGGCTGCTGGCCGCCAGCCGGGGTCTTCCATCATTCCGTGCCGCCCCCTGGTTGTCAGTGCATGTCATAATGAGCAGTTGAGCTCTGGGTTGGTCAAATTCCCAAGGGGACAATTTGCATATTAGCCTTTTATTATATAGGATTTATTTAGTTTTAGGTCTTACATTTAGGTCCTTGCTTCATTTTGAGGTAACTTTTTTTTTAATATATGGAAAGGAGAGAGATAGAAACATCAATGATGAGAGAAAATCATTGATCAGCTGCCTCCTGCACGCCCCCTACTGGGGATCAACCCTGCAACCTGGGCATATGCCCTGATCGGGAATCCAACCATGAATTCCTGGTTCATAGGTCAATGCTCAACCACTGAGTCCCACTGGCCAGACTTGAGTTAACTTTTGATTATGGTGTTAGGGTCCAACTTCATTCTTTTGCATGTGGATAAACAGTGTTCCTAGCACCATTTGTTGAAAACACTGTCCTTTCTTCATTGAATTGTCTTAGTACCCTTGACAAAAATCATTTGACCATATATGTGAGGGTTTATTTCTAGGCTTTCTATTTTGTTTCTGTATGTCTATCTTTATGCCAGTACTGCAATTTTAAAATAAATTTTTTTTCAATTGCAGTTCAGTTGTTGATTTGAGATCTTCCTGGTTTTGTTTTGTTAATCCTCACTCAAGGATATTTTTCCCATTGGTTTTTAGAAAGAGTGGGAGGAGGGCGGGGGGGGGGGGAGAGACAGACAGATAAACATTGATGTGAGAGAGACCCATCAATTAGTTGTCTCCTCCACGTATCCGAGGACCAATCCTGCAACCCCAGTATGTGCCCTTGACCTGGAATTGAACTGGTGACCCTTTGGGGTGACACTGTAACCACTGAGAAACACTGGCCAGGGCAGATTAGTCCTGTTGTGTTTTGTTTTTTAAAAAATATGTTTTTATTGATTTCAGAGAGGAATGGAGAGAGTGAGAGAGAGAGAAACATCAATGATGAGAGAGAATCATTGATCAGCTGCTTTCTGCATGCCCCTTACCGGGGATGGAGCCCGAAACAGGGCATGTGCCCTTGACCAGGATCGAACCCGGGACCCTTCAGTCCACAGGCCTACACTCTATCCACTGAGCTAAACTAGCTAAGGCTAGTCCTATTTTTTAACAAACATTTACAGCTATAAATTTACCCCTTAGCACTACTTTTGCTGAGTTCCATAGTTTTGGTTCATGATTTTCCTTTTTATTCTCCTCTAAATATTTTCTAATTTCTCTTGCAATTTCTCCTTTGATCAATTGGCTGTTTAAAAAGTATATTTCTTAATTTCCATAATTTTTTGTTTGCGCAGTGAAAGATTCTTCACCATGATCATTGATGTTTCTCCCTTCCTCTCTGAAATCAATAAAACTATATTTAAAAAATAAACTAGAATAGAATAGCTACATCAGATCTCCTTTAGTTGGTGTTTCTATGACCTTTGACCATCCTTCTACTTTCTGTTTTTCTGTGTTCTTGCACGTAAGGGGTATTTTTATAAACAACATGTACATTTCCCCTTAAGTCCAGTCTAGCATCTTTTGCCTTATAATAATTGGAATATTTGTTTTCATTCTTTTCCCATATGTTCTTGGTTCATTTTTCTACTTTCTCAAAGTTCCTTTAACGTTTCCCCCTTTAATTATTCTTTTTAATAGTTATCCTGCACACTCCCTTCGTGCACCCTGGACTCAGTAGGGTCTGGCTCTTCACACTTCCGTACATGAAATTTCCCACAGACTTATTCTCCAGCCCATACTACTTTGCCAGGCTTCCGTCTGGAATCTTTTCCTTCTGCCCAAAGCGCTTTCTTTAGAGACAGACGTACAGGCGTTGGGGGGGGGCGGGGAGGGCGGGGGGAGACTGTATGTGTCTCCCACCAGTGAATGCTCCCAGATTTTGTTTGATGGAAAACACCTTCTGTTTGACAGAAACTCTTTCATTTCACTTTAACATTTTTGAAAGATATTTTCCCTGCGTAGAGCATTGCGCTAGAGTTCCTGTCGTAGGTGCTTTACAAGCGCAGCGCCCTGCCCCCTGGCTGCCCGTCCTCCTTGTGCTCCCTGAAGGCGGTGTCTCCCCCTGCACCTTGTCTTTGGATCCCAGCAGTTTTCTGAACGTCCTTGAGGTGTGTGGGCTTTACTGCTTTCTGTGGTTCGATGTGAATGTCTTAGAAAGTTCTCGCCCACTGCTTCTTACGTAGCCTGAGTAGTGCAGGCTCTCTTCCTCCCCTGCTGGGACGCCTGTCACCTGAGGGGCCGCTTGGCGCCATTCCTAACAGGTGGTGTACTCATATCTGTTTTCTTTTTTTCCTCTTTACTCGGAATAGTTCCTGCTATATTCCAACGTCCTTTATCATTTTGCAGTGTCTAATCTGCCCTAAGTCCATCTGTTGAATTTGTATTTTCAGATACTATGGGTTTTTAAAAAAAAAAAAAATTTATTGATTTTTTACAGAGAGGAAGGGAGAGGGATAGAGAGTTAGAAACATCAGTGAGAGAGAAACATCGATCAGCTGCCTCCTATGCACCTCCTACTGGGGATGTGCCCACAACCAAGGTACATGCCCTTGACCGGAATCGAACCTGGGACCCTTCAGTCTGCAGGCCAATGCTCTATCCACTGAGCCAAACCGGTTAGGGCGGTTTTGTTTTGTTTTTTAATCCTCATCTGAGGATATTTTCCCATTGATTCTTAGGGAGAGTGGAAGGGAGAGGGAAAGATAGAGAGAAACATCAATGTGAGAGAAATGCATCGATTGGTTGCCTCCTGCACAAGCCCCAACCAGGGTCCAGGGTGGGGAGGAGCCTGCAACTGAGGTACATGCCCTTGACTGGAATCGAACCTGGGACCCTTCAGTCCGCAGGCCGAGCTCTATCCATTGAGACACACTGGCTTGGGCCAGATAGAATAATTTTGGGTTCTAGAATTTCCATGTCATTTTCAAAAATGTATTGATTTTAGTTTTCTAATAAAAATTCCCCACTCTCCTCTCTTATTGAACACGTGGTTATTGGAGAGGCCTGCCTATTATCCAGCTGGCAGCACAGCCAGCATCTGCTCCTCCTTGGCAGCTGCTGTTACCTGAGGAACCAGAAGCCACCTCCAGGCACACAGGTCCAGGGTCAGCATGACTCCAGACACACAGGTCAGGGGTCAGCATGACTCCAGGCACACGGGTCAGGGGTCAGCATGACTCCAGGCACAGGGGTCAAAAATCAGCATGACTCCAGGCACACGGGTCAGGGGTCAGCATGACTTCAGGGGCCCTGCAGCACAGTTTAGCTCTCCTCCTCTGCTCCTCCTTTCTCCAGGATTGTTGGCCCTCACAGATGGGCCATCCTGATACCCCGAATTCCCAGCCTGTTGAAACCACCTGGAAACCCCAGGTGCAGTGTGGTGCTTCCGGCAGTGTGCTCTCCTCTCCGGAGCCTGGCCACCTCGCAAGCGCTGGCTGTCCGGTTGCTCTCAGAGCCTTCTGTTTCAATTGATTGGGGTGACATTGGCCACCATGAGCATGCAGGTTTCAGGTGTGGGTTTCTGTGTGACCAGATCTGTAGTGCATGGTGTCCCTACCACCAGAGTCAAATCACTTTCTGTCACCTCATATTAGGCCCCCTTCTCCCCACACCCATACCCCTTCCCTCTGGCCCCCACCACACGGCTGTTTGTGTCCGCGAGTTTCCGTTTTATATCCTGCACATGAGTGAGATCATTGGGTTCTCAGCTTTCTCTCCCAGTGACTTCTTTCTTTTGTATTTTATCATGCTTCTTTAGATGGCTGTTCTAGGCAGATGGTTAGATAGCTTATTGCTTGGCTGTGGCTATAAACATGTAAAATGTATATATGTTTTAGATCAAGATAGTGTTTTATATTCTCTCCTTTTTTAGCATTATATCTTGGGCATTTCTCCCTATTTAAAAAGTTCTTCAAAATCTGTACTTTTAATGATTACATATATAATGTGACTATTACTATCACATATTTTAATTATTCCCCTATTGTTGTGTATTTATTTTGTTTAAAAGCTTTACTGTAATAAATTTGGTTTTTTTTGTTTTTTTTTTGTTTTTTAAATATATTTTATTGATTTTTTACAGAGAGGAAGGGAGAGAGATAGAGAGTTAGAAACATCGATCAGCTGCCTCCTGCACATCTCCCACTGGGGATATGCCCGCAACCCAGGTACATGCCCTCGACCGGAATCGAACCTGGGACCCTTCAGTCCGCAGGCCGACGCTCTATCCACTGAGCCAAACCGGTTTTGGCATAAATTTGTTTTGAAGAACTTTTTTTACATAATCAGAGATGCAGCCAAAGTAGAATTTTTGTGACTAGAGATGGTGAATGTTTTAAAATATGTGCTGGGCCCTGGCTGGTGTGGGTCAGTGGGTAGAGTGTTGGCCTGTGGACCAAAGATCCGGGGTTCGATTCTGTTCAGAACACATGCCTGGGGTTGCAGGCTCGATCCCCAATAGGGAGCGTGCAGGAGGCAGCCAGTCAGTGGTTCTCTCTCCTCATTGATGTTTCTAGCTCTCTCCGTCTCCCTTCCTCTCTGAAATCAATAAAAAAATATATTTAAAAAATAAAATATGTGTTGGCAGAATGCTTAATGAGGAGGTGCATTTTTGTATTTTTACTAGAGGCCCGATGCATGAAATTCGTGCAAGAGTAGGCCTTCCTTCCCCCGGCTGCCGGCACTGGCTCCCCTCTGACACCCAGGACCCGGGCTTCCCTTGCAGCACCAGCTTCATCTGGAAAGTCGTCTGGAAGGACATCCGGTCTAATTAGCATACTACACTTTTATTATTATTAGACTAGAGGCCCGATGCACGAAATGGTGCAAGGGGCTTGGCCCTTGCAGCCCCGGCTTCGTCTGGAAGGTCGTTTGGCTGTCCGGTCTAATTAGCATATTACGCTTTTATATAGATTAACTCATCAACAAAAAGAATTATAATTTAAAATTTTATTGCCCTTGTAATGACTTTTTTCTTTTTATGGAAGTAACGTGTAAATAAAGAATATATAGAAAGTAAAGACAAGCAATGCTGAAGAAATGGAAGTCAGCCATAGCCTTACCTCAGTGAGCATGTGCTGTGTGTTCACTGCTGTTCCGTGTGTACGGGTCATACTGCACATGCTGCTTTTCACTAGGAGTATCTCACACATCTTAGAATGTCATTACATATTCTTCTACTGCAGTGATTTTCAGGTTATTTCAGTTGCTCACAAAGCAGAGGAGCTGAAAAGGGAGCTGGGAAAAAAAAAGCAGAGGAGCTGACCTAAGTGCGCTCTCCCTGTGGGAGTAGATAAGACCTGCTGTGCAGGGGCAGAGGCCGCTGAGGCGCCAAGGGACACAGTCAGCTTCAGTCGGGTGTGGGGGGGAGGGGCGGGGCGGTTTAAAATGTGGCCAGCTCATTGTTATTTGACAGGTTGTTGCCGGTTGTTTTAGTATAAATAATGCTATGGTGGACATTCTTGATTATTTCTTCAGGGAAATTCCTAGAAATGGAATTTCTGAGTATAAGGGTTTGCATGTTTGGTTAAATACTTTTGCTGAATTACACTCCAGAAAAGTTATAGCATATATTTATAAGAAATTATCCATTTAAAAAAGAAAATACCCTTTTTCCTACATCTTCACCAATACTTGTTTTTTTTTTTTTTTTTGCTTATCTTTATGGGTTGCCCCTCCTCCCCCAAACATTTTTTTATGAAAAGTTTTAAAACATAGAGTAAGAGTGAAAGATTTTTTAAAAACATACTTTTATTTATTTCAGAGAAGAAGGGAGAGAGACAGAGAGATAGAAACATCAATGATGAGAATCATTGATTAGTTGTCTTCTGCACATCCCCTACTGGGGATTGAGCCCACAACCCAGGCATGTGCCCTGATTGGGAATTGAAATGTGACCTCCAGGTTCATAGGTTGATGCTCAACCACTGAGCCACACCAGCTGAGCAAGAGTGAAAGATTTTTTACAGTGAACATTCGTATATTCACCGCCTAGGTCAGGGGTGGGCAAACTTTTTGACTCGAGGGCCACAATGGGTTCTTAAACTGGACCGGAGGGCTGGAACAAAAGCATGGATGGAGTGTTTGTGTGAACTAATATAAATTCAGAGTAAACATCATTACATAAAAGGGTATGGTCTTTCTTTTTTTTTAGTTTTATTCATTTCAAATGGGCCGGATCCGCCTGCGGGCTGTAGTTTGCCCACGGCTGGCCTAGGTTCTACCATTAGTATTTTATTATGCTTGTTTTATCACACATTTATCTATCTGTATTTTTACCCATCCGTCAATCTTTCTTACTTTATTGATGCATCTCCAGGCACATTGTAGATACCAATACAGTTCTACTTCAAAACTAGCATGCAGTGCACAAATAATAAACATAATAGGAAGAAATAGAAAAACTCTGAAGTGAGATTATAGGGGATGGTCCTCTGTTAGGTTTCTGTAGCATTTAAGTGTTTTTAATAAGCAGCTTTTGCTTTTACAATTAGGCAAACTAAACATCAAGTAAACACTGACTGACAAATCCAATAGGTGTTTCTTAGAATATTTAGAATGTGCAAAAAAGCACAGTGAGGAGGGAGGAGAAACTCACTAACGCCTATCACCAGGAGCAGTTGTGCCCCCGTGTGTGTTTCTCACAGGATTGCGGGGTTGTGTTGTCTCTTTCATGTTGATTCCTCTTTGCCTAGTCTTAGAGAGTCGGGTGACAGGCAGAGTTCCGTTAATATTTGAGAATTATGTGTGAGTGCAGGGGCCAGATCCCGGAAGGCCAGGGCCTGGGAACTGGGGGGTGGTCCCAGGTTTGACGCTGACGGCCATGGCACTTTATATCTTTTTATTTCCTATTTTTCTTGCACAGTATGAGTAGGAAACTGCTTATGCTACAAGATGATATATGAGAAAGCTTTCAGCAAGGAGGTGTTGGAGCTGAGGTGTGCGGTCAGGGACAGCCCGCGGCAGCGATGGCCCGGTGCGGGGCCGGCTCCCTGGCACAGAGCCGCTCCCAGTGCACGCTGCTCAGCACGCAGCTCGCCTTGGCCAGTTAAAAGTGAAATGGAAGTTAGTGTGTTTTTATTAACATTTCCCCTCCATAGAGTTTATCGGGGTGACACTGGTTTGCCGAATTATACAGGCTTCAGGTGCACAGCCGACAGCACATCCTCTGCACACAGTGTGTTCACCACCTGGGCCAGCTCTCCGTCCATCGCCACTTACCCTGTGCCCCCCCCCTCCCCCCAAGGAGTGTGCTGTTCGCAGGCCCCTGGGCCCCGAGGGGAAGAGTCCCCTGCTGGCACCTGTTTCGCTCTCACATTGGAGCTGTGGTGGTTGTGAAACCTTGTTTCACACTCGGAGTTTCCAGCTTCTTTGCTTTCTTTTTCTGCGTTTATTCCTCTTCCAGGCCTCTTCCTGTGCCCACGCTGTTGCCCGGGGCACAGCGTGAGAGCGAGGAGGACGCCGAGTACATGACTCCCTCCTCCAGGCCCCTGGGCCTTCAGAAGCCAGAGGGGAAGCAGCCCTTCGAGACCGCCCCGAGCCTACGGTGGGTTCCCAGCCGCCCCGCTTGCCCACGGCTGCCTCGCAGCACACGCGAGCCCCAGTCCCCGCCCGGGCTTCAGCCTGCTCACAGCTTAAGCAAATCCACTTCTGTTTCCTCCACACCACAGCGTGCACACATACACACACCACAGCGTGCACACACACACACACACACCACAGCGTGCACACACACACCACAGCGTGCACACACACACACACCACAGCGTGCACGCACACACACACCACAGCACACACGCACACAGCACAGCACACACACACCACAGCGTGCACGCACACACACACACCACAGCATGCACACACACACACCACAGCGTGCACACACACAGCACACAGACCACAGCGTGCACACACACACACCAGCGTGCGCACACGCACACACCACAGCACACACGCACACACCACAGCACAGCACACGCACACCACAGCGTGCACACACACACACCACAGCATGCACGCACACACACACCACAGCGTGCACACACACACACACCACAGTGTGCACACACACACACACCACAGCGTGCACACACACACACAACAGCACACACACCACAGCGTGCACACACACACACACCACAGCACACACACCACAGCGTGCACACACACACACCACAGCGTGCACACACACCACAGTGTGCACACACACACACCACAGCGTGCACGCACACATACACCACAGCACAGCACACACACACCACAGCGTGCACACACACACACCACAGCACACACACACCACAGCACACACACACACACCACAGCGCACACACACTACACACACACACACACCACAGCGCATACACCACAGCACACACCACAGCACCCTCACACATACACACGTACACACACACCACAGTGCACACGCGCGCACGCACACACACACACACCCGTCACCCTCACACACACACACACCCGTTACCCGCACACACACACACACACACCCATTACCCTCACACACACACACGCCCGTCACCCTCACACACACCCTCACACACACACCCGTCACCCTCACACACACACACCCGTCACCCTCACACACACACACCCGTCACCCTCACACACACACACACACCCGTCACCCTCACACACACACACACCTGTCACCCTCACACACACCCGTTATGCACACAGGAGTGGATTTCCCCGCCTCACAGTGACCCTGGGTGAAAGGACAGTGCTGCCTGATGGTCAGGGTCCAGAGCAGCAGGGAGTGGATGGGTCTCAGTGGGTCTGCAGGAAACAGACGTCTGTTTCTGAGACCTCGTGCTGCTTTCTTCCGGGTCAGAGCGGGTGGCGGCGACCAGCAGGCGGACGGCAGCACCTATGAAGCCATGTACACCCTGCAGCCCCCGGCGGCACCGGCCGGCGCAGAGGGCAGCTCTGCCGGTGAGTAGCTTTCTGCTGCCTGAGGCCGTGGATGGCCCAGGACGGAGCCCGGGACATTTAGCTGGTGAGAGCTTGATCCGAGCAGAAAGTAATTTCAATTGCAAATACGTTTTACCCTCGGACAGTAAAGCCGCCTCTCTTTACTCCCTGTTCGCACAGCCAGTCTCTGTGCCTTCCCCCTTCCAGGGCCGGGCCCGTGTGGCAGCTCCCTTCCCCCTTGCTTGTTATTTACGGATTTACTTCACTGATGTCAGAGGAAGGGAGAGGGAAGCATCCATGCTGAGAGAGAACCATGGATCGGCTGCCTCCTGCACACCCCCCACGGGGATGGAGCCTGCCACCCGGGCCTGTGCCCTGACTGGGCACCGCCCGGGACCCTTCAGTCCGCAGGCCGGCGCTCTTCCCACTGAGCCACACCAGCCAGGGCGCTGCCGCTGCTTTTTAGCGTCAGTGAACTTCTATGTGGGTGGTGAGTCCCAGTTTCCGCATTAACCAGCGCCCCAGGCTGAAAGCTCAAGGAGGCCGCGCACAGGGCCCTGCTGGTCGTGGCGTGAAATGCAGAGTAAATGCTGGAGAGCTGCCGGGGCGGGTGCCTGGGCCTGTGCAGGGAGGGGCTACAGGCGTGGGGTAGGCTTATTCCCGTTCTCTCGTCTCCACCCACAGGCCTCACATGGTGCGTGGCCCATAGTAAACATGGAGTGACGGCTGACTGTACACGCGTGCACGGATGAATGGATGCCTTCTGCTGCATGTGGTAAAGGTAAAGTATGTGAGGAAGAGGTAACGCATGCACTTTGCTCTAGGTGAAGGGAACGTGGCTGCCGCCCCTGCCGGCGTTGGCCCCGAGGAATGGGAAAACGAAGATGAGGGCTACGATGTCCCTAAGCCGCCCGTGCCCGCAGCGCAGGCCCGCCGGACACTCTCCGACATCTCGAACGCCAGCTCCTCCTTCGGCTGGTTGTCTCTGGAAGGCGGCCCCGCGGGTGAGTCTCGGGCTGCCTGGCTCCTCCTTGGTGCTGAGGAGAGATGCCTGCCCGCCTGGTGCCCAGGAACTGGGAGCTGGAAGCAGTGAACTAAGAAGTCCGTCCGAGGGGCGGGAAGCTGGTCCAGTTAAACTGCAGTCAGACCCTGGGGTTTGGCCAGACGTAGGAATGAGGTGTGTCCTTACACAGGCTCCCCCAGGGCTCCTGGCGCTTCTGAGGATGTGAGGACATGGCCATCGAGCTCGATGGTTCAGGCCATGCATTCCGGACTCGGCCCCCTTCCCTAGGAAAGGGGGTGCTGGCCAGGGGCCAGCCCGCAGTCGGGCCGGACTGTCAGGGCTGTCTTCCTGCACCTGTGGCTGCTGGGGCCGGCGGCCAGAGCTGTCACGGGGACAGCCGGTGGCAGCGATGTGCAGCCTCCAGTCCCGAAGCAGGTGGTGACCCAGCCGCCCCTCTTGTTTATGCTTCACTGCGAACTGTGCCTGTCTCTGCTTTGTTATTTGCAAAAGGAGAATTGTAGTGTCTTCTCCGGCCCCTCAGAAACACTTCCACACGAATCCCGGCGGGTAGTGTGTGTTGCCACGGGTGCTGCGTGGCGCCACGTGACGAGGTCGGGGCAGCAGTGGCGAGAGCCCGGAGGGCAGGTGTGGGCCGTTTGCAGGGGCTCTCGCTGGGAGGAGGCGCGGGGCCTGTAGACCAGCCTTGGACTGAGGAGCCTGTGCCCCTCTGAGAGAGGCAGGCGACACCGACGGCCGCACGTTGGTGTGACTCCTGCCAATAGTTGAGGTTCCCCCAGGTTTGCAGACGTTTTCTTTCTTATTTCTTCTAGACTTCGCAGAGGGTTCCCCAGTTCCCGAGAGACCCCCCAAGCCGTTCCCTCGGAGAATCAACTCTGAGCGGAAGGCAGGGCCGGGCCATCCAGGTGCCACCGCGGCCCCCTCGCCGCGGCTTTCGAGCGAAATCGAGAGCCTCCTGAGCCAGGGCTACTCCCACCAGGACATCCAGAAAGCCCTGCTCATCGCGCACAACAACATCGACATGGCCAAGAACATCCTCCGCGAGTTCGTGTCCATCTCTTCTCCCACCCACGTGGCCACCTAGCACCCCTCCGCTGCGCTGGCGAGGAAGTGGCTGGGCTCCTCCCGGGCCTGGGCAGGGCTCCTGGAGATTTCGCAGTGAGGCCAGCCCTGCCGTGGCATCTCTGTGGCTAGGATTTCAAAGCGGTGGGTGACAGTGGAGCGGCTGGTGGGGGTGGATTGGTTGGGGGAGTGCGTTAGAAGGCTCTCAGCCCCACCTGGAGCGAGTGGGGATTTTTATAAAACAAGTAGCCCGCCCGCCCGCCCACCTGGGAGCGACCCGGAGAGCAGTGAGAGGCAGGGCGCTACGCTCAGTCGAGTGGAAGACTTGGGGCTTTCCTGGGTTAAGACTGTGGTTGTGTACATCTGTCTGTCTGTGGCGTGTGTCTGATTGTAAGACGAACCTGCTGTCTGTTAATCCCAGGCAGGGGAAACCAGCACAGAGGGTTTGGGAAGGAACCGCGTTAAAACCTCCCTGCGCTGTGGTACCCCCAGCCCCAGCGTGCGCCCAGCCCCAGCGTGCGCCCAGCCCCAGCACTCCCTGGCGGCCGCACGCACAGCTTACCTGTGCTTTAGAGCCCCGCCTCCCCGCCGCCCCTCTCCTCCCTCCGCTTGCTCACAGGAGGCTTTTTAGTGCGTGTGGTGCCGGTTGGTGTGGAGCCGTGGGAAGGATGCTGTCATTGCAGTCCCTGGATCCGAGTAGTGGACATGTCACTCCAAGCGTCGTTTCTATGGGAACATCCATCGACTCTGTCAATCAGGTGTCCCAGTGACCGTGACTGCAGAAGGCTGCCTTGTGGGCGAGGCCTCCCCGGGCATGAGTCGGGGCGCGGCCCTGTGCGGGGGGGGGGGGGGGGGGGGGGGTGCGTCTGCTGTGGGCAGGCGTGTTTCTACCGCCCGGCGGGAGAAGCGTTGGTCCCCAGTGGGCTTCCGGCTGATGCCCTGAAGCTAAGCCTCCGCACGTGCTCTTGACCTTGTTGTCCATAAAATGCACAAAACAGACCATCGGGATCTATTTGTTCAGTTTTTCTTCCCAGTGAATTAATTCCAGCTCATGTGGGCGTCTCCCTTGCCCGTCAGCCTGGCTGTGTTTCCCAAAGTGATTGTTTTCTTTGCCCTTGGGTGTGGGTGCCAGCCAGGTGGTGGCACAGCCTTGCTGGTGTGAGCTCCCGTCCTGTGCCTGGCAGCTGGTTTTCTCTGGTGCCTGTGGTTTGGGGAAGGCAGCCCCGTGCACTGACGCCTGTGCCTGCAGGGACTAGACGGCGCTCACCATGCATGACGTCACAGCGTGGGCCGTGGGTGGGCAGCCCGCGGGACTGCGGGCTCCGGTGCAGATCCGGCCGGGTGGAGCCCGAGCTGCTGGGTGCCGCCCAGAGCCCTCGGGTCCAGCTTCCGCCCAGCTCCTCCCCCTGCCCCGCCCCTCCCCCGAAGCGCCCACCGCCTGGTGCCACCCTCTGGGAGGCTCAGCGAGCTCCTGGCAGAAAGGACTCTCCCTAGAGCCCACCCATCTCGCCATCTCTGCAGCTGAACTTCTGACTCTTCCCTCGCCTCTCGGCTCCTCGTGGACCCGTGGTCCTACCTCTCGCGAGAGCCGCTCGTGCCCTGGAGCCGCGCCTGTTCCCAGGGCCTCCGCCGGGCACTCAGCTCGCCCCCGTCGCGTCCTCAGTGGGGCAGGACGGGGACGCGGCAGCGGTAGGGACGGGACGGCGCCGCCTGCCAGCGCCAGGACAGGCTCATTGTGGCGACACCGACGTGTGCTTGGCTGCGATGTGGGAGCACGTGGCGCGGGGCATCTCCTGCACGTCCCGGGCTGGCCGCAGCCCGTTCCCTTCAGAGCTGCTGCCCTCCTGGGGGCGAAGGACAGCCGGCTCCTCCCGGGGGCACTGGTGCGGCCCCGGCCCTCCTGCCTGGCCTGCGGGCCTGGTGCGGGGCAGGTCCCACGGCCGGTGGTTGGTGGCTGTACGCTGTGTCCGCGCCTCCAGGGTTCAGCGCGCCCTGCCAGGGTCTCCTGGAGGCGCCCCGAGGCCGGGCCCTGGAGGCTCCCGGGGCTCTGTGCCAAGCGGGAGGCCCGCGCATCTGCCGAGGCCCTCTCACTCCTTCCTCAAACGAGGTTTGTGTGGCAGGTTTGAGTTCTTTGGCTCTGCCGGGGGTCCAGCTACAGCCCCCTTCGCGGCGCTCTATTTGGAGTCTGCGTGTCTGCAGACTCCTCTCTCCTCTGTCACGGACGAGTCTTCTCTCCCAGGCGGCCCAGGGCACGGCGCCTCCGTGGGCCCTTTCCTGACCTGCATGGGGCTATTCTGTTTACCCACCTCCTGCTTCCTGGGCTGCTTTTTATTTTTATTTTTTTAATGTATCCTCCCCCTCAGATAAGTTTTTATTTATTTTTAGAGAGAAAGGAAGGGAGGGAGAGAGAGGAGGGAGAGAGAAACGACTGGTTGCCTCCCGTATGCACCCCGACCATGGATCGAACCTGCAACTGATTGGTGTGCAGGACCACACTGACCCACTGAGCCCCCGGCAGGCCCCTGGGTGGCTTTTTGTAGCCCACCTGCCACCTTAGCCAGCGGCGGCTTTGTGGTGCTTGCCGCCATCTGCCCGCCATCTCTCGCTGACGCTCAAGTGGGAGACACGGCCGTGGATGTTCCTCCCTGTAGGTAAGTAACAGACTGGGCAGCTGTGTTCTGGGCATGTATCTGTGTTCTTTCTGTAACTAGCAGACGGCCACTCTCCCAGCCTCTCCCTCGGACCTCTCTCCCTCCCGCCCTCTCTCCCCCATCCGCCCTCCCCCTCGCCCTCTCTCCCCCCACCCGCCCTCCCCCTCAGCCCTCTCTCCCCCCACCTGCCCTCTCCCTGGGACCTCTCTCCCCCTCGCCCTCTCTCCCCCCGCCCTCTCTCCCCCCGCCCTCTCTCCCCCCGCCCGCCCTCCCCCTCGCCCTCTCTCCCCCGCCCTCTCTCCCCCCACCCGCCCTCCCCCTCGCCCTCTCTCCCCCCACCCGCCCTCCCCCTCGCCCTCTCTCCCCCCACCCGCTCTCCCCCTCGCCCTCTCTCCCCCATCCGCCCTCCCCCTCGCCCTCTCTCCCCCATCCGCCCTCCCCCTCGCCCTCTCTCCCCCACCCGCCCTCCCCCTCAGCCCTCTCTCCCCCCACCTGCCCTCCCCCTCAGCCCTCTCTCCCCCCACCCGCCCTCCCCCTGGGACCTCTCTCCCCCTCGCCCTCTCTCCCCCCACCTGCCCTCCCCCTCAGCCCTCTCTCCCCCATCTGCCCTCCCCCTCAGCCCTCTCTCCCCCCACCCGCCCTCCCCCTTGCCCTCTCTCCCCCCACCCGCCCTCCCCCTCGCCCTCTCTCCCCCACCCGCCCTCCCCCTCAGCCCTCTCTCCCCCATCCGCCCTCTCCCCCGGCCCTGCTTCCCTGTCTCCTTGCACAGACGTTCAGCACAGGGACAGGTGCGTTGTCTGGTTTGTGGGTAACATTTGTGGGGGGGGGGGAGGGGGGTGCTATTCTTCATACTTGAAGTATTTATTTCTTCTATAGAAAAGTGAGATATTTTATGGTCCAAACAGCAAACTTACAAATGAATTTTTGTAAATTTGCTTGCAAAGTAGGGACCCAGCTGTATGTTCCCTTCACGGCACTGTTAACAAGATCTAGGCCTTCCCTTCCTTTTTACTGAGGTGTCATTGACATTATAACATTCTCTCATAATAAGTTTGAGGTGTTTTGTATGCCCCATGGCCGGTCGTTGTCCATAAAATGCACAAAACAGGCAGTTGGGATCTATTTGTTCAGTTTTCCTTCCCAGTGATTGCTTCCAGCGTATCTGGGCGACCCACAGTCAGCTCATGAATCGGTGAGCGGCCAGCGCCACACACGGTCACCAAGCTCTTCCTTTCCCTGCGACGAGAGCTCTGAAGAGGTCCCTCTCCCGCCTGCTATATTCTCTTGACAAGGCTCACATAGGACCCGGTGCCCCTCCCTGTGGGGGAGCGCTGGGTGTGTGTAGCCTCCTACCTCACATGTGGACAGCAGGGGTTCCAGGCTTTCCCCTGTTGCCCAGGGATACGTTTTCCAACCAGTGCCCTGGCTGCTCAAGTGTCCGCTCAGCAGCTGTGAGTGACCCATGCCAGGTGCCAGCCTGTGTTCTCCTGCCGCCGCGTGGTGGGGCACTGATGGGGGTGGTCCTCAGGCTCCTCGCCGCTTGCATTTGGCCCTAAAATAGCCCTTCACGGCCTTCGTATACCCCCCAGAGCTGCCCTGGCTCAGACCGTCAGGACTCTCCATTGCTCCCCATTGTCTCCCAAGCCACGGTCCTGTCTGGGAGGGTCCCCAGTGGGAGTCATGGACCCCCCCTGTGAGTGTCCTGGAGGCGGAGCCTGGTGGGTGGAGGTGTGTTAGCTCGGAGTGCGCGACAGGCAGGGTGTGCAGCGCGCCCGCCGCTCCTTTCCAGCCCCGGGCCTGCCTGGTCTTCCTCCTCGTGGGGAAGTTTCCTTGTCAGCCTTCTGGGCCCGTCACCGTCTCCCATTCTATTTGGAACTTGTTTTTAATCCCTCACAGCCTTTGCAGCTAACTACCCCCAGCGGACCGACCGAGACATGGGAGGGGGGTGTGTCTGGGTCCTGACCTGCCCCAGGTGTGTGGTCTCCCTGGAGCCGCAGGGGAATGGACTGAACTCAGTTCTCAAAGGTGTCAGCCTGTGTCTCAAGGGAGGGAGGGAGCTAAGCGGGAGGGAGCCGAGCACTCGGGGTCCTGGAACTTAGCACCACCACCAGGGCTTCCTCCCCGGCCTTCCCTCTGGGCGCTCTGGTTCAGCCTGGCCTCTGTGCACTGGAGCAGGGTCTTTAGAACCACACATGGTGGGCAGGGGGTGGGGGGTGCATCTCTGACGATCCTGCTTGGGAATCGCAGGAGTCGGGGTGAAGGCAGGAGGGAGTTCAAGGATGCGGGGTGCTTCCCAGAGCCGGGGGAGGAGTCCAGCTGACCCCTGCCTGGAGCTGGAGCTGGGCCGCGTGCACCTCGGCCTTTGTCCTGCCTGGCAGTCTGCTTATTGGGTGATGGGCCCCATAGACGCTCCGTGCTCCGCCCACGTGGCCTCCCAGCCCGAGAGCCTGGTGGACAGGTTCCAGTGCCTCTCGGTTCATAGTCTCAAGAAAGAAAATGCTCCCAGCATCTTGATGGGTGTCCACCCCAGCCCGTCTGCCTTGCCCCCCGGCCGCAGCGCTCCCTCGGGACGGGGAGTTCCCCGAGGGGTGCAGGTGGAGAGCTGCTCTCAAGCTGCTTCCCAGAGAGGAGGCCGCTGTGGGCTGTGCCTGGGCCCGCAGGAGGTTCCTAGGTTAACGCATGCAGGTTGCTGTCTGTCCATTTTCTGTTTTCCTTCCCTTTGTGGTTTTGGGTTCAGGGTTTCTTGCCTCCCTCGTTAGGACGCTTCCTCCTGTCTCGGAGCTGGTCTGTCTGGCGCAGTCTCAGGATGCTCAGCCTCCTTCACGTTGTGTAGAGTGTGTGTCGATCTCGCTGCGGTCACCGCGGACTTCCGGGCTCAGCACTGAAATGGGTTCATCCTGCAGCCGTGTCCCTGCCACCCTCCTCCTTGCCCTCAGGGTCCCTCCTGGGGAATGCGGTGGGCTGGGCCTCCCGGGCCTCCGGAACCCTCTGTCAGGTCATTACATCAGAGTCCAGGGAAGACGGAGGCACTGGGAGCTCCACAGGGCCGCCCGCTGTCCACCAGCTGCTGCAGCAGAGGCTGATGGGAGCCCTCACGTGGTCGATTTCACAAGCTGCTTGCACTTGCCTGAGTCTTTGGCCGTATTCCTCTCGTCCTAGAGCCTGTCCTGTGTCTTAGCCTTTCGCAGTCACACCATTGGAGCCGCTAGGTGTCTGCAGAAGGAACCTAATGGCCCAAGATGAGCTCTGAGGCCCCGGGAGGGCCGGCTGTCAGGCCCCCTGAGCTCCAGCCTGGGAGGGGGCAGCACCCTCACCGGCCCAGGAAGGCGGTTTCACTGGGGTGACTGCATGTGGCCTGGTTCTGGGACAGCACAGGAGTACGGCGGGAGTGGGGTGTGCGGTGCTGCATGGGGCTCGGTCAGGTGAAGGGCTGCCCGTGTCCGGTGCCTGAGACAGATGTCCCCCCTGCCTGTTTGTCTCTCCATCCTCACGTCCACTGGCTCAGCAGCTGCACAGATCGGCAGAATTCTGATTGCCCGGCCTGATTGTTGATTCAGAACCAACAATCACCATGAGAGGCGCCTCCACACTGCCTCTGGCAGGCCCTCCTGCCGGAACCAGCTGGGGGCCGGAGGCTGCTCAGCACCCACTGTGGGCCGCTCCTCACCTCTGACCCTGTGGTTTAGAGGGGAGCCACCCTCACCTCTGACCCTGTGGTTTAGAGGGGAGCCACCCTCACCTCTGGAAGCTGAAGGGGCAGAGCTGCTTATGGGTCAGCAGCCCACATGCTCTCTGCCGGGGCCTCCTTTGCCGGTGGGGTGAGAAGGCCTGAGGGGTTCCGCCCGTCCCCGCCCCCTCCCCCCCACACACACCTGCTCTCAGCATCGTTTAGTGTCTTGGCCATGACCTGCTGAGCATGTGGCTGGGCCATGGCAACTATGAAGTACCTCCTACGCCTGCTTCCTGGCTGGGTGATTTAGGGTTTTTAACCTTATATATCTTTTCCTTTATTTAAAACAAAGCAATTTTTAGCACACTGAAAAAAAAAAGCTAAACATTTTGTGCCTTTCTAAGGCAGCGCTGTATCCTAGGCTGCATTTTAGAGCTTAATATGGACATAGCAGCGTCTTTGTTCTGCTCTGAGTGTCCCAGCCCCACAGTCCCGGGGAGGGCAGGGCGCCGGGTCCCTCTCCCGCCGCACCGTGGGTGGGAGGCTGGTTCCATCAGCTCAGCCTCCGTGTGCTCTGGGCAGAGGCAGCCGGGTCCGGCCTCTCCTGGAGGGTGGCTTCTCTTAACCTTTGGTGGATCCTGACCTGCCTCGACCTCCTGCCCCCCTTCCCCCACCCCAGTCGGAGCCCTCAGACTCAGAGCAGTAGCAGCAAGTGCCTCTCTGGGGATCAGCTTCCCCTGGAAGAGGCAGCAGAGCTGTGACCGCAGCCTGTCCTCAGAACTGTGACCGCTAGGTTTCAGGGGGAGGGAAGAAATGTTCTCTCCCCTCCTCCGTGCTTCCTGCCTTTCACCCCAAAGAAGGTGGAGGTGGAAGCAGCTCCAGGCTCCTCATTTGTGACTGAGCCTCCGGCCTGGGTGGGCCGGGCGCTGAGCTCCAGGAGGGAGAGCGGGCTCTGCATCCGTGTGGGGTTAAACCGACAGCGTCGGCAAGATCTGTGTTGGCTATTTTAAAAGTGTCATTAATATAAGAAACTTTATATTCGTAGTATTTAATCCTTCTCACTTGTAAAGAATAAGAAAAACAGAAGGTAAATATTCCTACAGAGAATAGCAGAGCTTTAAGATTTGTTTCTATTTTAAGTCCATTTGTTTTGCCAGTGTGTTCATGTTCAGGTCTGTTATACTAATGTTATTTATTAATTTTTTCATTTATATACAGTTAACTAAAGAGCTTTTTCAAGCACCTACGTCTGTAAAGTATTTTTAAATAAAGTTTCTTTTGTTGTAGTTGACCTGAGTGCTTGTCTTTGGTGGGGATGGAGGGTTGACATGTGGGGGAGCTGAGCCCATGTGCCTCCGCAGGTCTGCGCTGCCCCTCCCAGCAAGGCCACGGGACCCACAGGCTCTCGGCCCTGCCCCTGAGCAGGGGTCAGCCTGGGGGCTGGAGCCGCCTGCCTGCTGCCGGCCTTGGGGCGGGTTCCTCCTGGTGCCGGTCCATTTGGAGCCCAGGCACTGTGGTTCCCACGGTGAATGAAACACGTAAGGTTTCCCGGACAACTAAGCTTTATTTGTGTGTGTGTGTGTGTGTGTGTGTGTGTGTGTAAAGGAAACGATTTGCAAATTTACACACAACCTAACAAAACCACACACACACACATACACATTATACCCCAAGCTCTGGCCCATTTCCCAGCCTCCCTTTGGGGCCCTTCCTAAAGGGGTCGAGGCTGTCAGCTCAGCTCATAGGAGTTTGGTGCTAGGGCCACTGTCATCTTAATCCCCTTAAAGGGCCGCAGGGACCCCCCCTCTGTCCCCTGCGCTCACCCTCCAGTCGTGATCCCGGAGCCGAGTGAGCAGCTCAGGGCCTGACTAGGAAGCAGGCGCTCCCTCAGGGCTGGGACAAGGAGCACCCATCTGAAGGCATGGCACCAGCTCCTGGCTCCACCCAGGGAAGGGGGTCACAGAAGGGACCCCAGCAGGCGGGCAAGTGCAGCCACACAGCAGAACTGGGAAGGCAACTGGGGCAGGAAGTCCCCTGAGACAAACAGGCCCCTGACTCCATGCTGTGGGCAGAAGGCGGGGCCGTAGTCCATAACTGAGCAGAGATGTTCGGGCAGAACTGGCCCCTCTCCTGGACCGAGGCCGCTGGGGTGAGCGCCCTCCACACATGGATAGTGTGGTCCCTGCGCCCTGGTCCCGGCCAGCCCACTGGCCCTGCAAAACGGGGGGCGGGGTGGGGGAGGCGGGGGCAGGCTTTGGTGACCGTCCTGAGTGTGGGCCGGGCGAGCAGGGCGCGTGGGCAGGAAGGCGTCCACCTCCGCGCTAGTGCCTCAGATCGATGTATCTCTCCCCCTGCAAAGGGGAAGGAGAGGAGAGTGGAGACGGAGACGGGCAGGGGGTGAGCACCAGCAGGGAGGAGGCACCGAAGCAGCAGCTGAGGAGCCCGGTGGTGCGGCAGCAGCAGGGCGGGCAGGAGGGTCTCAGCCCCCAGGTCAGGTGGGCCCCACGCAGGCCACGCCGCTCAGCCTGAGCCACAAGCTCTTTTGGAAACGGTGCCGGCGATGGGAGGGGTCTCTGCTCTCAGAGCCGGGAGCCACCCTGTTCAGGTCCCTCAGCCACTGGCCTGGCCCTACCACCTGTGAGTAGTGTTAGGAGGCGGGATTCGGCCTGCGCCGGCCTCCAGCAGCAGGACGGAGGACAGAGTTAGTGTGGGGGCGAGGACCGCGAGCCCTGCGCGCCAGTCCTGGCGCTGGTCAGGCCCTGGCTGCAGCAGCCGCTCCTACCTGGTCTCCAGGCGCCCTCTGGTCAGCGCGGCTGCCCTGTAGGAGGCCCATCTCTTCGGGGAGCTTATCTGACTTAACTTCAACTACAAATGTGCTTTTATGAGATGGGGGCAGCGTTCTGGGGGGAGGAAGGGAGGCGAGAGGTTGGCAACTCGGGGGGCGAGGGAAGGGCAGGGCTCTGGGGAAGGGCTTCGTCTCCGGGGACAACCGTGGGACATGGTGCTCTGGGGCCGGCCTAGGGGAGGGAGGCAGGTCATGAAGGGAAGGGAGAGCGTGATGGATGGAGCGTGGCCCTGGCAGTGAAGCGACTAGCACCCAGACCCAGCGTCCCCTCCTGCTCCTAGGGGTGAGCGGACACAGGTCAGCAGGGGACACCCCGGGGAAGCGGCAAGCTGTGCGACAGGCGATGGGGCAGGGGCTGGGACGTGCTCACATCTCCTGTTTGCCCGACCGCCCACAGGGCAGCTTGCCCTTCTTGTAGAAGAAGCAGAGGACGGCGCCCAGCAGCGCCAGGACCAGCAGGCTCACGGTCACGGCCACGATGACCACGCCCTTGCTCTGGGGCTCGCGCAGCTTTTTCTCTGTCCCACGAAGACACTCGGTCACCCCTGTCCCGGCTGCCACGTTCCCCTCGCTGCCCACCCAACCCGGCTGGTGGGAGGCGGGCTTCCCGGGGGCAGTCGGGGCAGGATGCGGGTGCCCCGGCCGGCCGGCTCTGCTCTCGCCGGCCCAGCTCACCCGTGGAGGTGCCGTTGGCTCCGGCGTGAGGCCCGACGGTGGCGGTGCTGAGCCCAGTGCTGGTGTTGGAGGCTGTGGGAGACCGAGAGGGACGGATGGAGGTTGGCAAAGGCAGGTGCCCAGGCCCGCCGGGGCCGCTCCGCGGGGCAGGCCTCACCCAGCTCCAGGAGGATGCGGGTGCTGTTCCTGCCCAGGGCGTTGGCGGCCACGCACTCAGCGCCCGTCTCCACCAGCTGCGGGGTCACGCGGACACTCAGGAGGCTCAGGACGCGCTGTGGGTCCTGGTCGTGTTCGCTGGCCTGGGAGGAAGGAGCGGCGGCTCAGGGGGGCGGGGGGCAGCGGGCAGCGGGCCCGGCCGGAGCCCGGGGAGGGGCTGCTCACCCTGCCGCCCACGCTCCAGGAGATGGCGGGCCGCGGGTGCCCGGACGCCTCACAGGTCAGGTTCAGCAGCGCGTTCTCCCGCACCCGCACCTTCCTCTCCTTCTGCGCCATCCACGGGGGGCCTGCGGGGCAGGGGCGGCTTCTGTCCTCCAAGAGCTGGCGACACCCACGTGGGGCGGCTTCCCGCCCGACCTCCGCTCAGGGGCCTCACCGAAAACCGCCACGTTGACCAGCCACGTGGCGTTGAGGCCGGGCACGCCGGGCGCCGAGGCCACGCAGCGGTAGCCGCCCCCTGCCTCCCGGTCCAGGTCCTGCAGCTCCAGCACCGGCCCCCGCGTCAGCACCTGGCCTGTCTGCGGAGAGGGCGGGTCAGAGGCCGCTCCCGTCCCGGCCCCGCCCCCGCCCCGCCCCCGCCCCTACCGGCCCGCCCCCAGCCCCACCGGCCCCGCCCCCTGTCCCCCGCCCCTACCGGCCCGCCCCCAGCCCCGCCCCCGCCCCCTGTCCCCCGCCCCTACCGGCCCGCCCCCAGGCCCACCGGCCCCGCCCCCGCCCCGCCCCCGCCCCCCGGTCCCGGCCCCACCCCCCGCCCCCCACTCCCCTGCCCCGCCCTGCCCCCGGCCTCACTCCCGCTCCCCGCCCCCGCCCCGCCCCCGCTCCCCGGTCCCGGCCCCACCCCCGCCCCCGGCCCCACCGGCCCCACCCACCCGCCCGCACCTTTTCTCTCAGCCACTGGAACTCCAGGGCTCGGCTGCTCTCCGCCTCGCAGGTCAGCGTGAGGTTGCTGCCCTCATGGCCTTCAGGGGCCGCGGGGCGCACCCGGACATCAGACACATCTGGGGACACAGCAGTCGCGTCGGCCAGCGCGGGGCAGAGGGTCCCCGGCCGCCCGCCCGCCCGCCCGCCCGGGCCGCTCACAATCCACCCGCAGCTCCTGCTGCGCGCTCAGCAGCGAGGCCGTGCTCTCCAGGTCCAGGCCCTGACACTGGTAGCGCCCGCTGTGCTCCCTGCGCGCCGGGGCCAGGACCAGCACCCCGTCGTCGTCGGTCGTCTCCTCCACCGTCTCCCGGGTGCGGGGGTCCTGGGCGGAGCGGGGTGAGCAGAGGACGCCGGCCTCCCGCCCGCCCCGCCCGCGCCCCGCCCGCCCCGCCCCGCACCTGCTTGCTGAGGCTGAAGTGCGGCGGGGGGTTGCCGTCCGACAGACACCGGATCTCCACGCGGTCCCCTTCCTTCAGCGGCCCCGCGGGCGCCACCTCCAGCCACACCCTGTCCGCCGGGTCTGCGAGCAAGGGGCGCCCTCAGCCGGTGCCCCCCGCCCCGCCCCGCCGGTGGGAGAGCACCCCGTCCCCGCGCTCTCACAGAAGACCGGGACCGTGACCTCCCGCGACTCCTTCATGTGGCTCCCGCTGGGCAGCCGGTAGCTGAGCTCGCAGTAGAAGCGCGCGTCGCGGTCCTCCTTGCGCAGCTGGGCCTTCAGGACGCTCCGCAGGGTGTACAGGCCGCTGGACTCCGCGGTCTGGGACGACTGGATGTGCACCCCTGCGGGCGGGAGGGGCTCGCCGCGGCTCCGCCTCCACCCCCTGGCCTCCCGGGAGTCAGCAGGGAGACCTGAGGCCCTCCCTGTACCCGAAGGGGCCAGCTGCACCCCTCCACCCCCAGACTCCCTCCCCAAGACCATGTGTGCCAAGTGCTGCAGGGACGGAAGGGAGAAGCAGCAACCAGGGAGCGCTGCAGACTGAACTCGAGGGCTTCCGAGCTGTGCGGTTGGGACGGGGTATGAAAACAGCCCTGGCCGGGCTCAATGGTTAGAGCACTGGCCCGCTGGGCTGAAGGGTTCAGTCTCAGTCAGATTCTCTGTCAAAGGCACGTGCCTCCGACCTCGGTCGCAGGCTTGATTCCCAGCCGGGTTGGGGGAAGTGGGGAGCATGCGGGAGGCAACCAATTGATGTGTCTCTCTCACATCGATCTCTCTCTCACCCTCCCCCCACTCTCTCTAAAAATCAATAAGAAAAAATATCCTCAGGTGAGGATTAACAACAACAACAAAAGTTTAAAATCTTATGAAAATATTTTCAAGTATCATTGTGCACTTTAAAAAAAATAAAAGTAAAATGTAAGGTGGTTTTCAGAGGCTGAGAGGGCTACTTACGGTTCTTCTGCTCCTTCAGAGGCCGGCCGTCCTTGTACCAGATGACTTGAGGGACGGGGTACCCATTCCTCCCCACACAGGTTGCAACCTAAGAAGGACAGGGCGAGTCCCCCCCGGAGACCTAGCTTCACCAAACCCCACCTCCGCTCCTCCTCCCACCTGGCCACCTGGGCACCTCACCTCCTCAGGCTCCCTGCTGTTCACCGAAATGCCCAAGGCATTGGCCTGGATGCTCGGCTCCTCTGGAGCTTCTGGGCGGGAGAGACAGGGAGGGGCCTGGAGCAGCGCTCGGGCCCGCCCGCAAGGCCACTCCAGCCGCCCCGCCCCGCCCACTCCATCCTACTCGCCCCGCCCACTCCATCTGACCGGCACTGCCCACTCCAGCCGCCCCGCCCACTCCATCCTACTCGCCCCGCCCACTCCATCTGACCGGCACTGCCCACTCCAGCCGCCCCGCCCACTCCATCTGACCGCACAGTCCACCAGGAGCTCACTGTAGACACGGAGCTGGAGGCGGTGCTCCTGGGACGGAGGGCGCTTGCCCTGGCACAGGAAGACACGCTCATCGTGAGGGGTGACATGGGTCAGGGCCAGAGTAGACCCCGCATCCTGAAGGCTGAGCCGGTGCTGGTACTCCCCGGGCTCACTCTGACCAAGGCCATGGCGCACGCGGAAGATGAGTGTGGGCTTCTCCTTGTGAACCTAAGGGGAGGCGCAGGGGAGGTGGGGTCCTGGGCCACAGGAGGGGACAGCACCCCGCTGCTGCCCTCTGGAGCCTTGGCACTCACGGAAAACCAGTCCACGTTGCTGAGGTTGTCCTGGGAGCGGGAGGGGCCGCACTGCAGGAGGGCTGTGCTGCCCACTTCCACCTCCACCAGCTCGGGCTCCGGCAGCTCGGCCTCTCCAAGCACACCTGGGGCGAGAGGACACCCAGCAGCTGCTTCGGCTCAGGCTGCTCCCCATCCCTCCTCCCGCCCTGCTCCCGCAGCTGTTCTTCCGGCCACTTCAGGGTCTGAAGAGGGCCCAGTCCTCTCCTAAGCCTCGACCACTCTCTTCCCTTCGCCTTGGGCCAGCCCTCTCCCAGTTCAAGGGAGTTGGATGGTCATCTCTGGTCATTGGACAAGAGACCCAGGGCGCCAGGCACCTCCCAGACGAGGCTGGCAGAGGGGCGACTGGGCTCCAGGCCAAGAGAAGGCCCCTTTCCTTCCAGGCCCCTCCCCCGAGTGAGCTCAGAGGGTGGGAATGCAGGGCATGTGCCAGGCTGGGGCACACAGGCCCCTTTGTGTCCCCACACCCAGGAGAAGACCACTCCTCTCCCCTTTGCCCCCCCAAGCCCCTCCCAAGACCCACTGGTCCAATCCTGGTCAGAAGCTCCCCTTTCAGCAGCACCTCCATGAACATCCCACACACTCAGGGCCCATTCTGGGAATCTTGTTAAGTATCGAGGGGTCAGAGTCTTGCACAGGGGTCAAGACAGGCCTGGCAGGGGACAGGGGTGACGCCAGCGCTGCCAGCTCCATTCGGAGGTGATGTCACTGGGTCCCATCCGCCTGGACTTGGGGGTCCCACCCGCCTGGACTCGGGGCCCCATCTCCTGGACTCCGCGTTGTGGCCCTGGTCTGGCTCCCAGACAAGGACAGACGGAGTGGCCCTCAGCCCCCAGCAGAAACCTCCACCCGACCCAGGGCCCACACCCGGGAGAAGGTCAGGAGAGCAGGACAGGGCGTCTGGACCTGCGGAGGCTGCAGAGCCGGACTGAGCTTTTCCCCAGAAATGCAGTCCGCTCGGGAGGCTGTCGGCACCGGGCACAGGGCCAGCGAGCTGGCACTGCCCGGCCCACCCCTCCCCAGCCGGACGGCGGCTGCGACAGGGACAGGGACCCGGTGAGACGGTGCCCAAGCGCTGCGCGGACCGGGCCGAGCGAGTCGGTGCCCAGCGCGGTCCCGCCGAGGGCGGCCCCAGTCCCGGAGGTGGGACAAGTTTGGGCGCTTCCACTCTGGGAACCCTCATCTCTGCCACCTGTTTTCCGTTCCCCGGGTGGAGGCGCGGAGACCCCCCCAGCCCCTGCCCACGCCCAGCCCGGCGGGGAGGGAGGGGCCGCGCACCCCCAGCTGAGAAACTGCCTTTTCCTGTGGCGGCGGAGCCGCGGGACCCTCGGTGCCTGGAGGGCGCTCTGGCCGCGCGCCTGCCATCGCTCCGATCGCGGCCGGGAGCAGAGCACCCGAGGGAAGTCCCCCCGCGCCCCCAGAGTCCCCGCCCCCGCGCCCCAGAGTCCCCGCCCCCGCGCCCCCAGAGGCTCGGCTCCCCCTTCCCCGCCCCCCACTCGCTCCCGGACTCGGGTCGCGGCTGCAAACGGGCTGAGAGCGGCGCGGGGGCCCGGGAAGGAGGGCGCACGCCGGGCGGAGCTCCGGCCGTTGGGGTGCGGGCCCCAGCGCCCCTACTCACCCGCGGCGCGGCGGCAGCAGGCGGCCAGCAGGAAGGCGCAGAGGAGCCGGGGCAGCCGCATGCTTCCCCGCGGAGCGCCAGCGCCGAGTGAGGAGGTCCGCGCGCGCCCGCCCGCGCTGACGTCAGGGGAGGACGAGGAGGGGAGGGAGGGGAGTGGAGGGGGGAGAGGCAGGGGAGGGGGCCGGGAGGGGAAGAAGAGGGCAGGGGAGGGGGCCGGGGAGAGGAGCAGGGAAGGGAGGGGAGCGCAGGGGAGAACAGGGGAGGTGGGGAAGGAGTGGGGAGGTGGGGCCCGGGAGGAGAAGGGGTGGTCAGGGGCGGGGTGGGGCCTAAGCTCCCGGCAGCCCCGCCCCGAAGCCCCCCGCCCCGCCCCGTCCCTGCCCGGCCCCCTGGGGTGGGGGACGGGACGCGCACCCCGCAGCTCCGCGGGGCTAGGGGAGTGGGCCGCCCGCGCTGGAGGGTGAGCGGGAGGGACAGGTGTCCCAGGCGGACGGACTCCTGAGGCGGCGGCCAGGAGAAGCTGCCGAAAGGCCAGCGCCCGCGCCGTCAGAGCCCACCGCGCTCCCTGTCCGCTCAGCCCCGACCGGCCGGCGCAGCCCTGGAGGCCTCCTGGCGGAGGAGCCGCTGCCGGGGCCTCCCTTCAGGCTCCCTCTCTGCCTCCGCCTCCCCCACCAGGCCTCGGCCACGGCCACGGCCACGGCCACGGCCACGAGAGACCAGCGGGCCACGGGCGCGTCCCGGAGCCCCCGCACCGTGGAGGCTGCGCCTGCCTGGGCTGCCCCCACGCCCGGTCCGGGCATCTTCAGGGAAGGACGCCAGGCGGACCCGCAGACCCAGAGGTGCCGTGTGGGAGCGGAGGCGCCTCGCTGGCTGCCCCGTGAACCAGCTCCCCAAGTCCGTCCTGGAGAACTGTCTCTGCCCCTTTGCTCACGGAGGGCCTCGCCGGCACGCAGTGTCCCCGCCTGAATGAGGAGAGGGGAGGGGAGGGAAGGGGCCACGGATACCAGGTCTCCAGTTTGACCCCAGACCTGTTGTGAGTCCTGACAGTGGAAAGGGCCCTGCAGCGGGCTCCACCCTCTCTACCCACACCCCAGTCCGTCCCTCCCCCCCACCCCCCACCCCCGTGGAGTGCGGCTTAGCAGCCGGGGTGGGTGTGGAGGAGGCATCAGGTCCGCCACACAGCGCAGCCCCCTCTTCCCAAACCTGCTCTCCTGGCCTCTGGAACGGAGGCTCTGGGGAGTGGGCCGGGCTCCTGCCTCAGAGAGACCCCTCCCCCTGACCCCGGGGGCTCCTTCAGCCGGGAGGGTCAGAGAGGGCCTGGCTGGGCAGCCTGCACCCTTTGGGGGAGGAGCAGGGCGATGGGCAGGTGACTGGAGAGCCAGCCCTGGGATGGTGCTTTGATGACGCAGGGATGACTAACAAACCACATCAGCTCCCATCAGTCTCCAGCGGGGGCCATGCAGTGGCCAGACCCAGGCCTGGGGGGGGGGGGGGGTAGAGGAGGAGGAGGTCCCTGTCTCCCCATCCCCCAGAGCGAGTATATGGTCTAGCCCAGGGCCTGGAGGGGAGCGGATGAGCTTGCTGGTCTGCAGGGGCCGGAGTGGGAATGGCTGGAGGATGCTGGCCGCCCTGACCAGCCCTGAGCCGGGCATGCAGCTCCGCTCCCCTGCCCCACCCCCTTCCCCTCACTTAACACCATTAACTCCTCCTCCTGCTCTCTGGGGCTGAAAGCAATGCCCGCCAACCACCAAGGACAGTCAGTGCGGGAGTCCTTCCGCCTGGAGGAGGGTGAAGCCCGTGGGGTGAGAGGCGCTGCCTCTGCAGTGAGGGGAATGCAGGCAGAGCCCCTCCCCGCAGCCCCGTCCCGCAGGCTGGCCTTCCCCGCGCGGTGGCAGCGGGGTGGGCTGAGTGGCCAGGGGCAGACAGCTGTGGGGTGGCTTTAGGAGGGGGCACGTCAGGATTCCAGACTGAGCAGGCAAGACCTTGGCGGGGATTCCAAGGGGACTGGGAACAGAAGAAAAGGGAGTGAGGACAGAGCAGGACAGATGGAGCCGAAAGTGCTGGGGGTCAGCTCCCTGGGCCCTCTCGGCTGCCAGGAGAGGGGGTTCAGCAGCCGCAGGACAGAGAGAGGGGCCGAGGGAGAACCTGCAGCAGGAGGATGGAGACCCCGCAGCAGGACCCGGGAGGCAGGCCGAGCCTCGCCTGGGCGGAGTTGGAAGCCGGCTTGCTCAGATACAGGCCGAGGTCAGAGGAAGGCGCCCCTGGCCAGAGCCCTGACTGGCTTGGTTTCCCCGCAGCAGGAAGGGGGGGAAGGCTGCTGCCCTGCACCCGGACAGCCAGGGGTCCAGCTGCCTGTCACTCGAGCCAATTCAGCAAAGGGGTGAATCCTATGAGGGTGTGTTCCAATCCTGCGGGCAGCGTGGGAGCAGCAGGTCGCCCACAGAAAGCTGCTCCCCGCCCCCCCCCTCCCCCAAGCCGCTGTGTATTGGGCAGAAGGACAGAGGTGGCGGGAATAGGAATTACAGGCAGGGGAAGTGGGCACGGGTAATCATCGCGGGGGCTGGGGGGTCGCAGAGGGCGGGCGCCCCGGGCCCAGACCCCAGGCCATAGCGGCTGGGGTTGTAACGAGCAGGTGCCTCCAGGACCGGATTGTCTCAGCCCGAGGGTGTCAATCTCTCCACAATGACAGGCGGCTCTGAAGGAGGATGGACCCGGTAGGATGTGAGCGCCAGGTCCCAGGGCCTGCGGCTTCCAGCCAGGTGAGAAGGGCTTTCTAACCAGAACAGAACCGTCAGCGAACAGGGCAGGACTGATAGTTCTTATTTTATTTCTTATAACTAATACTAGTCCCCAATATTCTATTTCTGCCCCTAACACTCCTGCACCCCATGGCCGACCCAGGCTACTCAGAGATGAGAGCACCCGGTGTGTGGAAGGTCCAAGCTGCGTCTCTTTGGCTGTGACTGGGGCTGGGTGGGGGGCTGGGTGGGGGGCTGGGTGGGGGGCTGGGCCTGCAGCTAAAATCCCCAGGTGGGTGGGGCCTCCACTTCATTGTGAGGAGAAGTGGTGCCCAGCCCCAGGGGCGCTGGAGGTAAAAGGATAAGGATGGGCCTGTGCCCCCCCCACCCCCACCCCTCGCTGGGCAGAGATTTGACCCCAGGATCCCTGCCTGGGCTCCAGCATCCTGGGCACAGTGCCCTCCCACCCGCCCCTGGTCTGGGGCCTCCCGGAGGATGTGCGAGGACAGGCTGGGCTAAGGAAGGAAGCGATAAAGACGCGTTCGCAGCTGCAGGGAGAAGGAGCTGGGGTGGAGGGGTGGCCCGGCCATCTCCACAGTTAAGGAGTCTGGGGAACCCCCTGGGCCGGCCGAAAATAGGGTCCCGTCTGGGCTGGGAGGAGGTAGGAGAACATTTCCAGGACGGGGCTGCGTTGGGAGGAGCCAGTGCTGAGGGAGTAGAAGGAGGGCTGCTTGTCGAGGACATCACGGGGCAGGAAGCGGATGCTGGGGGCTGGAGGGAGACGCGGGGAAGAGATTGAATGGGGGGAAGCAGCCCCCATTCTGGCCGGATGCTGTCTCCCCGTGTCCTCCGCACCTGGCCAGGCCGGAGGGGGCTCCTGGGTTGAGGTGCCCCAGAAACTCTGGGAGAGGAGGAGGGTGATGGGGGCTGCGGGGGCTATTTTTAAACTTGGAAAAAACGTGAGTGAGTTCATCTCCACCCCAGTTCGGCAGCGCAAAGGCCCCATTGTCCGGGCGCAGCGAGGGGAGGGGTGGACAATGGGGCTTGTGTGGGGAGGCACAGGGCGGGGAGGGGTCTTCTCACAGCTGGCCCACTGCGCCCGCCAGCCGGGCGGGGCGCGGACAGGGCCTCCAGCACACAGCGCCCCTGTTGGGGAGCTGGGGGTCTGGTGTCCCCGCCCATCCCAGGGAGCGGGCTGGGGCGGGACCCCGCAGCCTGGCTTTCCCAGGGCCTGTTCCCAGGCTCCCGGCATTCCGGCGCTCCCCGGGGAGCCGGGGAGCCGTGGCCTCCGCCGCAGCCCCCTCCCTGCCGCTGCCGGGGTGGGGGAGCGGGAGGGCAAGTGGGGGTACAGGCACTTCCTGGGGAGCAGGACCCGCACCCAGAGGAGGGCAGGGCGGGTCCCAGCGCTGCCACCGAGCCCCCACCCGCGGCGCCTCCGGGCGCTGCCCTTCCTGCCCCTCCGACCCGGCCGCTCCGCACGGAGGTGGACCGTCCTCCGCGCCCAGATCCGCCCAGCGGGGCCCGGGGGGGCGGGGCATCAGGCGCCGGGCGAACGTGACCATAAAAGCTCCTGTGGCGGCGCCGGCGGGGTGGGGTGGGGTGGGGTGGGAAGGGGGGCCCTGCTGGGGGCTCTGGTCCCTCCGGAAACCCCGAATGAATCCGGTCTGAGGCCTTTCCCAGTCGGGCGGCAGCATGATTCCGTTTGCTCGCTCCCCACTCGGGAAAGTGGGCGTCCAGGGCTGGGGGTGGGGTGGGGTGAGGTGGGGGGCCCCGGGGGTGCCTCCTGGGTGCCCAGTGGCCTGTGATGAAGGAAAGCAGGACCCTCCTGTCGGCTGGAATGGCGGGGCCTCCTGTCCTCCGTCCCGAGTCTCAGCTCTCTGTCCTCTGACGGCCTAACCCCTCCACCTGCTCACCCACCAGCACTGGAGACCCCAGCGCATTGGAGGGAGGGCTGGGAACGGGATACGGAGCTTCCATCTCTCCCCCTGGGGGAGGCTCACATCCGCTCCCCAAGTACCCCCCCCCCCCCATGTCTCCAGGGAGCAGTATAAAGTGACTGTGGCTTATCCCTGAGCAAGGGCCAGCTGGTCCATGGGAACCCTGGATGCGGGGTATTCTGGCCCCTCTCCTCGCCCCCACCCCCCTCCCAACCCCGGGCCACCTGGTCCCTCTCTGCCCCCCCACCCTACCCCCAACCCTAGGCCACCTGGCCCCTCTCCGGCCCCCCCAACCCCCCCAATCCCGGGCCACCTGGCCCTTCTCCGGCCCCACTGCCTCGTCTGCATTTGTTTTTCATTCCACACAAAGCTCCGAGCAGCCCAGGAGGAGGGACCTTGTTCCAGGACCCCCGCCCGCCCCCCAATCACCCGTGGGGTCTGTGATCCCCACTATGGTTGCCACAGCTGATCTTGGAGGAGGGGAGGGAAGTAGGAGAAAGAGGAGAGGAGGCAGCCGGACCTGCTCCTGCCTCCTGGACCTGCACCCCAGTGGCTGGGCTTTGAGGAGACGGAACGGGGAGAGGACGCCGGACTGGGAGTCAGAGGAAGGGCCCTGGCCGGCCTGCCCGGCTGGCTCTCACTTCCCCTCACTCCCACCCTGGACAGTGCGCTCGGCGTTGGCCTCAGACGGGCTGTGAGCGCCATGAAGGAATCCCTGCCACTACCTTGGGCGAGTGGCCGTTCTGACGGGAGGGGACCCGGCGGGTCAGGATGAGGGAGCAGCCACTCATGCTGGACATGCGGGCCTGACAACTCAGAGGTTTCACCGAAGGGCCGTTTTCATCACTGATGTTTGTCTTGATCTTTGCAACAGAACAACGAGGAAGCCGAAGCACAAAGACTTGTATGACCTAAAGTTACACAGCCTGTGAGTGATGGAACAGCATGGCTTTATTGTGCTGAAATAGACACAACATAAAACTTACCTTTTAACCATTTTAAGCGTACGATTCAGTGGCATGAAGTACATTCCCAATGTCATGCACTCGTGGCCACGGTTTAGGTCCAGAACCTTTTTATCACCCCAAGGAACTACAGTTTGAACCATGATTTATCTAACTCCAAAGCCTCCAGACCTGCAATAGTTTACGGCTGAATTAAGTAAACAGGTGACGGAAATGAAGTAGAGGACTGAATACCCCTGGATTCTGTGTGTAAACAGGAAGTGCAGCAGGAGTCAGAAAAGACAGCCATATCGCGGCCTCCTTTGCTGGGCTGGACAGCCATGGCCCGGAAGTGCGGTAGCTGCCATGAGGGGGTTTAGGAGGAGGAGCGGGAAAGACCACTGCAGGCAGGCGTGGCCACTGGGGCGGGGCGAGCAAAGAGGGAGGCTGGAGAAATGACAACCGCAAACTTGTGTGAGAGTTTCAAAGGTGGGACTGAACGGGGGGTGCGGTTGGGGGACATGGCTTGAAATTATATTGACAGGAAACTCACTACTTGCATTTCTTTTTATTTTTTTCTAATGTGTTTTTATTGATTTCAGAGAGAGGGAGAGAGAAACATCAGTGATGAGAAAGATCATTGATCACTGTCTCCTGCACACCCATCCGGGGATGGAGCCCTGATTGGGGATGACGCTCAATCACTGCGCAGCCACTACTTTCATTTCTATACGTTTACTTGGAGCCTTGAGGGTGCTTTAGCCACCACCACCACCTGTTGGCACCACCCTTGTGCAAACAGCTGGTTCTCAAGAAAGCATTACCGGGCGCACTAGACAGTCTGCAGGGTGGAGGGTGCCTTCATGTGGGAGCTGGTGCAGATGAGGTGGATTTAGGTGATGGAGGAGGAACTTGGAGCTTAAGATGGAGTAGGCAATGGGGAGCCACTGCAGGTTCTTAAGCAATGGCCAAAGGATGTGAAGAAAGTGGAATTTAGGTTTGCATAGCTTTCTCTAGTTCCTCTTGACTCAAGAGCACCCCCTGGTGCTCCTGGTTTGAATTTTTGTTCTCATTTTGTGGAGTAGGTGAGAGAGCGGGAGCAGCCAGACGCTTGGGCCTCATTTCAGTTGGTTCAATGGGATGATAGTGCTGCAGTGAAAACAGAAGTGACGTGCCAAGTACAGTGGGGCCTTGACTTATGAGTGTCCCGACTAACGAGTTTTTTGAGATACCAGCTGTCTCTCGGCCGATTTTTTGCATTGAGTTGATAGAGTAATTTGAGTTAACGAGCTCCTTAACGAGCTCGGTCTCGGGAACCAATTAAACTCCTAAGTCAAGGCCCCACTGTACTAGGGTGCAAATTACACGAAACAGCTACTTAACACAGCCTGGTGGGTGGAGGTCAAAGAGGGCTTCTCGGAAGAGTTGACACCTCGTTTCTTTTAAGAGATGGCGGTGGATGACCAGGCAGATGGAATGGGGTGTGCAGTTTAGTGTGACCCAGCATGTTGCGTGCAGGAGACCACGCAGCCGTTTGCCAGTGTGCTGGGAGGGAGGAATGAGCTCAGTGAGGGATCACAGAGGGTTTGTAAACCACAGGAAATCATCTAGGCCAGTGGCCGGCAAGCTCATTCGCCAACAGAGCCAAATATCAACAGCACAACGATTGAAATTTCTTTTGAGAGCCAAATTTTTTAAACTTAAGCTATATAGGCAGGTACATTGTTATTAACTTAATTAGGGTGCTCCTAAGGCTTAGGAAGAGCCACACTCAAGGGGCCAAAGAGCCGCATGTGGCTCGCGAACCACAGTTTGCCGACCACAGATCTAGAGCAACAGGACATGCACAGGTGGTTCTGAACAGGGGAGCGTCCACAATGCAGGCTCCAGAGGGAGAACCAAAGGCCCCACTTTCCAAGGTCCCACTTCCCTTCGCAGGTGTGTCCTGTCCCTCGGTGACTGAGGTTGGAGGCGCCAGGCCTCTGGGAGACCGCCTCCACACGCAGGTGCAGCCTACCTTTACCCTCAGAACGAATTCCTGTCCGGAAGAGCCCCCACTAGGATGAAAGGTAAGTGTGGGGGCCTCTTCCCTCTGTCACCCACGTGACTGAAACCCTCATGGCAGCTCCTGCTTCTTCCCACATCCAACGGGAGGTGGGACACACACCTTATCGAGTCCCCTGGAAACAGTCTGTGAGTCAACCCCACACAGCGGAGCACTGTGCCGCCGCTAAAGGAATAAGAATGACCTGTGTGTGCTAATATGGCGTGCTTGCTGGAATGTACACTACTTTCACATTAAAAATCTAAATATAGAACACCATATAATGTTCTTTTTGTGTTTTTTATTAATTAAATCTTTATTGTTCAGATTATTACATTTGTTCCTCATTTTTCCCCCCATAACTCCCCTCCACCCAGTTCCCATCCCACCCTCCTCCCTCACTCCCCACCCGCTGTCCTCATCCATAGGTGCACAATTTTTGTCCAGTCTCTTCCCGCATCCCCCTCACCCCTTTCCCCTCCAAGAATAGCCAGTCCATTCCCTTTCTATGCCCCTGATTCTATTATAATCACCAGTTCATTCTGTTCATCAGATTATTCACTTAATTTTCAGATTCACTTGTTGATAGATGTGTATTTGTTCATAATTTTTATCTTTACCTTTTTCTTCTTCTTCCTCTTCTTAAAGAATACCTTTCAGCATTTCATATAATACTGGTTTGGTGGTGATGAACCCCTTTAGCTTTTTCTTATCTGTGAAGCTCTTTATCTGACCTCCAAGTCTGAATGATAGCTTTGCTGGATAAAGTAATCTTGGTTGTAGGTTCTTGGCATTCATCTCTTTGAATATTTCTTGCCACTCCCTCCTGGCCTGCAAAGTTTCTGATGAGAAATCAGCTGACAGTCGTATGGGTGCTCCCTTGTAGGTAACTTAGTTTCTTTCTCTTGCTGCTTTTAAGATTCTCTGTCTTTTGCTCTTGGCATTTTAATTTTGATGTGTCTTGGTGTGGTCCTCATTGGATTCCTTTTGTTTGGGGTTCTCTGCACTTCCTGGACTTGTAAGTCCATTTCTTTCACCAGGTGGGGGAAGTTTTCTGTCATTATTTCTTCAAATAGGTTTTCAATATCTTGCTCTCTCTCTTCTTCTGGCACCCCTGTAATTCGGATGTTGGTACGCTTGAAGCTGTCCCAGAGGCTCCTTACACTATCTTCGTATTTTCGGATTCTTTTTTCATTTTGCTTTTCCGGTTGGGTGTTTTTTGCTTTTTCGTATTTCAAATCGTTGACTTGATTCTTGCAATCCTCTAGACTGCTGTTGGGAGTCTGTATAATATTCTTTATTTCAGTCAGTGTATGCTTAATTTCTAGTTGGTCCTTTATCACAACCTTGAGGGTCTCATTAGATTTCTTGTAGATCTCATTAAGTTTATCAGCAGTTTCTAGAAAATTCTTGAAAAACCTTAAAAGTGTGGTTTTGAACTCTATATCCAGTAGTTTGCTTTCCTCCATTTCTGTCATTTGTGTCCTTTTTCTTTGTCTCCGCATTTTTTATGCTTCCCTGTGTTGATAAAGTGGTTTTCTGTGCTAGGTGTCCTCTAGGGTCCAATGGTTCAGCCTCCCCAATTACCTGAGGAGGACACTCTTGGTGCACCCCCTTGTGGTCTTTGTGCACAGTCTTGTTGTAGTTAAGCCTTGATTGTTGTAGGTATCACTCACTGGGAGGAATTGACCTCCAGACCAATTGGCTGTGAGAATCAGCTGTGTCTGCAGTGGAAGAACTTCTGTGCTGGAGACACCTCTCTGGGGCAAGACTTGCTTCAATGGGGCTTTGGTGCTCACTGAGTCTGCCCCCTGAGTGTGTCCTTTATGGTTCCACGGAGCTGCAAACTGGATGGTCCCACTCTGACCTCTGGGTTTCCTGGCTTGTGGATCTCTAGGGAGGTGCTAATCTAGCCTTTGCCTGAGGCTATCAAGAAAAAACCTCCCTGCAGGGCTTGGGTGGAGCGGGTCCCACAGGATCAACAGGGCGGGGCTAGCAGTTATGGCTGCTCTCAGTCCTGCCTTCAGAGGCTCTGCTTCTCAATGTCCCAGTAATCACTGCAAGCCCCTCAGAGAGAAAGCTGCCCTCGAGTTCCGACCGATGCCAGACAGTCCCACTTCTCCCGTATGAGTCTGGGTCCCTAGAGACTCACCCAGAACTGGAGCTCAGAGCCTGAGACTCCCTCCCGATTGAAAACCACAACCACGCCCTCAGCCGCCAGCCCGCTCCGAATGCACCTCCGCACCTTAGTATTTTACTTCTGCACTTCTGCACCTCCTCTGAATCTCGGTATGCTTTTCTCTTTCCTTCTAGTTGTAGAATTTCCACTCAGCCAGCCTTCCTGTGGTTCTGGATGATGTCCGTTCCATCTTTTAGTTGTTTGTGAAGTGGTTGTTTGCGGCAGCAAACTCCGGTGTTTACCTATGCTGCCATCTTGGTTTTCTCTCTTTTTGTGTTTTTAAAATAAATCTTTATTGTTGAATGTATTACGTATGTCCCTTTTCTCCCATTGATTCCTTATAGCTGCCTCGCCCCCCGCCCTAGGCCTTCACCACCCTAGTGCCTGTGTCTATGGGTTATGCATGGACACATATAAGTTCTTTGGTTGGTCACTTCCCACCCACCAACCTAGGCCTTCCCTCCGAGATTCTGCACTCTGTTCTATGCTTCTATGTCTCTGGATCTAATTTGTTCAACAGTTTATTTTGTTCCTTAGATTCCACATGTGCGTGAGATCATGTGACACTTGTCTTTCTCTGACTGGCTTATTTCACTCAGCATGATACTCTCCAGGCCCCTCCATGCTATCTCAAAGGGTAAGAGATCCTTCTTTTTCTACTGCTGCACAGTATTCCATGGGATAAATGTACCACAGCTTTTTATCCACTCGTCTGCTGATGGGCCCTTGGGCTGTTTCCAGACCTTGGCTATTGTAAATTGTGCTCCTATGAACATAGGGGTGCATACATTCTTTCTGATTGGTGTTTCGGGTCTCTAGGATATATTCCTAGAAGTGGGATCACTGGGTCAAATGGCAGTTCCATATTTAATTTTTGAGGAAACTCCATACTGTTTTCCATAGTGGCTGCACCAGTCTGCATTCCCACCAGCAGTGCAAGAGGGTTCCCTTTTCTCCATATCCTTGCCAGCACTTGTCAGTTGTTGATTGGTTGATGGTAGCTATTCTGACCAGTGTGAGGTGATACCTCATTGTTGTTTTAATTTGCATCTCTCTGATGATCAGGGGCTTGGAGCATTTTTCACATCTCTTGGCCTTCTTGTATGTCCACTTTGGAGAAGTGTCTATTTAGGTCCTTTGCCCATTTAATTGGATTGTTTTGTGTTCCTTCTGTTAAGTTGTATGAGTTCCTTATACATTTTGGGTATTAACTCTTTATCAAATGTATCATTGCCAAATATGTTCTCCCATACAGTGGGCTCCATTTTATTTCTTTTTTTATTTTTATTGATTTCAGAGAGGAAGGCAGAGGGAGAGAGAGAAACCTCAATGATGAGAGAGAATTATTGATTGGCTGTCTCCTGCACACCCCCAACTGGTGATCGAGCCCACAACCCAGGCATGTGCCCTTGGGACCCTTCAGTCCATAGTCCGACGCTCTATCCACTGAGCTAAACCAGCCAGGGCTCCATTTTCATTTTGTTGATAGATTCTTTTGCTGTGAAGAAGCTTTTTATTTTGATGTAGTCCCATTTGTTTTTCTCTCTATTTCTTCTCATTGCAGCAGTCCCTTTAGCATTTCTTGCCGTGCTGGTGCAGTGTAACTAGCTCCTTTAGCCTTTTTTTTTTTCTTTTGGTCTGGGAAGCTCTTTATTTTACCATCTGTTTTAAAGGATAGTCTTGCTGGATATAGTAGTCTTGGTTTCAGATCTTGGCTTTTCATTTCTTTGAATAATTCATGCCATTCCCTTCTGGCCTGTAGAGTTTTTGATGATAAATCAGCTGAGAGCCTTATGGGAGCTCCTTTGTAGATATCAAATTGCTTTTCTCCTGCTGCCTTTAAGATCCTCGTTGTCTTAAATGTTTGACATTTTAATTATGATGTGTCTGGGCATGGACCTGTTTGGGTTCTTCTTGCTTGGGGTTCTCTGTGTTTCCTGAACTTGTGTGACTTTTTCCTTCACCAGGTTTGGGAAGTTTTCTGCCATTATTTCTTCAAACACATTCTCTATCCCTTGTCACTTTCTTCTCCTTTTGGCACTCCTATTATACAAATATTGTTACGTTTCATGTTGTCTCACAGCTCCCTTAAGCTGTCCTGTTTTCAAATTGTTTTTCTTTTTGGTTCTCTGACAGTGATTTTTTCCTACTTTGTCTCTATGCAGTCTCCACTTTTTGTCTTTGGTTATCAGGGTTCTCTCCAGCTACTCTTCAGTTGATTATTCAGGGTGGTTTTTTTGTATTTTAGTTGTAATTCCAGTTTGGTCCTGGAAGCATGTTAGTGTAGCTTCCACTTACTCCACTGCCATTTTGAAATTCAATCACTTGGTTGTTAAGTTCTGTTCTTCTTTTTAAAATTCTCACCCAAGGATATTTTCCCACTGACTTTTAGGGAGAGTGGAAGAGAGAGGGAAAGACAGAGAGAAACATTGATGTGAGAGAAACACATTGATTGGTAGCCTCCTGCATGAGCCCAAACCAGGGCCTGGCCCAGGGAGGAGCCTGCAACCAAGGTACATGCCCTTGACTGGAATGTTACCGGGGACCCTTTCAGAATGTTACCTTTTGTATAAGAATGGATGGACATTTTAAAAAATATATATTTTTATTGATTTCAGAGAGGAAGGGAGAGGGAGAGAGATATAGAAATATCAATGATGAGAGAGAATCATTGATCAGCTGCCCCCTGCACAGCCCCCACTGGGGATCAAGCCTGCAACCCCAGCATGTGCCCTTGACTGGAATCGAATCCAGAACCCTTTAGTCTGCAGGCTGACACTCTATCCACTGAGCCAAAGCAGCTAGGGCTGGATGGACATTTTATATATAACATATCTCTATACTTTCAAGTAGGAACAATAAAAGGACTAAAACCAAATCAAAATAGGTACCTAAAGAGGGGTGGAACAAGCCACCCTTAATATTTACTGGGCCAGATCAGAGTACAAATGAAGGCTCACCTATCATATGTCAAAATACTTGAATTATCTGAAAGCTGTTAAATATGCTCTATCCTCTTACCTTAACAAATACATTTTCTAATGACAAAATTTAAAAAATATGTAAAGTGCCTAACTAGCGTGGTTCAGTGGTTGAGTGTCGACCTATGAATCAGATCATGGTTCAATTCCCAGTCAGGGCACATGCCCGGGTTGCAACATCCCCAGTGTGGGGCGTGCAGGAGGCAGCCGATCCATGACTCTCTCTCATCATTGATGTTTCTCTCTCTCTCCCTCTCCCTTCCTCTCTGAAATCAATAACCATAGCTATGGTTCTTGTGTGACTTAAAGTCAATAAAATATCCAAGATAAATTAACTTAAAGATGGGCCAGCAATGTCTGCATAAGTAATAAGTCATATGTAATTTATAAATTTATAACTTACATATGTATTTCATTAAACTAATTTTTCTTGCTTTAATTTTGGTAGAGTCCCTAATTGTATTATTATAATAAAATTTTTCTCATGAAGTATGTTCTATTGCCAGGAATGCTAAATTAAATGACCTTGCTTTTTAAAAAAAATTTATTGATTTGGGGGGTAGGGGGAGAGAGAAACATTGCTTTATTGTTCCACTTATTTCTGTATTCATTGGTTGATTCCTGGATGTACCCTAATGGGGGATCAAACCCGCAACCTTGGTATATTGGGACAACCAGCTGAGCCACTCAAACAGTACTAATTGACATTTCTTGAATTATTGCTTTTTAGATATTTAAAAGAGTAATTTTAATTTGGAGAAACTTTGACCCACATTGAAATTATTACTGATATTTTTAAAGCCAATACTTAGATTCAGAACTGAATCATAAATTTTGTCATGTTCAAACATTATAAAGGAGTCACATATAATAAACATTTTTCCCCAGAAAATGTTTCTTCATCATATAAATCTTAATTGTTTATACTGTCATTTACACCATTTCTTAATGCAATATCTATATCTATTAGGTGTTTCATAAGTTTTATTTTTTTCAAAAAAATTTTAAATATATTTTTATTGATTTGAGAAAGGGAGAGGGAGATAAAATCATCAATGAGAATCATCGATTGGCTGCCTCCTGTACGCCCACACGGGGGATCGAGCCTGCATCCTGGGCATTTGCCCTAACCAGGAATCGAACCATGACCTCCTGGTTCATAGGTTGATGCTCAACCACTGAGCAACACTGTCTGGGCTAAAATTCTTTAATGCTGAAATATTATAAAGAAAACTCCAAAGGCTATGGGGTAGGAGAAAAGTGCACAACCCATTGGCCTCTCCTTCTTCCTCTATGCATTCAAATCCCTATCTCCCCTTGTCTGTTTTCCCATTTCTTCCCTCTCCTTTTCTGGCAAAAGGAGCCTTTTCGTTCTTTGACCCTAAGAGCATACTGCACAGGGGACACTGCCCCCGTTCTCCCCCCTGGCCCACTCTGGTTTCTCCTGTCCTCTGTTCTTTTGCTGGTGCTCTGTATTGGTGGGTGTGGGTAACAGGACAGCCATGGGCTTTGGGGGACCTTTAACTGTCTTCTTCTTCTTCTTTTTTTCTGTTTATAGAAACACTAAACACTCAATTCCAGAGAACCAAAAATTGCACCTTCCCACCGAACACTACTAAGGGGCATGTCTTCTGCTCCATACCTTTTCTGTTTTTCTTTTTCTTGTTAATGCTTTTAAAAACAAGAGTTTTTATTTTTATTTATTTATTTATTTATTATTATTTTTTTAATATATTTTATTGATTTTTTACAGAGAGGAAGGGAGAGAGATAGAGAGTTAGAAACATCGATGAGAGAGAAACACCGATCAGCCGCCTCCTGCACACCTCCCCCTGGGGATGTGCCCGCAACCAAGGTACATGCCCTTGACCGGAATCGAACCTGGGACCCTTGAGTCCGCAGGCTGACGCTCTATCCACTCAGCCAAACCGGTCAGGGCTTTATTTTTTAAATATATTTTATTGATTTTTTACAGAGAGGAAGGGAGAGGGATAGAGAGTTAGAAACATAGATGAGAGAGAAATATCAATTAGCTGCCTTCTGCACACTCCCCACTGGGGATGTGCCTGCAACCAAGGTACATGCCCTTGACTGGAATCAAACCTGGGACCTTTCAGTCCGCAGGCCGATGCTCTATCCACTGAGCCAAACCGGTTAGGGCAAAAACAAGAGTTTTTAATATAAATAAAGCTTTTAAAGTGTGAATAAAAAGAAAACTCCAAAAAGCAAAAACACAAAAAACTCCAAAGAGTAGCATGTCCCTACATTTCTTCAAATCTCTCTTCAATTAAGACTATACCTTAATATTGGCCTGAAGATTCTGTCTATAGATATTAGTTTGGGAATTATTTACATATGAATCTTTTCTTTTATGGCCATGCAGACATTTCCATTTCCTTGTTTTAGCTTCTATACATATATATTTAACTCTATTTTGAAACAGCTTTAAATATTTAGAAAAGTTGGAAGAAGAATCCTTGTATACCGCTTTTCTTAATCTAGAGTCATGGATTATTAACTGCCATTTTGCTTTTTTCTTCAGGTTTTTTTTTAAAAAATATTGACAGTATTACAGATGTCTCCCATTTCCCCCGTCTCCCTTTACCCACCTCTCCCAGCTTCTACCCATCCCCCAGGTCTTCACCACCCTATTGCCCATGTCCAGGGGCTTTGCATATAAGTAAGTTCTTTGATTTATCTTTCCTTGTCCCCCACCCCCACAATGAGGTATGCCAGTCTGTTCCATGCCCCCATACTTTGGGTATTATTATTATTTTTTGAACACTTATCCATTTTATTTTAAAATATTCCCCAAGAAGTCATTTCATTAGATGACTACTAATGAAGGTTACTTATGTATATATACAGTTGTGTATTTCTAAGGTAAATGCAAGTAAGCCATTTTGTTGTTGATTTTTTTTTTAATCTCTTAAGGCCCTGGATGGTGTGGCTCAGTTGGTTGGGCATTGTCCTGTGCATTGAAAGGTTGCAGGTTCGATTCCAGTCAGCGCACATCCCTGGGTTTCAGGATCGATCCCCGGTTGGGGATGTGCAGGAGGCAGCCAAGCCATGCTTCTCTTTCACATTGATATCTCTCTCTCTCTCTCTCTCTCTCTCTCTCTCTAAAAATCAATTTTAAAATCTTTTTAAAAATCTCTTAAGGACTTTTATATTTTGTGAATTTGAAGAGTTAATGTGATCTTAGTTATTTTTTCCGTTATTTTGGTTTTGAAAAAAAAATCTACACAAGTGAAAAAACAATAATAATCCTATATAATAAAGAGCTAAGATGCAAATGGTCACCACACCCTCATGCCAGCACATCATCACTCCATAACGGCTGACACTCAACACTGGGGAGAGAGGGATGGGGGCCAACCAGGCACAAATGAGCTTGCGAGTGAGGAATGGGGACAAGCCAGGCACAAAGGAACTTGCAGGAGAGGAATGGGGACCAGCCAGGCTGCAGCCCAGGAGAGGGACAAGCCGCCTGCCCTACGGTCCCAAACACCAGCAGCTGGGGCTGCAGCCTGGGAGAGGGACAAGCCACCCACCCCGCGGTCCCCCTGCAGCTGTGGCTGACTCAGATGAAGTCGGCCCAGGTCCTGGGTGTCTGTGGCTGGCCAGAGGGAGGGAAGCCTGGGTCCCAGGTGCAGGGCGAGGCAGAGGCGTTAGGGGCGATCAGGCCAGCAGGGGAACAGTTAGGGGCAATCAGGGCAGGCAGGCAGGCAGGTGAGTGGTTAAGAGACAGCGGTCCCAGATTTCGAGAAGCAGTTGGACATCCCCCGAGGGGTCCTGGATTGGAGAGGGTGCAGGCCGGGCTGAGGGACGCCCCCCTTCCCCCCCTCCATGCACAAATTTCATGCACTGGCCTCTAGTAATACATACAATCAAAGAGCCAAGACAGACACCCAGCTCCAAAGTGAATTCCCCTCCAGGACTCTTGGCCTTGTTTCTTTGAAGAAGTCCGTTTCTTTGGTGAAGCTTTCCTCCTCTTAGTGGTTAGTTGGATGAGTGATCTTGGTGGGTGAATACCTACTGTGTGCTTAGCCTCCTGGGATGGCTGACGGTGGTCATAGTGGCTCACTGATGGAAGCATAGGCCAGGTGGCAAGGACAACCTCACCGAGTGTGCTGATAACCCTAAGAGGGGTGCCATCACTACCTGCTGCAATACCTTCTAGCCAAGGTGGGCTTCAATGGGAGGGAGGGGGCTTGGTATGCGCTCCCAGGAGGTGGAGCTGAGTGAAGAGCAGCTGATCCACACCAGGCAGGGCTGCTTAGGGAACCAGCTCTGATAGCAGCCAGAAGCCCATCGGGCCACATGGGCATTCTGGCATGTGGGCTGCCAGTGAGGGGCCACACTTACAGCAGCCTTGCTCGTCCGAGCCATTCTCGCCGTCTATCTGGCCGTCACATCTCCAGAACTCAGGAATACAACGGCTGAGGCGACCCCCACAGCTGAAGTCCTCCACCTTACAGGTGACAGACTTACATGTCTCCTGGGATTCATTAGACTGGTCTGGCACTCGGCACTCCCATCACAAACCCACTTGTAGGCAATGCATTTCCCATCTTGGCACTGGAACTCGTTTCTCTCACAATTGCCTCCCACTGCAGGCATCTCCGCAGCGAGGAGCAGGACGGGCAGCCAGCACAGCCTCGTGCTCTCCGCGGTGCCCGGCCCCGGCTGCCGGCCCGTTCGTAGTGTCTGCGTGGCAACCTCGGGCTTCGCACAGCCCGGCGGCGACTGCACCTTGGGTATTATTTTGTTGGTCAATTTGTTTTGTTCATTAGATTCCACAAATAAGTGAGATATATGATATTTGTCTTTCTCAGGCTGGCTTATTTCACTTAGCACAATGGTCTCCAAGTCCCTCCATGCTGTCCCAAAGGGTAACAGATCCTTCTTTTTACAGCTGCATAGTGCTCCATGTGTAAATGTCCCACAGCTTTTTGTTGTTGTTGTTAATCCTCACCTGAGGATATTTTCCCATTGATTTTTAGGGAGAGTGGAAGAGAGAGAGAAAGACAGAGACAAATATTGATGTGAGAGAAACACATCGATTGGTTGCCTCCTGCACAAGCCCTGACCAGGGCCCAGGCTGGGGAGGAGCCTGCAACCAAGGTACCTGCCCTTGACTGGAAACGAACCCAGGACCTTTTGGTCTGCAGGCCAATGCTCTATCCACTGAGCCAAACCGGCCAGGGCTCCCACAGCTTTTTTATTCACTCATCTGCTGATGGGCACTTAGGCTGCTTTCAAATCTTGGCTATTGTAAACAAAACTGCAATGAACATAGGGATGCATATATTATTCTGAATAAGTATTTTGGGTTTCTTAGGATAAATCCACAAAAGTGAAATTTCTGGATCACAAAGCAATTCCATTTTTAAAAAAATATATTTTATTGATTTTTTACAGAGAGGAAGGGAGAGGAATAGAGAGTTAGAAACATCGATGAGAGAGAAACATCGATGAGCTGCCTCCTGCACACCCCCTACTGGGGATGTGCCCGCAACCAAGGTACATGCCCTTGACCAGAATCGAACCTGGGACCCCTCAGTCTGCAGGCTGACGCTCTCTCCACTGAGCCAAGCCGGTCAGGGCAAGACAGTTCCATTTTTAATTTTTGAGGAAACTCCATACCGCTCTTCATAGTGGCTACTCCAATCTGTATTCCCACCAACAGTGCACGAAGGTTCCCTTTTCTCCACATCCTTGCCAACACTGGTTGTTTGTTGATTTATTGATGATAGTCATTCTGACAGGTGTGAGTTGATACCTCATTGTCGTTTTAATTTGCATCTCTCTGACAATTAGTGATGTTGAGTATCTTTTCATATGTCTATTGACCAGCTGCATGTCCTTTTTGGAGAAGTGTTTATTCAGGTCCTTTGCCAATTTTTTTTAATTGGATTGTTTGGGTATTTTGGTGTTGAGTTTTGTAAGTTCTTTATAAATTTTGGATATTAACCCCATGTCAGATATATTGGTTAATATATTGTCCCATTCGTTTTGTTGATGGTTTCCTTTGCTATGTGAAAACTGTTCAGTATGGTGTAGTCTGATTTGTTTATATTCTCTGTTGTTTCCCTTGCCCAAGGAGAAATAGCAGAAAAAAATATTGCTATAAGAAATGTCTGAGATATTACTATGTATCTTTTCTTCTAGGATTTTTATGGTTTTGAGTCCAATATTTAAGTCAACAGAAACATTTCAGACCAGAAGGGATTGGCATTAAATATTCAAAGTGATGAAAATCAAGGACCTACAACCAAGACTACTTTACCCAGCAAGGTTATCTTTTAAAATTGAAGGAGAAATAAACAGCCTCCCAGACAAGAAAAAGCTAAAGGAGTTTATTACCACCAAATCAGCATTATAAGAACTGTTAAAGGGCCTTCTTTAAGAAGGAGGAGAAGGGGAAGGAAGAGGAGGAGGAGGAGGTGAGGAGGAGGGAGAAGATGAGAAGAAAACAAAAACAGGAATGTAATTAAAAGAATAAAATGGCAATAAATGTGTATCTATCAATAATTACTTTAAATGTAAATGGCTTAAATGCTCTAAATAAAAGACAGATAGCTGAACAAATAAGAAAATATGACCCATATACTGGGTCTCCCCAAAAAATGTACACACACTTCAATAGCTAATAACTCAACTGATGTTTCTTTCTTTTCGATTTAACCCATTAGAATGGGTTAAATAATTATTCAAAAGGTGAATACACTTTTTTGGGACACCCTGTATATGCTGTCTACAAGATACGCCCCTCATAATGAAAAGATACACACAGACTAAAAGTAAAGGGATGGAAAAAGATATTTCATGTAAATGGAAATTAAAAAAAAAGCTGAGGTAGCAATACTTATATCAGACAAAATAGACTTTTAAAAAGGACAAAGGCTGAGGCCAGTTTGGCTCAGTGGATGGAGCGTCGGCCTGTGGACTGAGGGGTCCCGGGTTCGATTCCGGCCAAGGGCATGTACCTGGGTTGCGGGCACATCCCCAGTGGGAGATGTGCAGGGGGCAGCTGATCGATGTTTCTCTCTCATCAATGTTTCTAACTCTCTATCTCTCTCCCTTCCTCTCTGTGGAAAATCAATAAAATATATTTAAAAAAAAATAAGGACAAAGAATGATACTACATAATGATAAAGGGAGTAATTCAACAAGATGCTATAACCCTTATAAACATTTATGTACTCAACAGAGGAACATCTAAATATAAAGCAGATCTTGCTGGATATGAAGGGAGAGATGGACAGTCACAGTAGGGGATTTTAACACCCTGTTGACATCGATGATAGATCTTCTAGACAGAAAATGCCTAGATTAAGTGGCCTTAAATGGCACACTAGGTCAGATGGATCTAATTGATATCTTTAGAGCATTTCACCCCAAACAGCAGAATATACCTTCTTTTCAGTGCACATGGAACATTTTCTAGGAAAAACCACATATTAGGACACAAAACAAATCTCAATAATTTAAGAATATTAAAATAATATCAAGCATCTTCTCTGAAACTGGAAATCAGCCTCAAGAAAAAACTGAAAAACACACAAAGACATGGAGGCCAAATAACATATTACTAAACAATGAATGAGTTAACAATGAGATCAAAGAAGATATCAAAAGATACCTTGAAACAAATGAAAATGAGGTACAACAACTCAAAATCTATAGGATGCAGTGAAAGCAGTCCTAAGAGGGAAATCCATAGCATTACAGGCCTATCTCAAAAAACAAGAGAAGTCTCAAACAATCTAACTTTACATTTAAAGACACTTGAAAAAGAACAAACAAACCCCAAAGTGAGTATAAGAAAGAAAATAATAAAGATCAGAGCAGAAATAAATAAAATGGAGTCTAAAAAATCAATACAAAAGATCAATGAAACCAAGAGCTAGTTCTTTGAAAAGACAGAAAAGATTGACAAACCTTTAACCAGACTCATGAAGATAAAAAAGAGAGTGTAGCAATAAATCAGAAATGAAAGAGGTGAAGTATTACCAAAGTAATACAAAGGATGGAAAGAAAATATTACAAACAACCATACGCCAAAAAATTGGACAATGGACAAAATGTATAAACTCCTAGAATATACAAGCTTCCAAAACTGAATCAGGAAGAAGCGCAGGATCTGAACAGACAGATTACAACCAGTGAAACTGAAGCAGCAATAAAAACACTCCCAACAAAACTTCCCGGACCAGATGGCCTCACAGATAAATTCTACCAAACATTCAAAGAAAAACTAACACATCCTTCACAAACTATGCCAAAATATGCAAGAGGAAAGAAGACTCCCAGGCTCACTTTACAAGGCCAGCATGATCCTAATTCCAAAACCAGATAAAGACACTGCAAAGAACGAAAATTACAGGGCAATATCCCTGATGAACATAATGGATCCAGCAATATTTAAAAAGATCACACACCATGATCAGGTGGGATTTATTCTGGGGATTCAAGGTTGGTACAATATCCACAAATCAATAAACGTGAGACACCACATAAACAAAATGAAGGATAAAAACCATATGATCAGCCTGACTCAGTTGCTGAGCATCAACCTATGAACCAGGAGGTCACAGTTTGATTCCTGGTCAGGACACATGCCAGGGTTGTGGGCTCAATCCCCAGTGTGGGGAATGCAGGAGGAAGCTGATCAATGATTCTCTCATTGATGTTTCTTTCTCTCTCTCCCTCTCCCTCTCTGAAATCAATTCACACACACACACAAAAACACTGATCATATCAATAGACAAAGAAAAAGCACTTGACAAAATCCAGTACTCATTTATATATCAGTATATAAAAGCCTATGTAACCAAATGACTGGTTGACCGGTCGCTATGACATGCACTGACCACCAGGGGGAAGACTCTCAATGCAGGAGCTGCCACCTGGTGGTCAGTGTCCTCCCACAGCAGGAATGTTGCTCAGCTGACCGACCAGCCCCGGTGGCAGCCACTCCCTCCCTCAGTAGTCCTGCCGGTCCAATCTCTGGAGAACGTGCCAGGCACCGAAGGAACAGTGCTTCCGGCATGATCCCGACAGCACCACTGGCCTCCTGGAAGTCAGCCTCTGGCACCGTGGCTGCTTCCCCTCCCTAGATGCTCCCCAAGGAAGAAACCATATCAAAGCAGCTGCCAGGTGGCTCCTGGCAACCGGTGTGAACATCAGCAGGAAGGATCCAGATCCCGGGCAAGCAAGGGTGTCCCACTGCCGGCGTGGAGGGCCGATTGAGCCCCAGTCCCCCCATCGCCCTTGGGACAGGCACCAGATGCAGGGCTCACTGTTGGCAAGTGCTGCTGTGGTGGCGCAAGCCTCTCTCGATCAAGACTGACTGGGTGTGAGCCTGTGGCAGGAGCAGTGGGGCCGGGATGAGCGGGAGTGGCAGGCAGGAGTGGCAGGTGGCATTGGACTGCGGGTTTCGACCCAATCCCTGCAGGCCATGCTGAGGGCCTCCACCCATGCACGAATCCATGCACCGGGCCTCTAGTTTAAGATAAAAACTCTCAGCAAAGAGGGAATAGAGGGAATATACCTCAACATAATAAAGGCCACATATGACAAACCCACAGCCAACATCATACTCAATGGGCAAAAACTATAAGCATTTCCCTTAAGATTGTGAGCAAGACAGGGATGTCCATAGTACTGGAAGTACTAGCCACAGAAATTAGACAAGAAGAAGAAATAAAAGGCATCCAAATTGGAAAAGACGGAGAAACCAAGATGGCGGCATAGGTTAACGCCGGAGATTGCTGCCTCGAACAACCACTTCAAAAAACAACGAAAAGACGGAACGGACATCATCCAGAACCACAGGAAGGCTGGCTGAGTGGAAATTCTACAACTAGGAGGAAAGAGAATATCATACCCAGACTCAGAGGAGGCGCAGTGCTGAAGTGAAATACTCAGGTGCGGAGTGCTCGCGGAGCGGGCTGGCGGCGGAGGGCGTGGTTGTTGTTTTCAATCGGGAGGGAGTTTCAGACTCTGAGCTTCAGATCCGGGCGAGTCTCTAGGGATCCAGACTCAAACGGGAGAAGCGGGACTGTCTGGCTTCGGTCGGAACTCGAAGGGAGCTTTCTCTCCGAGGTTTGCAGCGGTTGCTGGGACTCTGTGAGGCAGAGCACCTAGGGACGGAACTGAGAGCAGCCATAACTGTTCGCTCCAGCCGCCATGTAGATCCCCGGGGACCCGCCCCGCCCAAGCCCTGCGCAGAGCCATTTGCCGGATAGCCTCAGGCAAACGCTAGATTAGCACCGCCCTAGAGATCCAGCACAGCTCTCCCACTGCAGACACAGCGGACTCTCATAGCCAGTTAGCCTGGAGATCAAATCACCCCCGGTATTGCCGACAACAATCAAGGCTTAACTACAACAAGACTGTGCACAAAGACCACTAGGGGGTGCACCAAGAAAGCATAAAAAATGCGGAGACAAAGAAACAGGACAAAAATGTCAATGGAGGATATTGAGTTCAGAACCACACTTTTAAGGTCTCTTAAGAACTGTCTAGAAGCCGTCGATAAATGTAGTGAGATCCTCAAGAAAAATAATGAGACCCTCGATGTTATGATAAAGAACCAACTAGAAATTAAGCATACACGGACTGAAATAATGAATACTATACAGACTCCCAACAGCAGACCAGAGGAGCGCAAGAATCAAGGCAAAGATTTGAAATACGAAGAAGCAAAAAACACCCAACCAGGAAAGCAAAATGAAAAAAGAATCCGAAAATACGAAGATAGTGTAAGGAGCCTCTGGGACAACTTCAAGCGTACCAACATCAGAATTATAGGGGTGCCAGAAGAAGAGAGAGAGCAAGATATTGAAAACCTATTTGAAGAAATAATGACAGAAAACTTCCCCAACCTGGTGAAAGAAATAGACTTACAGGTCCAAGAAGCGCAGAGAACCCCAAACAAAAGGAATCCAAAGAGGACCACACCAAGACACATCATCATTAAAATGCCAAGAGCAAAAGACAAAGAGAGAATCTTAAAAGCAGCAAGAGAAAGAAACTCAGTTACCTACAAGGGAATATCCATACGTCTGTCAGCTGATTTCTCAACAGAAACTATGCAGGCCAGAAGGGAGTGGTAAGAAATATTCAAAGTGATGAATGCCAAGAACCTACAACCAAGATTACTTTATCCAGCAAAGCTATCATTCAGACTTGAAGGTCAGATAAAGAGCTTCACAGATAAGGAAAAGCTAAAGGAGTTCATCACCACCAAACCAGGATTATATGAAATGCTGAAAGGTATCCTTTAAGAAGAGGAAGAAGAAGAAAAGGTAAAGATACAAATTATGAACAACAAACATGCATCTATCAACAAGTGAATCTAAGAATCAAGTGAGTAAATAATCTGGTGATCATAATAGAATCAGGGACATAGAAAGGGAATGGACTGACTATTCTTGGGGGGGAAAGGGGTGTGGGAGATGCGGGAAGAGACTGGACAAAAATCGTGCACCTATGGATGAGGACAGTGGGTGGGGCGGGAACTGGGAGGAGGGGAGTTATGGGGAGAAAAAAGAGGAACAAATGTAATAATCTGAACAATAAAGATTTAATTTAAAAAAAACAAATTGGAAAAGAGGAAGTAAAACTGTCCTTATTTGCAGACGACATGATATTATACATACAAAACCCTAGAGACTCCATCAAAAAACTACTAGACTTAATACATGAATTTGGCAAGGTAGCAGGATACAAAATTAACCCCAAGAAAACTAAGGCATTTCTATACACCAATAGTGAACTTTCAGAAAGAGAGACTAAAAAAACAATCCCATTTACCATCGCACCAAAAAAATTAAGCTACCTAGGAATAAACTTAACTAAAGAGGTAAAAGACCTCTACTCAGAAAACTACAGGACGTTGAAAAAAGAGATAGTGGAAGACATAAACAGATGGAAGAACATACTGTGTTCATGGATTGGTAGAATCAACATCATTAAAATGTCCATACTACCCAAAGCAATCTATAAATTCAATGCACTTCCCATTAAAATACCAATGGCATACTTCACAGATCTAGAACGAACTCTCCAAAAATTCATCTGGAATAAAAAAAGACCCCGAATAGCTGCAGCAATCCTGAAAAAGAACAAAGTAGGTGGGATCTCAAGACCAGATATCAAGCTGTATTACAAAGCCACTGTTCTCAAAACTGCCTGGTACTGGCACAAGAACAGACATATAGATCAATGGAATAGAATAGAGAGCCCAGAAATCGGCCCGAACCAATATGCTCAATTAATATTTGACAAAGGAGGCAAGAACATACAATGGAGTCAAGATAGTCTCTTCAATAAATGGTGTTGGGAAAATTGGACAGATACATGAAAGAAAATGAAACTAGACGACCAACTTATACCATACACAAAAATAAACTCAAAATGGATAAAGGACTTAAATGTACGACGGGAAACCATAAAAATTCTAGAAGAATCCAAAGGCAACAAAATCTCAGACATATGCCAAAGCAATTTCTTCATTGGTACAGCTCCTAGGGCACTTGACACTAAAGAGAAAATGAACAAATGGGACTACATCAAAATAAAAAGCTTCTGCACAGCAAAAGAAACCATCAACAAAGCAACAAGAAAGTCCACTGCGTGGGAAAACATATTTGCCAATGTCATATCTGATAAGGGCCTAATCTCCAAAATTTATAGGGAACTCATACAACTTAACAAAAGGAAGATGAACAATCCAATAAAAAAATGGGCAAAGGATCTAAATAGACACCTTTCAAAAGAGGACATTCAGAAAGCCAAGAGACATATGAAAACATGCTCAGTCACTAATCATCCGAGAGATGCAAATCAAAACAACAATGAGGTACCATCTCACATCTGTCAGACTGGCTATCATCAACAAATCAACAAACGACAAGTGCTGGAGAGGATGTGGAGAAAAAGGAACCCTCCTTCACTGCTGGTGGGAATGCAGACTGGTGCACCCACTATGGAAGACAGTATGGAGTTTCCTGAATGAACTAAAAGTGGAACTCCCATTTGACCCTGTGATCCCACTTCTAGGAATATATCCCAAGAAACCAGAAACACCAATCAGAAAGGATATAGGCACCCATATGTTCATAGCAGCACAATTCACCATAGCTAAGATCTGGAAACAGCCTAAGTGCCCATTTGTAGATGAATGGATTAGAAAATTGTGGTACATCTACACGATGGAATACTATGCTGCTGTAAAAAAGAAGGAACTCTTACCATTTGCAACGGCATGGATGGAACTGGAGAGCATTATGCTAAGTGAAATAAGCCAGTCAATGAAGGAAAAATACCACATGATCTCACTCATTCATGGATAATAGAGACCATTATAAACTTATGAACAAAAATAGATACAGAGGCAGAGCTGCCTCAAACAGACTGTCAAACTGCAGCGGGAAGGCCGGGGAGGGTTGAGGGGCAGAAGGGCGGGGGGTAAGAGATCAACTGAAGGACTTGTATCCATGCATATAAGCATAACCAATGGACATAAGACACTGGGGGGGGGGTAGGGGATAGTCAAGGGCGGGGGAAAAAAGGAGACATATGTAATACCCTTTGTAATACTTTAAGCAATAAAACTAAAAAAAAAGAAAGAAAGAAATAAAAGGCATCCAAATTTGAAAGGAAAAAGTAAAACCATCATTATTTGCAGAGGATATGATACTGTATAGAGAAGACCCTAAAGACTCCACCAAAAATCTACTAGAACTGATAAATGAGTTCAGTAAAGTAGCAGGACAAAAATTAAATATTTAGAAATCAGTTGCATTTTTATACACCAATCATGTGTATTTTATACATGAATAGTCTCTATCAGAGAGAAAATAAATCCCATTTACAATTGCATAAAAAATACCTAGAAATAAATTTAACCAAGGAAGTAAAAGGCCGGTACTCAGAAAATTATGGCAGTAGAAATAAATAAAAGCAGATACAAATAAACCGGAGCATATACCTTGTTCATGGATTGGAAGAATTAACATCATTAAAATGTCCATACTACCCAAAGCAATCTGTAGATTCAATGTGATCCCTATTAAAATAGCAATGGTGGTTCTCAAAGAAGTAGATAAATAATCCAAAATTTTATGGAAACACAAAAGACCCAGAATAGCAACAGCAAGCTTGAAAAAGAAGAACAAATTTGGATGCATCACACTACCTGACATTAAACTATACTACAAGGCTATAGTAATAAAACACCATGGTATTGGCATAAAAACAAACAAACACATAGATGAATGGAACAGAATCGAGAGCCCAGAAATAAACCCATGCCTATATGGTCAATTAATCCATGACAAAGGAGGCAAGAACATACAATGGGATAAAGACAGTCTCTTCAATAAACTATGCTGGGAAAATTGGACATATACATGCAAAAAATTTTTTAAAAAAGAAACTATACCACCTTCTTACAACATATACAAGAATAAACTCGAAGTAGATTAAAGACTGAAATGTTAGACTTGAAACTATAAAACTAGGAGAAACCAAGATTGTGGCATAGGTAAACACCGGAAATTGCTGCCTCGCACAACCACTTCAAAAATACAACTAAAAGACAAAATGGACATCATCCAGAACCACAGGAAGGCTGGCTGAGTGGAAATTCTACAACTAGAAGGAAAGAGAAAAGCACACTGAGCCTCAGAGGAGGTGTGGAAGTCAAGTGCAGAGGTACGGAGGCGAATGTGGAAAGGGCTGGCAACTGAGGATACGGTTGTCTTTTTCAATCAGAAGGGAGTCTCATGCTCCCAACTGCTCTGAACTCCAGTTCCGGGTGAGTCTCTGGGGACCCAGACTCATACGGGGAGAAATTGGACTGTCTGGCATTGGGCAGAACTCGAGGGCAGCTTTCTCTCAGAGGTGCTTGCAGCGATTACCAGGACACTGGGACGCGGGGCCTCTTAGGGTAGGACTGGGAAGCAGCCATAGCTGCTTGCTCCACCCTGTTGATCCCCTGAGACCCCGCCCCACCCAAGCTGAGCGAAGAGGCTTTTTGCATATGAAAGGCCTGGCCCTTTGCAACCTGAAAATTACCTAACAAACTGCAACTGAATCAGAGAGACCCAGAACTTCCAAAAAAAGGTCCAAGGCTCCACAGCAGCTTGCATTGCTTCACAGCTGGGCCTCATCTGGGCACCTCCAAACCCCAAACAAAGAAGAGGAATCTCTCCATAGGTCCTGCTGGGTAGCCTCAGGCAGAGTCTAAATTAGCACCTCCTTAGAGATCCAAGAGCTAGTGTACCCAGTGGTCAGAGTGGGATCATCCAGATTACAACTCCTCAGACCCACTCAGGGGACAGACTCAGTGAGCACCAAAGGCCCACTGAAGCAAGTCTTGCCCCAGAAGGGTGTCTCCAGCTCAGAAGTTCTCCCACTGCAGACACAGCTGATTCTCACAGCCAATTGGCCTGGAGGTCAATTCCTCCCAGTGATACCTATAACAGTCAAGGCTTAACTACAACAAGACTGTTCACAAAGCCCACAAAGGGGTGCACCAAGAGTGTCCACCTCAGGTAATTGGGGAGGCTGAACCACTGGGCCGTATAGGACACCTAACACAGAAAGCCACTCTATCAACACAGGGAAGCATAAGAAATGCGGAGACAAAGAAACAGGTCACAAATGACAGAAATGGAGGAAAGCAAACGACTGGATATGGAGTTCAAAACCACGGTTATAAGGTTTTTCAAGAATTTTCTAGAAACCGCCGATAAATTTAGTGAGACCCTCAAGAAATCTCGTGAGACCCTCGAGGTTATGATAAAGGACCAACTAGAAATTAAGCATACACTGACTGAAATAAAGAATATTATACAGACTCCCAACAGCAGACTAGAGGATTGCAAGAATCAAGTCAAAGATTTGAAATACGAAGAAGCAAAAATCACCCAACCAGAAAAACAAAAAGAAAAAAGAATCCAAAAATATGAAGATAGTGTAAGGAGCCTCTGGGACAACTTCAAGCGTACCAACATCCGAATTATGGGGGTGCCAGAAGAAGAGAGAGAGCAAGATATTGAAAACCTATTTGAAGAAATAATGACAGAAAACTTCCCCTACCTGGTGAAAGAAATAGACTTACAGGTCCAAGAAGCGCAGAGAACCCCAAACAAAAGGAATCCAAAGAGGACCACACCAAGACACATCATCATTAAAATGCCAAGAACAAAAGTCAGAGAGAATCCTAAAAACAGCAAGAGAAAGACAGTCAGTTACCTACAAGGGAGTACCCATACGACTGTCAGCTGATTTCTCAACAGAAACTATGCAGGCCAGAAGGGAGTGGCAAGAAATATTCAAAGTGATGAATAGCAAGAACCTACAACCAAGATTACTTTACCAGGCAAAGCTATCATTCAGAATTGAAGGTCAGATAAAGAGCTTCACAGATAAGGAAAAGCTAAAGGGGTTCATCACCATTAAACCAGTATTATATGAAATGCTGAAAGGTATCCTTTAAGAAGAGGAAGATAAAGAAAAAGGTAAAGATACAAATTATGAACAACAAACATGCATCTAGCAACAAGTGAATCTAAAAATCAAGTGAATCAATAATCTGGTGAACAGAATAAACTGGTGAATATAACAGAATCAGGAGCATAGAAAGGGAATGGACTATTCTGGGGTGGGGGGAGGGGTGTGGGAAGAGACTGGACAAAAATCATGCACCTATGGATGAGGAGAGTGGGGGGGTGGGGGGGTAAGGGCCAAGGGGGGGGGGAACCAGGTGGAGGGGAGCTATGGGGGGAAAAAAGAGGAACATCTGTAATAATCTGAACAATAAAGATTAAATTTAAAAAAAGAAAAAAAACCTATAAAACTAGAAGAAAACATAGGCAGTAAAGTCTCTGACATTTTTTGTAGCAGTATTTTTTTCTGACATATCTCAGGCAAGGGAAACAAAAGAAAAAATAAATGGAACTACATCAAATTAAACAGTTTTTGCACAGCAAAGGAAACCATCAACCAAATGAAAAGATGACCTACTGAGTGGGACGCTGTAAATGCCAATGATACATCTGATAAGGGATTAATACCCAAAAGTCATAAAGAACTCAGACAACTCAACATCCAAAAAAGACCAAACAACCCAATTAAAAAACACCGCCCTCCCCAAACAACACAGATTTTACTGCTTTTGGCGGGTTGCAGGCAGCAGCCCTGGACATTCATGCTTGCCCTGGGGCACAGAGGCCGCTGGGCCCGACGCGCTTGGACGGATGAGCGCCCTCGCTCACTGGCCCACAGGTGGTCGCAGCTGAGTTATTCCCGCCCTTTCTCTCCACCTGGGCCCGTTTCCTGGGCACCTAGCGCCCCCCCCCCGCCCCCCCCCCCCACGCGGCTGCGAATGGGACAGGGCTGCAGGAGTGGCCGCGGGAGCCCCGCAAGCGCAGCGCCCCTCGTGAACCGCCTGAGCGCGTGCGCGCCGGGAGCACGTGCCGCCCCTCGCCCCCGAGCGGGAAGGGCTCCATGAACGCGCACCACTGGGCGAACGAGGAGCGCGGGCGCAGTGCGGGCGCAGTGCGGAGAAGGCCCCGCGGCACTGACCGCACCTTCACCAGGATCGCTTCCAGCCCCGGCGGCTCCGGCTGCGGCGCGGGCGGGAGGCAGCCCGTCCACCTGTCCCTCCGGCATCCGTCTCTCTGCCCCGCCCCCGCCCCCGCCCCCGCGCTCTAACACCGCTGGCGAGCGGTCCCCCGGCGAGAATGGATCGCATAAGAGGACTTCCCCGGGCCAGGGGCGGCCCGCTGGTCCCGGGGTGGCGCTGAGAAGACTCCCGCCTCGGCCGGTCGCGGGCCCCCGCTCCGCCCCCCTCCGAGGGTGGGGACCCCCTGCGCCCGCCCCGCTCCGGGAAGTAAAGGCGTCGGGCCGTTCAAACGAGCCAATGAGCGGCCCCCGTGCCCGGCGGCCGGCCCTGCAGTCACGGCGCCGGCCCCGCCCCTCCGCGCACAAGATGGCGGCGCGCAGCCGGGCGGAGGCCGCACCTGGGCTCGCCTGAGGGTCCCCTTTCCCGCTCCCGCTCGGCGCAGAGTGCGAACCCGAGGACGGGGGCCGGGCCGGGACAGGGCACCTGCGCGGCGGGACCGCGAGCCCACGCCCGGCCTGCGCCGCCCTCCCGGCCCCGGCCCAGCCCGGCCCCAACCGCCGGGACGGGCCCCAACCGCCGGGACGCGGGACGCGGCCGCCAGGTCTGCCCCGCCAGGCCCCGCTCCTCCGCCGGCTCACCCCCGCCCGGAGATGCCCGGCCTCTTCCCTCCCCGACGGCCCGCCGTCCACACCGGGCCTCCCGGACCCCGTTCCCCGCACGGAGACCCTCGCCCCTCCCCCTTCTTCCGCAGACTGTCGATTCTCGCCCGGAGTTGAGACGTTTCCTTCCCTTCCAGGTCCACCCCCGACCCGTCCCCCCAACATCGCAGCCTTCCCGCCCCTCCCCGGGGGCCGGGCTGTGTGGGCCCCGCCATGGAGGCCGTGTACCTGGTGGTGAACGGGGTGGGCCTGCTGCTGGACGTGCTGACCCTGGCGTTGGACCTGAACTTCCTGCTGGTGTCCTCCCTCCTGGCCTCGGTGGCCTGGCTGCTGGCCTTCGTCTACAGCCTGCCCCACACTGTGCTGACGGGCCTCGTGCACCTGGGCCGCGGAGTCCTGCTGTCGCTCCTGGCCCTGACGGAAGCGCTGCTGCGGCTCACGGTCGGGGGCGCCCAGGCCCTGTGGACCCTGCTGTGCAGCTGCTGCGCCGGCCTGGAGAGCCTGAAGCTCCTGGGGCACCTGGCCGCGCACGGGGCCTGGAGGAGCCGGGACCTCCTGCACCGGGGCCTCCTCAACGTGGTCTCCAGCGGCCACGCTCTGCTGCGCCAGGCCTGCGACGTCTGTGCCATCGCCATGAGCCTGGTGGCCTACGTGATCAACAGCCTGGTCAACATCTGCCTCATTAGCACGCAGAACCTCTTCTCCCTGCTGCTGGCCCTGTGGGATGCAGTGATGGGGCCACTGTGGAGGGTGACGGACGTCATGGCGGCCTTCCTCGCGCACATTTCCAGCAGTGCCGTGGCCATGGCCATCCTCCTCTGGACCCCATGCCAGCTAGCCATGGAGCTCCTGGCCTCGGCTGCCCGCCTCGTGGCCAGCTTTGTGCTTGTCAATCTCACTGGCCTGGTGCTGCTGGCTTGTGTGCTGGCGGTGACGGTGACCGTGCTGCACCCCGACCTCACCATGAGGCTGGCCACCCAGGCCCTCGGTCAGCTCCACGCCCGGCCATCCTACCACAGGCTTCGCGAGGATGTTACGCGGCTGTCTCGCCTCGCACTGGGCATGGAGGCTTGGCGCCGAGTCTGGAGCCGCAGCCTGCAGCTGGCGAGCTGGCCAAACTGGGGAGGGGCACCTGGGGCTCCCCAGGGTGGCCCTAGAAGGGTGCCTGCAGCCAATACCTCACCACAGGACACTCTTCCTGAAGCAGGGCCCAGATCAGAGGCAGGAGAGGAAGAAGGTAGAATGGCCAGAGTGACTGCTGCCTGGGGCAGGGAGCGGCTCAATGAGGAGCCTACAGCCGGGCAAGACCCATGGAAGCTGCTGAAGGAGCAAGAGGAGCGGAAGAAGTGCGTCATCTGCCAGGACCAGAGCAAGACGGTGCTGCTGCTGCCCTGCCGGCACCTGTGCCTCTGCCAGGCCTGCACCGAAATCCTGATGCGCCACCCTGTCTACCACCGCAACTGCCCGCTCTGCCGCCGGGGCATCCTGCAGACCCTCAACGTCTACCTCTGAGAGCTCCCTCCCTGCCTGCCCTCCTCTAGCTCCACGCGCCACACAGCCACCCGTGCTCGGACAGCATTGACACCTGACCTCCGGGTCCCGGCCTGAATCGCCTTTTGCCCTGCGGCTGTCATGCCAAGCCTCCAAGCCATACGTCTCGGACATTGAGACGGGACACCCTGGAAGACAGTGACCTGGGTGGGGGCAGGATAGCAGCTTCTGTTTCCCAGTGGGTCCCTGCGATGCTGAGGGAGGGGTGTCACTGTCACGCCCTGAGACTGTTTGTTGTGGCCTCCCCTCCAGATGCCAGCCTCTGGGGCTCCTCCTCTGCTTCTGTTTTGTTGTTGTTGTTGTTGTTGGAGATTTGCAGGTCCGCTCCCTAGCTTCTGTAGCCACAACACATCAGTGTTATTTGGGTATTTTGGCAACCAAGGGCCTTGGGATGTTCTTGAACCTTTGCTTTTAGCCAGAACTCCTGTGCCGGGCAGGTTTTGGGGGTGGTGTTTTGCAGATGCCCTTAGAGCTACCACTTTTGCCTGCCATGATCTTCTGAAGCTCCCTCCCAACCTCGTCCAACAGCTGGGGTCAGAAGTTTATCCGTGTGTGTGTGTGTGTGTGTGTGTGTGTGTGTGTAGCTGCACCTGGCTTTGGGACCATGAACCCTCACATCCCAGCTCCACTGGGAGCCTCTGGAGAGAGAACCAGATTTCTATCCCTGTCCTTTCATTCCCCACATCACAGGGGAAATGGCATTCCCCTCTGCCTGCCTCTCCCAGGCACTGCAAAGGCAGACTGCACATTCCACTGGGGCCCAAACAGTGGGGCCAGTTCCCTGAGGGTCTTGTGGCTCTGTTTCCAGTGAATAAAGTTTGTTGACAACCCTGACAGCCTCTGTGCATCCTTGCAAGGGTGAGCAGCTGGTCAGCGTGACTGACACTCCAGCAGGCCCTTCAGTCCTGCTAGTCACCAGAGTGATCTGTGGGGAACCGGTGGGGGACAGGGAAGGTAGGACGGGAGCCCTGTGCCTTGGGGGGATCCACGGTGTGGCTGGATTGGCTTTTACCAACTCAATTTGTGTCCTCACGTGGGCAGCCTTTGGAAAGCCCTCCCTCTCTTCTATTTTTGCTAGAAAGCCCTGGTAGAGAGAAGTGGGAGCTTTCTCATCCCAGCTTTCCCTCTGTGCCACTCTTCCCAGGAGAGAACTTGGGGTTCCTGCTGCCTGGTGTCTAGTCTACACTCTGATCCCTGGAGAAGCAGGTGCTTGTCTTTCTTGGCGTAGAGTGACACTGATGGGACCTGGTGGAGAGCAGGGAGTTGAAGTTCAATGCTCCGGAGGCCTGTCTCCAGCTCACCCCAGTCCCCATTGGTCATATCTGCCCTCATCTGACCAGCAAGAGGGGGGAGCATGCCCCATAACTATTTAAATCTCGGAGCGGAATGCCAGGGACAGCCTCCTGCAAGTGGGGAAGAGGGAAAAGGCCAGAGCGCCCCTCTACCTTCTCGGGGTGAGGGGCTGAGCTGATAGGGGCCTTGCAAGCCCCGATTTGTTAGTTATTGGGTTGGGGTGTGGGACTAGGGCTGCTTCTGAGGTCAGAAGAGGGGAGCACAGCCCACCCAGCCCATCGGGGCTATGCCCAGCACAGCAGGGGTAGGGGGAGTTCATGGAAATCTCCACCTTGGAGTTGGGAGGCCTGAGGGAGGCCTTTTTCTACCCGTCCCTCCCCCTCCCAACCCTGGAGAGAGCTGAAGGAGGAGAGCCTTGGCTATGCACACTGTTTAAAGTGAGGGTAAACGGTTTAGGAGGAAAGATAAACTTCCTGAGCTAGGGCAGAGGACTCTCCCCTCCACCCCGTCAGCAATTCCACTGGCCAACCTCCAGATCCTGCCTCCGCCAACCAGCCTCGGAGTCCAGAGCTCAAGCTGCCCTAGCCGGTTTGGCTCAGTGCGTAGAGCGTCGGCCTGCGGACTATAGGGTCCCGGGTTCGATTCTAGTCAGGGTACATCCCCGGGCTGCAGGCTCGATCCCCAGTGGCAGGCATGCAAGAGGCAGCCAATCATGATTCTCATCATTGATGTTTCTATCTCACCCTCTTCCTAGCTCTCTGAAATCAATAAAAAATAACTCAAGCTGCCCAGGGTCATGGCTGCATTCTAGAGTGGGGGCGCCCTCTTGTGGTCACCTCAGAAACTACTCTCTGGACCCCAGGGACACTCCACTCCCTGGAAATGGGGCGTGAGAGAGGAGCACGCAGCCTTCCTCCCAGCCATCTAGGGACCAAGCGAGCAGCTTGAAATGGTCAACGAAAAACCCGGGCTCCGTTTCTGTTACCAGAACAGGGGTGTGTGTGTGAAGGTAGCCCCTACCCAGGGCATAGGACACCTTGGAGTTCGGACAAGTGGCCAGAGCTCCCGCCAGAGGGTGCCTTCCTCAGCGAGGGCCTCCGGACACCTACACAGGGCCTCTCCCAGGGGCCTCTCCGGCCCTCGGCGCATCCCGCCGGGAGCCCTCCCCTCCTCCCCTCGTCTCCTCACTTTCCCCATCCTCAGGCCCAGGGCACCTCCACCACCAAAGACGGGAGCCGAGCCAGGAGCGGTTTGTGGATTTATTGAGTGGCCTCCACGGAAAGGGCCAGAGCGGAAGGGGGCAGGGAGAAGGAGAGAAGCAGAGTCCCAGGGAGAGAGCACCCCACCTGCCAGCTCAGCGCACGCCCTGGGTCTTGGGCAGAACCACCGGTGCCGATGCCGAGGCCCTGACTCAGGCAGCCTGTCCCCACCCCTGCCAGCAGCGGGCGCGCCCCAGGCACCCCTCGTCATTCACAGCGTTGTGGGGGCCAGCCTTCCCCGAGGACGTGGCGACACCCCGCCCCTGGGCGTGGGAGCAGCAGGCGCACTGCCCGCGGACATCAAGCGAAGACAGGGGAGCCGTGCCAGTCGGAGTACACCAGGAACCCGGAGAAGGTGCTGTCCGTCTTGACGCTGGCGTAGATGCCGACGTAGTCGCCCACCCCGACCTGCACCCACACCTGGTCCTCGGGCTCCAGCCTCACCATGGCGCCGCCCGACAGCGAGGCGGGCTTGGGCCACCCGCCGAAGAACTGGAAGAAGGACGCCACCGACTCGCCGTTCTTGACCAGGTCGAAGTGCAGGCTGGCGCGGTAGACGGTGGCGTGCACCGCGAAGTAGTAGACGCCGGGCACGCGGCAGGTGAACTTGCCCGACGCCGCGTCGAAGTGGCCCTGCTCGTTCAGCAGCACCCGCTCGAAGGGCAGCGGCGCGTCGGGCGGCGGCGGCTCCCGGCTCTCCGTGCGTTTGGCGCTGAAGGCGGAGCGCGGGGGCACCGCGCACTCCCCCGCCGGCCCCGCCGCCCCCGCGGGACCCGCCTCTCCGCGCGGCCCGGGCTCCCCGCGCGGCCCCGGCGCTCCTGGGGGAGGGGAGGGTTCGGGAGCTCGGAGGGCGACCTGGGGGCCTCGCGCCCCGCCCAGCTCCGCCGCCGCCGCCCCCGCCCGGCCCCGGCCGCCGCGTCCCCAGGGCGCGCAGGTCTGACCCGCTGGGTCCCGGGAGCGCGCCCGCGGGCGGATCCCCCCCTGCCCTCCCCGGCCAGGGGCTCGGCGGGTCCGGTGGGAGCGCCCCCTCCACCCCCGGGAGCGCCCGCCCCTCCACGCGCGGCCCGCGGCCACGTCTCCGCGCCGCCTTACCCGGCAGCCCGCCCTCGCCTTTCTCTCCGGGCGCTCCGGGCGCTCCGTCCCTGCCGTCCCTGCCGTCGCGGCCGGGCAGGCCCTGGGCGCCGTGGTGGCCCGGGGAGCCGGGGAGGCCGGGGTGCCCCGGGCACAGGCTGGGGATCTTGTTGTCGTCGGGCGGGGCCGAGCTGGCCGCCAGGCGCAGGAGCAGCAGGGCGAGCAGCGGCCTCATGGCGCCGGCACGGGGGCCCGACGCCGGTCCTCTCGCGCCTGCGGGCGGGACAGGGGTCGGCCCAGCCTTCCGGGACCCGCCCCGCTCCCCACCCCATCGCCGCCGAGTCGGGCCCCACCCCACGGCCAAGTCCCTGGAGCGGAACGGCCGGGAGAGACAAAGAAATGGGGCGCCCCCTCGACCCGAGAGCACAGCCGGCAGGAAGGGTGAAGCGCCCGCCCGGCCGGCCCGCGCCCAGTCTCCCCAGCCCCTCCCCGCCCCGGTCCCCGCCACCGGACTCACCCCTTCCCGCTCCCGCCCGGCGGCTCCCTCCGTCTGCGGCCTCCTCCCGGCGGGCGCTGGCTACTGGGGACCCGCAGCGACCCCCGCCCCGCTCTGCGGCCCGGGCTGCCCTCCGCTCTCCCCGGCGGGCGCCCCGCCCTCGCCCGTCCTGCCCGCTGCGCGCTGGGCCTGCTCGGCTCTGCTCCTCCCCGACTCCGGGAGGAGACCCAGGGCCCCGCCGCGGACGGCAGGGAAGTAACGCGCGGTGCCCGGCGGGCGGCCAGGCTGCGCGGGAGGAGGGGAGGCCGGGCCGGACGGCGGGGCCGGGAGACAGACGGCGGAGGGGGAGGTGTGCCCGGACTGCGCCCGCGGAGACTCCAGCCCCAGCAATTGCCGGAGAAGAGGACAGAGAGTGCTAGAGGCAGACAGACAGACAGCTGGACCCAGAACTCAGAACAGGCCCGCCGCGGCCCAGCACTCAGTGAACAAATGAAACGTCAAAAGGCAGGGGCTGGAGCCCTGGCCGGTGTGCTCAGTGGATAGGGCGTGGACCTGCTCTGAGGGGCGTGCGGGAGGCAGCCGATCAGTGGCTCTCTCATCATCGATGCTTCTCTCTCTCTCCCTCTCCCTTCCTCTCTGAAGTCAATAAAAATGTTCTGTTTGTTAAGGCCGGTGATGGAGACGCAGGTGGAAGGGGAGGCAGGAGGCAGGAAGTGGGGGTCAGAGGCTCGGTGGGAAGCGGCTGGGTGGCCAGCGGCACAGCTGGAGGTGCAGGCACAGAAAGCAGCTGGGACAGTGGCCGGGTCTCCTGAGCCTGCTGAGGGTGCCCTCCTTCCCGGAGGCCCCGAGAAGGTTCGCAGAGCCCCATGCAGCCCATTCCTTGGTCCCTGGCCTGCCCCCTGGTAGGCAAAGGATGGGCAGGCGGAGGGCAGGGGCCTAGTCGGCGTCAGGGCTGGGCACATGCTTCCAGGTCTGTGGCCTCGGGCAGCCAGTTGCAGTTGAAGGGCCAGGGGGTGCCTAGCAGTGCCAGGCCAGACTGGCACCAGTGCTCCGCCTCCTGGCAGACGGAACGGCAAGGGGGGAGCACACTGCCGAGTGGGGTGCAGCAGGGCACCAGCAGCCCGCAGAGGAACCTCCGGAAGCTCGGGTAGCAGGGAAGGCGGGCCAGGCTCTGTGGGAGGAGGTCAGCCCTCAGGCTCCCACACCCCAGCTTCCCTCCCATCCTGGGGATCCCTCCTTATCACTTCCCAGGGCACCTCGTATGCTCTGAGCACCTCCATCACCTCCTCCTGGGTGGCCATGCCAATCCAGATGTTCGGGAAGGCTGTGGCATTGTAGCTGAGCCCCAGGCACATCTCCACTCGGATGGGCTCACAGGACAGCTCTGCAGGGGCAGGAGGGGTCACTGTGGGGTCCACTCATGGCTGGTGGACGGGGGCACGTTGCCCAATCACTCTACAAGGGTCCAGAGGGAGTTGTGAGCATCAAAGGAGATAAAACAGAGGGAGAGACGCTTTACATATCCTGAGCCTCTCCAGTGCCATGGGCCAGCCCTGGGCACCAGGCAGGTACCTCTTCTGAAAAATTATATATATATACTAGAGGCCTGGTGCACAAAAATTTGTCCACTGGGGAGGGGGGGGGGGTCCCTCAGCCCGGCCTGTGCCCTCTTGCAGTCTGGGACCCCTTGGAGGATGTCTACCTGCTGGCTGAGGCCTGCTCCCTGGGGGATCGGACCCAAGCTGTCAGTCAGACATCCCTCTGGCAGCCCGGCAGCCCTCGGGGGATGTCCACTTGCCAGCAGGGAGCAGACCTAAGCTGCAGTCGGACATCCTTAGCGCTGCTGAGGAGGCGGGAAAGGCTCCCACCACCCCCTCTGTACTGGCAGCCGTCAGCCTGGCTTGTGGCTGAGCAGAGCTCCCCCTGTGGGAGCGCTCTGACCACCAGAGGGCAGCTCCTGCATTGAGCACCTGCCCCCTGGTGGTCAGTGTGTGCCATAGTGACCAGTCATTCCCAGTCGTTCTGGTGTTTGGGTCAATTTGCATATTACCCTTTTAATATATATATATATATATATATATATATATATATATATATATATAATTTTATTGCTTTCAGAGAGGAAGGGAGATGGAGAGAGAGATAGAAACATCAATGATGAGAGAGAATCATTGATTGGCTGCCTACTGCATGCCCCCTACTGGGGATCGAGTTCACAACCCAGGCATGTGCCCTTGGCTGGAATCGAACCTGGGACCCTTCAGTCCACAGGCCGATGCTCTATCCATTGAGCCAGACCAGATAGGGCTAAAATATATTTTTATTGATGTCAGAGAGGAAGGTAGAGGGAGAGAGAGAGGAGAAACATCAATGATGAGAGAGAATCATGGATTGCCTGCCTCCTGCGCACCCCCACTGGGCTGGCAATCTTTTTTAACGTCTGTTTTTCAGGCGCCCATTTGATCGCAGGGGGCATGGCTGGGGCACCAGCGCTGGCAGAGCCCCTCAGCAGCTTTTGCCTTCCTCTGTGGGGGGCTGTGGGGAGGGGCTCTCTCCGCGACAGGCCGGGCTGGTTCTGGAAGCCTCAGCATGGCTTCCCATTGAGCTTGGGGGACAGGACTCCGTGGAGAATCAGGAGAGTGACCCCTCTCATCCAGGAGGACGCAGGGGCCAGGCTCTGGAGTGTGCTATGAACGGCACCCTGCCTGCTCAGCCTGCCAGGCCCGACGCAGGCTTCTCACCTGGAGGTGGGGACAAGGGGCCGCCGCACTCGCCTGGGCTGCCCGCTGCACAGCCTCGCCACGGGTCACAATTCCAGTGCCTACACCCCTCGTCCTGGCAGGAGGGCTCCGTGGGCCTACAGGGCTCTGCAGGCACAGGCAGAGGGCAGTGCCTGGGGACATCTGCCCCCACTGCCTCCCTGGCACCCTGGCCAGGGTCGCAGCCCTGCCCTCCTCTCCCGGAGGCACCTTCACTGCCCACAGCCACCTGTCCCAGGGCACCTACTCTCTGTGGCGTCCAGGGCCCGGTAGGTGGCTGAGAAGCCCACACCACCGACGCCAGGGCCTGTCCTGAGGAGCACAGCCAGCCGGTGGCGCGGGGAGAGGAGGCGGGGTGGCGGCTCTGCCCCACAGAACCTGCAGAGCAAGAGCAGCGCTGGGCGTGGTGCCCCGAGGCCCCCCAGGCCCAAGGAGCCTGCTGCTCTGGGTGAGGCTGGAGGGGGTGGGAGACAGACCTGGGTCATGGGACTCAGGGTCTGGGGGAGAGTGTTCACAAAGGCATGAACTCCAGCCACTGGAGATGGGAAAGTCCCTGGGCGTTCCCGAGGCCTGGATGGCCCACAGCTGGGGCCCCGGGCGGGCCTCCTGGAGGTGGTGGGGCAGGGAACACAGGCCTTTTGTAGGGGACAGTGCAGCCACCTCCTGCTTGGAGGAGCCAGAGGTCAGGAAGGGGGGATACGTTGGGTGAATTGGTAGGAAGCAGGGAGGGGTGCTGCGGAGGACGGAGGGCCGGTTCCTCCCCTGGCGCTGCAGATACCTGCCCAGGAGGCCGAGGGCCCCCGAGCTGCTGGCCTCATACACCGCCACGTGGTCAGACTGGCACTCCCCCTGGGCGTCCAGGTTGAAGTGGAGGAACTGCAGTTCTATGCCATGTCCGGTGGGGACTGAGACATGCCAGATGCAAAGCTGGGGGGCGGGGGGTGAGGCACAGCTGGGATCATTCCAGGTTCCTCTGTCCCAATCTGGGCATCCAGGCTAGGCCTGGAGTGGGTGGGCACTGCCCACATAGCTCATCATAGGTGCTTCTCCAGATAGGAAGGGCCTTTTTAGCTTGTCTGCTCTCAGATCAATGAGGATAGGAGTAACTAGGTATACAGTAGGCACTTAATAATGCCCCTTCCTGCTTGACCCATGTGGCTCAGTGGTTGACCATCGACCTATGAACCAGGGGGTCATGGTTTGATTCCTGGTCAGGGCACATGCCCGGGCTGCAAGCTTGATCGCCAGTAGGGGGCGTGCAGGAGGCAGCCCATCAATGATTCTCTCTCCTCATTGATGCTTCTACCTCTCCTCTCTCCCTTCTTCTCTGACATCAATAAAAATAAAGAATAATACCCCTTCCTGCCTGCTTGATCTCTGACCTTCCCCAGGGCAAGGCAGTGTCTGCTGTGCTGCCCTTAGTCACACTGACCGGAGCCGCCCTCCCTCTCCATGGGGCGCCAGCTTACCAGGCGGCGGGGGTGCCCCTGCAGGAAGCTGGGAGCAGAGAATCTGCCCTGGAACCCCGTCAGGTTGCCCCCACATCCTGGAGAGAGGAGGAGGGCCCTGCGTTGGGCAGCAGCGGGGCCTTTGCCCAGAGGCCTGGCTGTACCCGCAGAAGCACGTTTGGCCATGCCCATGGGGAACAAGTTCTAGGCCAGACAAGGACCAGGCGGGTTAGGGCGGAGCCAGAGCCGGGAGCCCAGCCGGAGCCTGGATCAGACGCCTGAAGATGGCACCCTCCCTCGGCCCCCTGAGGCCAGCGGGGTATGTACCTGAGGCCTGGGCACTGCAGTGGCTCTCATCCCTGCCATCGGCGCAGTGGGCGAAACCGTCGCACACCAAGCCAGGAGGCAGGCAGGCGAGCTGGTCGCAGGGGAACTCATCCTGGGCACAGCTCCCTGAGGGGTGTGGGGGCATCCTGATTCAGACACGCCAGAGCCTCCCCGTCCTGCCAGTGCTGGGAGCGGCTGGGGGAGAGAAGGGACCAGGGACAGGCAGCGGGGGCCACGCGGGCACACACTCACCTCGCCCCGGAGCCACGGCCTGGAACCAGGCCTGGAAGCCTCGCCCTTCCACGCTGCCGTCTGAGACGAAGGTCACGCGCAGACGGCTGGTGTTGGTGTTGAGTGTGGGGGGCGGTTCCCTGCCACACACCCTGCAAGAAGCCGGGTGAGGGTGAGAGAGGCTCAGAGGCAGGATGGAGCCCGCCAGGGCTGCGTACTGAGCCAACGAGGTCGGAAAGGCTCCTGTCATTTCCCAGGAAGCTCTGGGCTTCCTCCCACCTGGCACCCACCCCTGCAGCATTTCTTCCTTTTTTTTTTTTTTAAAAAAAAATGTTTTTATTGATTTCAGAGAGGAAGGGAGAGGGAGAGGGGGAGATAGAAACATCCATGATGCGAGAGAATCATGGATCAGCTGCCTCCTGCACGCCCCACATTGGGGATCAGCCCACAACCCAGGCATGTGCCCTGACTGGGAATCGAGCCGGGACCCTTCAGTCCGCAGGCCAATGCTCTATCCACTGAGCCACACCGTCTGGGCCTTGCAACATTTCTTGATGGGAAAGGAGGTAGGGGATCCATTTTACAGATTTGGAAACTGGTTAGAGAAGGGAAGTGACCTTCCCAAGGTCATAGAGCAGAGCCGGGCTCAGCTGTGGAGACTCAATTTCCTCCCAATCAGGCCTTTACCACTGATGCTCCGGCGCTGCCCCCGGACAGGATTCAGGACAGAGGCGAGGCCTCCTGGGGGGAGGGGAACCCACCTGAGGAGGGGGCCTTCCGGCTGGGGGGAGATCTCCAAGCGATCAAAGAGGCAGGAGGCCACGCTCTCCATGTCCAGAGCTTCGATCCTGAGCTGTATCGCACGGTCTGCGGGCGCCTGGATGTGCCACACACAGTGGGTGTCGGGCGGGTAGGGGTCTGGGTAGTTGGGGCTGCTGAAGACACCCCGTGGTCCCAGGAGGAGGCCCCCACAGGCTGCGGAGACAGCGGTTAGAGTTCAGAGGTCAATGGGAGAGAGGCCCTTCCCTGGCCCAAGTGCCTCTTCCAAGCCCTCCCCCCCTCCCCCGGGCTCATGGCCCCCTGGAAGGTCGGCCTGTGGTACTCACAGGCCTGGGGTGTGGGGCTCAGGCTTGCCTCTCGCTGCCCTTCAGGGGTCCTCGGTGCCTGAGAGGGGGAGGTGGCTGTGGGGGAGGGGGTGCCAGTGGCGATGAGGCCCCTGGTGGGCCGCGGAGGAGAGGCGGCTCCAGATGGGGGTGCAGCCTGCAGCTCTGAAAACAGGAAGGGGGAGGGGGAGGGTTCAAAGGGGCTGGATCCCCGGGGCACAAGTGGCACAGCCCACGGAGTCCCGTTCCAAAGCCCCTCTCCCCGCAGGGCCTGGGCACTCACGGGCCAGCAGGAAGGCCACCAGCCCCAGCAGCCCCAGCAGCAGGCTGGCCAGCAGCAGGGCGCACAGCCCGCAGAGGTGCCAGTCGGGCGGCAGCCCTCGGGGACGCCAACCTGTGGGCAGACAGGGCGGGACTGTGCCCCTCTCCTCAGCACCCCTCGGCCTCTCGGTCCTCCCGTGTCACCCCCCAGATGGCTACCGTGCCAGGGCGTGCGAGTGGGACGGCGGGCATCCTCCCGGAAGGCGGGCGGAGGGCACGGTGGCCCCGACTCGGGCTCAAAGGCAGGGTTGCAGAACTCAGTCTGGAAGGGAGAGGCCGGAGGGCTGAGGGCAGGTGGAGGCACCGCCGGGCAGGGCGGGCAGTGGGGTGTGGAAGAGCGGCCCTCGGTGGTCCTCACCTGGCTCGGCTCTGCGGACTCCACATGCAGGACGGTGTCTGTGCGGCCCTTCATGTCCGGGGCTGGCGGCGTCTGAGGCCTTGCTGAAGCCTGAGCCCCAGGGCCCGCTCCTGGCCCCAAGCCCCTGTCCAAGGGGCAGCCTGGGCTTCCGAGGGAGCGGCTGCCAGGCGGACCAGCTCCCAGGCCGCTCTTGGCAGGCTGGCCCGGCTCCTGGCCGCTGGGCTCTGTGTCAGGGACGGGGCGGCCGCCGGAAGGAATTTGCAAAGGCCTGAACCGGCCCCTTAATCCAACTCAGCTGAGGGCCATGCCTGGGCCCTGGGCAGCGCCTGAAAGGCACTCAGGCTGCGCACATCCCACAGGAGAAACTGGGTGCCGCACGCGTGCGCGCGCACGCGTGTGTGCGCGTGTGTGCGAGTGTGTGTGTATGTGTGTGAGTGTATGTGTGTGTGTGCGAGTGTGTGTCTGTGTGTGTGAGTGTGTGTGTGTGTGTGAGTGTGTGTCTGTGTGTGTGCGTGAGAGTGTGTGTCTGTGTGTGTGTATGTGTGTGTGAGTGTGTGTGTATGTGTATGTATGTGTATGTGTGAGTGTGTGTGTGCAAGTGTGTGTGTGTGTGAGTGTATGTGTGCGCGCGCGAGTGTGTGTGTGCGAGTGTGTGTATGTGTGTGTGTGCGAGTATGTGTGTGTGTCTGTGTGTGTGTGTGTGAGTGTATGTGTATGTGTGTGTGTATGTGTGAGTGTGTGTGTGCGTGTGTGTGTGTCTGTGTGAGTGTGTGAGTGTATGTGTATGTGTGTGTGTATGTGTGAGTGTGTGTGTGCGAGTGTGTGTGTGTGTGCGAGTGTGTGTGTGTGTGTGTGTGAGAGAGAGAGAGACCAAGGGAGTGTGGGGTGAGCCTGTGGGGTGCTATGGGGGAAGGAGGCCGAGGGGGCTGCTTGGCAGCTTCGAGGCCTGTGAGCCCTAAGTACCTGGACAAAACCCGGTGCGACGCCCTCCCTCGCAGGGTGGCCAGGGAATGGCCACGCCCGGGCCTGTGGAGGCCCATGTGCTCCCAGGACAAGGAGATGAGGCCTGACGGGCAGACACGGCTGCTCAGGGCTGTGCTACGTGAGGGAGAAACGGCCTCTTCCTGGGGCCCCCAGCCTGCGGGAGGAGGGGCAGGGAGCAGAAGGCGCCAGGCCTCGGGCAGATGGGCAGGGCGGCCTCTCAGACGCTGGGAGTCTGCAGTGGCCGCGGACAGGAAGCTACTCTGCAACAAGCGCCCTCCACGCGCCTTCGCCACCAGGGTGCTCTCTGGGACACTCCAGCCCGGCCCGGGCCCTCAGGGAGAGCAGTGAGGGCTGCTGCCCTGGCCTTGCAGCCAGGCTCACCTGAGGGAGGCAGGCGGGAGGCAGGGAGGCAGCTGACACCACCGGCAGCCCCCGGGGACTGTCTGTCGGGTGTCAGGCCCTGGCAGAGCTTGGCCCGCAGTTTCTCTTTTAGTCCCTCGATGAGGTAGCACAACTATTTTCCAAAAGATGGCACCAAGGCTTGGAGGGTTAGGTGGCTCCCCACGCTCACACCTGGACAGAGACCAGAGTGGCATGTGGGGCCAGGTGAATCCAAAGTGCTGGTCTTGCCCTGGCTGGTGTGGTTCAGTGGATAGAGCGTCAGCCTGCGGACCAAAGGGCGAAGGGTCCCAGATTCCATTCTGGTCAAGGGCATGTACCTGGGTTGCAGACTCCTCCCTGGGCCCTGGTCGGGCTTGTGCAGGAGGCAACCAATTGACGCGTTTCTCTCACATTGATGTCTGTCTCTCCCTCTCTCGTCCACTCTCTCTAAAAACCAATGGAAAAATATCCTCGGGTGAGGATTAGCCAACAAAGTGCTGGTCTTTGACCCCTCTCTTTCATGCCACCCTGGAGGTGAGGCACAAGGAGAAACAACGTGGGGGTCAAATGAAGGGAAGAGAGACCTAGGAGGCCGATTCTGTGACCCTAAGAAGCCCTCCCACTCAGGGGATGCCCCACCCCCAGGTTCTACGCATTCACGCGTGGGGCCTCGGGAGGCTTCTGTCCGGGCCCAGCCCTCAGGTGGGGACTGCAGGGGGGATGTGCCAGGTCAAAGGTCTTTCCGTAGCAGCGCTGGCACCTTTTCCACGTCCAGTTCCCTGGGCTGGGCGTGCCCTCGGGACACTGCGTGCAGCGGAGCGGGGAACCCAGCTGTGGTCAGCAAGCCGGACCTCACGAGATTCGGAAAAATGTAAAACAGTGCTACTCTGCTTACTCATTTCTTCCTTCCTTCCTTTCGTCTTCCTTCCTTCCTTCCTTCCTCCTTCCTTCCTTCCTCCTTCCTTAATTCCTTCCTCCTTCTTTCCTCCTCATTCCTCCTCCCTCCCTCCCTCCCTCCTTCCCTCCCTCCCTCCCTCCCTCCCTCCCTCCCTCCCTTCCTTCCTTCCTTCTTCCTTCCTTCCTTTTTCTTTCTTTCTTCTTTCTTCCCTTTTCTTTTTTTTTGTTAATCCTCACCTGAGGATAGCTTTCCATTGATTTTTAGGGAGAGTGGAAGGGAGAGGGAGAGACAGAGAGAAATATCAATGTGAGAGAGACCCATCACTTGGTTTCCTCCTTCATGAGCCCTAACAAGGGCCGGGGAACCTGCAACCAAGGTACGTGCCCTTGATCGGAATCAAACCCGGGATCCTTCAGTCTGCGGGCTGACGCTCTGTCCACTGAGACACACTGGCTAGGACATTATTTTCTTTTTGATTTGTAAAATGTAGTTTTTGAAAAAATAGAAAATGTTATTTATCCTAGTAGAGAAAGGGTTTACTGTTATTATTTTTTAATTTTTTAAAATAGATTTTTATTGATTTCAGAGAGAAAGAGAAAGGGAGAGAGAGAAACATCAATGATGAGAGAGAATCATTGATCAGTTGCCTCCTGCATGCTCTCTCCTGGGGATCAAGCCCACAACCCAGGCATGTGCCCTTGACTGGAACTGAACCCAGGACCCATCAGTCCCCAGGCTGATGCTCTATTCACTGACCCCAACTGGCTAGGGCTGTTATTACTTTGAAAAAAATTGGTTATAGAGAGGAAGAGGGAGAGAGAAACACGGATTTGTTGCTCTACGTATTAATGCATTTATTGGTTGCTTCTTGTAGGTGCCCTGCCAGGGGATCAAACTCCCAACCTTGGTGTATTGTGATGATGCTCTAACTGACTGAGCTATCTGGCCAGATTTACTGTTATTTTAAAATTTGTTATTTAAAAATCAATAAGAAAATGTTTAAACTCCTTTCAGTTCTAATTTTAATATGGTAAATATTGGTAGATATTATATAAACAAAAATTCTCTGGGCCCTGGCTGGGAAGCCCAGTTGGTTAGAGCATCATCTCAATACACCAAGGTTGCGGGCTCAATCCCTGGGCACGGCACATACAAGAAGCAACCAATAAATGCAGAAATAAGTGGAACAACAAATTGTTCTCTCTCTCTCTCTCTCTCTCTCTCTCTCTCTCTCTCTCTCTCTCATCAATAAAAAAAAGTTATTTGGGGTTCTCAATCATTAAAAATATATTTTTATTTGTTTCAGAGAGGAAGGGAGAGAGAGAGAGAGAGAGAGAGAGAGAGAGAGAGAGAGACATCAATGATGAGAACCATTGATTAGCTGTCTCCTGCACACCCCACACTGGGGATTGGGAATCAAACCACAACCTCCTGGTTTACAGGCTGATGTTCAACCACTGAGCCACCCTGGCCGGGCTGGGGCTCTCAGTCATTTTAAAAGTGTAAAGGGGTCCCCTGAGGACCGCGGGTTTAGGGGACAGACATGAAGACAGTTTACTGGGTGAGAAGACCAGAAATCAGATGCTGGGTAAGCGGAAGCAGCAATGCTCCCTCTCTGAGGGGGGCAGGCAGGGGGGCTTCCTGGAAGAGGGAGACATTTTGTCTAAAGTTTAAGGGTTGAAAAATGTTTGAATAGGCAGAACCTGGGGGTGGGGTGGGAAGTTCCAGGAAGGAGGAGCCGAGCCCGGTGGGCCGAGCCCGGAGCCTGGCCGGAGCGGCTGGAAGCAAGGGCTGGGTGGGCAGACTGGGTCTTGAAACACCGGTTGTGGGAGGAGGGTGAGGCGGCCGGGAGGCTGGGCGAGCAGGAGCCTGCCCTCCGGCGTGGGCTGTGCGCGGCCACCCTCAGCGACCCCCGTGCCAGTGAGCGCGTGTGGGGCCGGGGAGCCAGCCGTGCAGGACCCGGTCAGGCTGGGAGCGCCGAGAGGGGCCCGACAGAGAGCAGGTCCCTCTGCTCCTGGTCTTGTTTGACCTTCACAACGGCCCTGGGCGAGGCCAGAGCTGTTTTGTCCCCGTTTTTCAGATGAATTGAGGCCCCAGTGCGTCCGCTGACAAGGAGCAGGGCTGGCTGCCCAGCTGGGTCTGCGGATTCCTGGGTTCCCACTTTTCGTCCTTTTCCTTTCCTGTCCTGTCCATGCCCCACGCCCTTTCTGTAAACCGTGTAGGGTAGTTGGGGGCCGGAGGCCGGTGGGCAAGGAAGAGGCCTTGCTGGAGCCCAGGTGTGGGAGGCGCCCGGCCGCGCGGGCCCAGGCCCTTGCTTCCTTCCCTTCCCCGCAAGGGTCTGCCCTCTCTTGCTTGCACCCTTATTGCCGAAAGGAGACCGTGGACAAGGCCACCTCCACGGCCCTAACCCTACGGCCTCATGGAAACAAAAGAACATGCATTTTCTGAGCACTAGTCCCATAAATATGCTCACATATCATTTACATGGGGGGGGGGGGGGAGTAGGGTTACAGTTGTAATACAAATAAATAATGCAATAATAAGAATACAAAAATAAACTGTTTTGTGTACTCACAACTGTAAATCTGCTTTTACCCACTGGTATTTATTGACTTAATATATTTTTAATGATTTCAGAGAGGAAGAGAGGGAGAGAGAGAAACATCAGTGGTGATGAGAATCATTGATTGGCTGCCTCCTGCATGCCCCCACATTGGGAATCGAGTCCACAACCGGGTGTGTGTCCTTGAGCACAATCGAACCCGGGACCCTTCAGTCCACTGGCCAACACTCTATCCACTGAGCCACACCGGCCAGGGCTGCACACTTGTATTTCTATAGTAACTTCATGAACTGGAACCAGGGAACCAGAGCCATATAAGTCTCCTTAGAACTCGGGGCATGTATTTAGAGCAGCGGTTCTCAACCTTCTGGCCCTTTAAATACAGCTCCTCATGTTGTGACCCAACCATAAAATTGTTTTCGTTGCTACTTCATAACTATAATGTTGCTACTGTTATGAATCGTAATGTAAATATCTGATATGCAGGATGGTCTTAGGCGACCCCTGTGAAAGGGTCGTTCGACCGCCAAAGGAGTCGTGACCCACAGGTTGAGAACCGCTGATTTAGAGAAAAGTGACTCAAAATGAGGACATGTGAGCCGAGACCTTTAAGGTCCACTAGTCTGATCTCCTGAAGTCACAGAGGAGGATGAAGGCTCAGAAAGAGGGAGGCCTTGTGGAAGCTCACACAGAGCAATTGCAGCCCCCCCCCCCAGGCTGCTGGGAGGCACGCAAAGAAGTGGGGGATAAACCCCAGTTGCTAGGACACAAAGCTGATGGATAAAGCAACGGGGACAGATTTTGTTTGGGATCTGGTAGAACCAGGACCTGTTGCCATGGGGACGAGAAAGCACCTCAGGTTGAGTACAGAAGGGAGAGCTAGGGACAAGGGCAGAGTGGGCACAGCCCATCCGCTCTCCCCTGGGAGACGCAGGAATTCCTAGGTGCTCCCACCTCCAGGGAACGATGATTCAAAGGGGAGGCACAGTCCGGCTGGCCTGGCTCAGTGGGTGAGTGCTGACCTATGAACCAGGAGGTTCATAGTTTGATTCCCAGTCAGGGGACATGCCTGGGTTGTAAGCTTGATCCCCAGTGTGGGGTGAGCAGGAGGCAGCCGATCAGTGATTCTCTCTTACCATTGATGTCTCTCTCTCTCCCCCTTCCTTCCTCGCTAAAATCAATAAAAATATCCTATATAATAAAACCTTAATATGCAAATTGACCAAACCGTGGAACGACTGGTTGCTATGACACACACTGACCACCAGGGGGCAGATGCTTAACATAGGAGCTGCCCCCTGGTGGTCAGTGTGCTCCCACAGGGGCAGCACCACTCGGCCAGAAGCCGGGCTCACAGCTGGTGAGCCCCGTGGTGGTGGCAGGAGCCCCTCCCACCTCCACAGCAGTGCTAAGGACCCCTCAGGGGATGTCCATCTGCCAGATTAGGCCCACAGGAGGACATCCCCCTAGGGGTCCAGGACTGCAAGAGAGCATAAGCTGGGCTGAGGGCCCCCCGGCCCCAGTGCATGAATGTCATGCACTGGGCCTCTAGTATCCTATATAATAAAAGGGTAATATACAAACTGACCCTAACAGCAGAACGACTGGGAATGACTGTTCACTATGACACACACTGACCATCAGGGGGCAGGTGCTCAATGCAGGAGCTGCCCCCTGGTGGTTAGTGTGCTCCCACAGGGGGAGCTCTGCTCAGCCACAAGCCAGGCTGATGGCTGCCAGTACAGTGGTGGTGGTGGGAGCCTCTCCTGCCTCCTCAGCAGCGCTAAGGATGTCCGACTGCAGCTTAGGCCTGGTCCCCGCTGGCAAGTGGACATCCCCCAAGGGCTGTCGGGCTGCCAGAGAGGGATGTCTGACTGCCAGCTTAGGCCCAATCCCCCGGGGAGCAGGCCTAAGCCAGCAGGTGGTCATCCCCTGAGGGGTCCCAGACTGCGAGAGGGCACAGGCCGATCTGAGGGACCCCCCTCCCCCCACAGTGCACAAATTTTTGTGCACTGGGCCTCTAGTCTACACTAATAAAAGAGAAAAATGGTAATTGGCGTACGGCGATACCGTTTTCATTGGCTAATCAGGGCTATATGCAAATTAACTGCCAACTAAGATTGGCAGTTAACTGCCAACAAGATGGCAGCTAATTTGCCTATGTAGGCACAATGCAGGGAGGCGAAAGGAAAAGCAGGAAGACCCTGCCACTGACAGTGATCGGAAACCCGGGGGGAGCTAAGAGCTGGGGGGCAGGGCAAAGGCGGCCCTGGGGCCGCCTTTGCCCTGCCCTCCAGCCATGATTGGAGAATCAGGTGCCTTTGCCGCCCTGGCCAGTGATAGCAGGAAGTAGGGGTGGAGCCAGCGATGGGAGCTGGGCGCGGTCGAAGCTGGCAGTCCCAGGAGCTAGGGGTCCCTTGCCTGGGCCTAAAGCGAAGCCCACGATCGCGGCGCCCCCCACTGCCACTGCAGGTCCCCGCTGCCCGGGGCTGGACGCCTAGGCCAGAGGCGTTAGGTCTGGGCAGGGGCGGAGCCTGCAACCGCGGGGAGCTGGGGGTCCCCTGCCCAGGCCTGACACCTCTGCCGGAGGCCTCAGGCCTGGTCAAGGGGCCGATCCGGTGATTGGTGATCGGAGGGTGATGAGGGTCAACTCCTCTGGCCGAGGCATCAGGCCTGGGTGGGGGGCGGAGCCAGGAATTGGGGGGATATGATGGTCCCCTTGCCCAGGCCTGAAGCCTGGGTCAGAGGCGTCAGGCTTGGGCGGGGGGTGGAGCAAGCGATCAGAGGGAGATGGGGGTCCCCTGCCCAGGCATGATTCCTGGGCCAGAGGCCTCAGGCCTGGGCGGGGGCCAGAGCCAGTGATCGGGGGGAGATGGGGGTCCCCTGTCCAAGCCTGACACCTCTGGCAGAGGCGTCAGGCCTGGGCAAGGGGCCGATCAGGCGATCGGAGGGTGATGGGGGTCAACGCCTGAGGGCTCCCAGTATGTGAGAGGGGGCAGGCTGGGCTGAGGGACACCCCCCCCCCCAGTGCACGAATTTTGTGCACCGGGCCCCTAGTATATATATAAAAAGGGGAGGCATAGCCGCTGACACTGATGGGGCTCACCTGTTCACTTCGCTCTAAGCCTCCCCCTTCATTGTGTGGGCAACCCTATTCCCTGGGGTTTGGGAAAATCAGCATTTAGAACCTTATTCAGGGCGGGGAGCTCTCAGGGAGAAACACGAATGGGAATCAGTTTTTACAGTCCCTCTTTTTCACTCGTGGCAAATCCCATAACAAATGCGCTTGCCGCCACCTCACCTGTTAGGTGTGTCTGACAGCAGGTGCTCCTGTCTCAGAAAGGATGGAATGGGCAGGCCGTGATTTTTCTTTTACTTTTTAATATATATATATTGATTTTATGGAGGAAGGGAGAGGGAGAGACAGAAACATCTATGATGGGAATCATTGACTGGCTGCCTCCTGTACGCCCCTCACTGGGGATGGAGCCCGCAACCCGCGCATGTGCCCTGACTGGGAATCCAACTGGGACCTCCTGGGTCATAGGTTGACGCTCAACCCCTGCGCTGCGCCGGCCGGGGAGGCCCTGGTTTTTCTGCGGAGAGGGAATGGCAGTGGGAAACATCCTGAGAAAACAGCGGGGCTCAGTGGGCAGACACTTCAGCTTCTCTCTCCTAAGCTCAGTGCGGAGATGGAGCATCTGGATAGAACTATGAGAAGATAAAGCCAACGGAGGCAATGCCTGCACACCCCTAAGCGGCCACCTCTTTACCTGGTGAGGCATCGAAAGGGCACCTGAGAACAAACCCTTTCCCGCCAGGGCAGCTGTTTTCAGGTGTGAGCGGAGCAGGTTGCAATTGCCCGTCGGTCGCGGAGCAGCTCTGGCCCCTCCACGCCCAGGAGCCACTCTGCTCCCAGCCTCCACTGGGGGCATCTGAGCTCGTCAGGGGTCAGACCGCATGTCCCGTGTCCGGAGAAGCACCAGTGCCCACACAGCAATGACGCAGCAGTCCCCTTGCCCGGTCAGTGTGGCTCAGGGGTTTAGCATCGACTTATGAACCAAGAGGTCATGGTTCGAATCCCAGTCAGGGCACAGGCCCGGGTTGTGGGCTCGATCCCCAGTGTAGGGCGTGCAGGAGGCAGCTGATCCATGTTGTTTCTCTATCATTAATGTCTCTCTCCCCCTCTCTGTAAAAATAAATAAAAACATATTTAAAAAGAAAAAGAGAAAGCAGTCCCCTTGGAGAAAGGCCCGTCAGGCTCGCCCATGCCCTCAGGCACGAGGAGCTGAGGCTGTGAGGCGGGTTCTCTTTTCTGGAGACCTCGCTGAGGTATTTCGAAATGGAGACATGACACCTCGCCCTGAATGTTCTGCTCAAAAGAATAAAGTGTAAACAAGTGTGGCATTTAAAATATCAGTAAGTATGTTTATCAGCGAGTCCAGGTGAACAGTGTTCAGAATGTGCACTGGCCCAGCTTTCATAGAAACGCGTAAACTAAGAGGTGGGCGGCCCGCCTCCCAGGGCCTGAACGCACTCCGGCTGGGGCAGTGGAGTATGTGGTCTCTGACGCGCAAGCTCTCCGAGTCCACAGCCTCCCGACCAAGGCTGCGTCAGACCATGGCTCCCTCCACGCTGGGCTTTATTCCTTAAGAGGCCCCGCGTGCATTCGCCGCTCTCCTCTTGCTTACACAGTAAACACGTGTCCGCCGCCCCTGGCTCAGGGCCACAGGGCTTCCCTAGAGAAGGGTGCCAGGCCAGCGAAGTGCGGGGTCTCTCCCTGACGCCTCCTCCTGCTGGCTCGGCTCCCGGCACAGGCCAGGCCACTGAGTGGTGCAGAGAGCTCCCTGCCTGGTGCAGGAGCAGCCCGACTCCCTGGGGCAGCACCGAAGTCTGCCGACTGCTCAGGGCAAACCCTGCCCCTGGGAAAACATCACGGGGCTGAAGCAAGGCGTCTCAGCGCCCTGGGCACACCCCCAGGCAGGCCTGGGCACTGGTGCCCGGGGAGGGTGTTGCGGGCATCCCTGAGAAACGGTGCAGGAGGCTCTGAGAAGGCGGGGCGGGGCAGGGCGGGCGGAGGTCAGGGAGAAAAAGCAGGGTAAGGGGGAATAAGTTAAAGGCGGAGGAGCTCTAGGGACAGGGACTGTGCTGTCCTTCAAACAGCTGGGAGTGATGGGTGGTGGGGGGGGGTGAGGGGAGGAAGCGGGCAGGGGAACCTGATACACTACATCGCAAGAAATATCCTCTCACCCACTTTCTTCTCCATCTCACTGAGATGCCAGCCAGCCGGGGGCTAAGGGCATGGCCCGACCTCCCCCAGTCAGTCCGGACATGGTGTGGGGCCAAGGAAAGTGGCTGTGGGATATTTCAGGGAGGGACAGTCACCCCCCTGGTCCCCAAATGCTATAAGGCACAATTCTTAGAGGCAACTAGATTCCATCCAAAACATTAAAAAAAGAAAGAAAACAACAAAAACCCTAAAAACCAAAACTCGTTAGATCCAGGCCTCCGGTGCCGTGCGTGGGCCTGGACGCCTGCCTAGCGAGCTTAGAAAACGTGTATCTGAAGAGAGAGAAGACCACCGGCCGCCCCTGCTGGGCAGAGGGGAGCAGAGGGCGTCTCCAGTCTGAACACTTGAGTGAGGGCCGGCACAAAAAACTGGGCTTTTAAAAGCCAACAACAGCTTTTTTCCAAGATGCGCCCTGGTCTGTCCGGGACTTAGCGCTGAGCGGGCTCCTGGCTCCTGGGGTGTCTCTTGCTTCTGGACGGTTGGTGCGCAGGGTCCCGGTAGGTGCCCGGCTCAGGGGGCGCCGTCCTCTCGGAGGAGCAGGCAGCAGAGGGTTCTCTCCCACGCGCCACTGCTGCTGATTTCACTCGGGAAAAACCAAAGGCTTAACGATGCAACGGGAGAAGCCGAGGGTCCTGGGGTCTTCGCTGTGGGCGTGGGCTCCAGCCCGCCCAGGCCGCAGCCACTCCTGCTCCGCAGCTTTATGTACTTTATTTTTCTCTTATTTGTCAGGTTTGCTTGTTTTTTTAAAAAAACACGTCGTCGTTGTCGTCGGGCGTAGGGCCACCGCGCAGGGAGAGGGGTAGCTCTGCCGCTACATGCGGGAGGGTGGGCTGGCCAGCTCGTAGAAGAGCAGGTAGGCGTCGCTGGTGCGCACTTGGCTGGAGGACATGGGGGTGACGCTGCGGAGAGAGGGGGGTCAGTGCCCAGCGGGGGGGTGCTGAGGGGCTGCAGGCGGCCCTGCTCTCTGGGACCCGCCCAGTGCCACCCTCATCTGCATCTTCTAGGCTTCAAATGGCAGCAGACGTGCCACTTGGCTTCCTGGCTCGGACTTTGTTTTTTGTTTAATTTTAAAAAATATATATATTTTTACTGATTTCAGAGAGGAAGGGAGAGGGAGAGAGAGAAAATTCAATAATGAGAGAGAATCATCCATCGGCTGCCTCCTGCATGCCCCTCACTGGGGATGGAGCCCAGGACCCTTCAGTCCATGGGCTGACGCTCTACCCACTGAGCAACACCAGCTAGGGCCCTGGCTCTGACTTTCTGTCAGTCTCGGTGGAAGCCACGCAGATGGGCAAGGGCCGGGCCGGGCAGCCGGCCGGGGGCGCAGGCCTGTCTCACCTGGAGTCATTGAACGTGTGCCATTCGCCGGTGGCCGGGCTCCGGCAGTACGCAGTGTAGTGGCCGCCCATGGTGGTTCCGGAGTGATTGGACACAGCGTACAGGTTGTAAACAGCGTGGTCTGGGAAGGAAGCACAGGTGTGCGAGCCCCCGGGCACTCCCTCTCCAGCAGCTTCCCCTCCTCCTGACTCCCATCCGCATGGCGGGTACCTCTGCCCTGTCCCTCCCGCCCTCCCTGGGACCAATACTGCCTGGCCGGCGTGGCTCAGGGGTTGAGCATCGACCTAGGAACCAGGAGGTCACCGTTGGATTCCTGGGCAGGGCACAGGCCCGGGCTGCAGGCTTGATCCCCTGCAGGGTCATGCAGGAGGCAGCTGATGAATGATTCTCTCTCACTATCGATGTCTCTCTCTCGCTCTCCCTCTCCCGCCCGCTCTGGAAGCAGTAAAAGGAAACCCTAAAAACACTCACTGGTGTTTCCTGAAGCGAATTCCCTCAAGTCCAGGTCTCTCAGCGGGAAGTTGACAAACGTTGTGAGCTTGCTGGTCCGCACCCTGGACTCGGAGAACCGTTTCAGATCTGGGAGGAAGCGCGTCAAGGACAGACAGGGTACAAGCACCGAGTCAAAACAACAGGGCCGGTCCCCTGACGGCGGGCACCCCTCTGGGGACAGAAGAGCAAACATGAAAAGAAAGGCCCCGAGACCGCTCTGCCCTGTGGCCTGCCCGGGCCTGGCCGTCCGCCGAGCCGGTCTCCGGGACGCACGTCCTAAGGATACGGAGCACCAGGACCTTGGGGAACCTCTGGATGGAGAACTTCTTTAGGCACCGCCTCCGGGCGCGGCAGCGGCAGCATGTCTGGAAGACAGGAGAGCGAGAGGCCGCTCAGCGCGGGGCCGCAGGGGACGGTGTGCCCGGACCGGACGCGGAAGCGGTGCCTCACGGGAGGCCACTTACAGGCTTCTCGTCGCCATCGAGCACGTCCTCTTTGGTGAAGAGCCTCATGCAGTCCATTAAGGTCACCTCGGGATAACCCCGCTGGCAGGGGCAAAGGCACAGGTCAGAGGTCAACGGCGCCGAAGGGCCGGTGAGAGTCTCAGAAGTGGGCCAGGGGGTGCCTACCTTCGCGATGGGCAGCGAGAGGTCCCAGAAGGGGTCGAAGACCGTGGAGCAGTAGCCGCAGTCCGTGCAGGTCAGGGAGCTCTTCAGCTGCCCCACAAAGAGATCTGGGGAGGGGACACAGGCTGGGCGGGCGCGGCCCCCTCACGGCTCCTCCCCGGCTCCCAGGACCCACGCAGGACAGGGCGCCTGGGAGGAGGGTCCTGAGGGCTGGCGTGCTCCCCCCAGGCTAATGCGGCGTCCCCTGCACTCACCCCCAATCCGACTGTCTTCCCGCTCCAGGTATTTCCTCCACATCTGCCGCCCTTTCTCGTCATCACTGGGGACCAGAGAGGGGAAGGCAACGGGGTCAGAGGTCAAACCATGATCCGTGTAGGGTCTATCAATCTTATCCTAATATTCAAACTTCTCCTCAAGTCACTGCCCCGAGGACATAGGCAAACACCTCCAGTCCATCCAGTTTTGCTCCCCATGTTCCTCCTCTTACTTACGGAAGGTGATCGAGGTTCTCAGGGGTGGACTTAGGCCTCACTGTGACTCGGTTTACCTCATTGTGCAGCCCATCCAGAAGGAAGCGGAGGAACTCCTGAGCATCCTGCTGACTGAGCCCCCAGAACAGAGAGTGAGCAAGCCCTCCTGGCCCAGGAGCTGCCCCAGCCCTCCCGGTGGGGGGTGGGGGGGGTGGGGTGGTGGGGTGGGGGGGTGAGGAAACTTGTTGGCAAGGCCCTTACTTATAGCCCACGAAGCGCGGGGCGTATCTCTGGATCTGGGTCTTGAACTCGGAGGGGCTCACCACGTCATTGAGAGGCGAAGTCCATACGGCCTGGATCAGCTTGGCAAACTCTATCAGGAGGAGAGCGGGAGGGTGGAGGGCGGGCGAGGCGTTTTCTAGAACCAGCTCTAAAACCAGGGTCCCAGGGAGGAGGAGCCGGGAGGGAAAGGGAGAGGTGCGTAGGAAACACAAGGACTAGCCCAAGCTGGAGTGGCTCAGTGGATAGAGCGTCGGCCTGAGGACTGAAGGGTCCCAGGTTTGATTCGGTCAAGGGCACAGGCCCGGGCTGTGGGCTTGATCCCCAGTGGGGGCGTGCAGGAGGCAGCCGGTGCACGATTCTTTCTCATCACTGCTGTTCCTTTCTCTCTCTCTCTCCCTCTCCCTTCCTCTCTGAAATCAATACAAACACAAATCAGTACAAATATATATTAAAACAAAAAAAAAGGAAAGAAAACACAACTCCTAGTGTAGCAACAGCGGAGCAGAAGGGCGTCCGGGGGAGCGGCTGTGCGGCGGGCTCACCTTCCATGAGGGCCGTGTGCGCGTGGCTGCCGCGGCCGAGGTCCCGCAGGTAGAGCCGCTGCAGGCAGTAGTCGCGCAGCTCGCGCGTGTTGCTCAGGCACTGCAGGATGGCGTTCATGAAGCACTGCGGGAAACGCGCGTCAGGGGGGCCCTGCGGCACCCACGGCCCCCCCCCCCCCAGCCGCCAGCTCCTCCCGCGGTGAGTGAGTGAAGGGGGCGGAGGTGAGGCAAATGCCCGCTGCTGGCACAGGTGGTGCCACTGGTGCCTGCCCAGAGGGTATAGAAAAGGGTGTGGGCGCCGGACAGAGGTGGGCGGGGAGCGTGAGCGGTCCTGGGGAGGCTGAGGCGCAGCACCTCCGGCTGTGGGCAGGGGCTCCCAGCCGGGAGGGCAGGGGCGGCCCAGGAAAGATGTGGGCTGAGAACTCACCGTGTTCCCAAGGTTGCGCAGGCCAGCCAGACCCTGGGCGCCCTTAGAGTTCTGCAAGCAAGGACACAGGCACATGAGGCAGAGGCAGAGGGGCCGGCGGCGAGGCTCTCTCATGCTCCCGTCGCCGTCGCCGGGCCGGGAGCACCGGGCCCCATGTATCTCCCTTCACCGTCAGTCTACACACCTCGTAGGCAAGAAGAGTGGGAATGCCTGCTGTTTTCAGTGCACAGAAATATCTTTAGGGCTTTGCTTTCCTTTATTCCCTTCTCCTCCATCTTTAAGGGGCTCTTTTAAAAAAAAGCTTTTTATTGAATTCAGAGAGGGAGAGGGAGAGAGAAAGGAACATCGATGATGAGAGAGAATCATGGATCAGCTGCCTCCTGCATGCCCCCTACTGGGGATGGAGCCCGCAACCCAGGCATCTGCCCTTGACTGGAATCAAACCCGGGACCCGATGCTCTATCCACTGAGCAAACCAGCTAGGGTTTAAGTTACTCTCCAGTCTCTGCCATATTGGAGAGTAAGAATTCATATATTTGGGGACATATTTGAGTCCTGATTACAAGAAACTTCAGGTCCCCAATCCAGACACTGTCTCAAGTATCTGTCCTAGATGCCTAAAGCGGCTGTCATCATAGGCACCACAAGGAAAAGCTCAATGGGAAGCCATCCTCACTGAGTGTAGATCTCCGGGGGGTGGGAGGGAGGTATCAGGCCAGCCTGCTATTAGGAGCAGCCGCGGGTTCTGTCCAGGTGAGCTCGGCTGGCGGCAGCCTGGGAGAGCCTCCCCGCCTGGCTGGTCCCACATCCCAGAGGCCCCCAGAGGGGAGGGAAGCTTGTGCTCGCAGGCTGCGGCCGCAGAGGCACACAGCTGCCTACAGGTGCCGCTCTTGCCCTTGCCCTTGCCCTTGTGGGGGTGGTGAGGTTAGAGAGGGAACAGGTTTGTGTGGCGCGGGGAGGGGCGGGGAGGGGAGGGGCGGCGGGGAAGGGCTCTGCGCATGGTGTTTCCAGGTCCATGGCTAGTTCTGGCCCTGCCTCCAAGGAATCAGAAAACCTTCAGGCTCCAAGGGTTAGAGGAGCCGCCTGCAGATGAGCCTGCCCCGCCAACCCCCCTCAAAGTGGAGGCCGGGGCAGGCAACTCTGGAGCAACCCTGGCTGGGGCATGTTCAACCTGCTCACCTGATCACAACAGGAGCCTGGAATAGCTCAGCTAAAATGACTCATGCCTGGCCCGCTGGCTGGGGCGTCATCCCACACACCAGAAGGTCGCGGGCTCGATTCTCCGTCAGGGCACATAGCTAGGCTGTGGGTTCAGTCCCTGCGTATGGGTGACAACTGCTCTCTCTCTCTCTCCCCCTCCCTCCCTCCCTTCCTCCCTCCCTCCCTTTCCCTCTCAAAGCATATCCTTGGGTGAAGATTAAAAAATAAAAAATCAAAATAACTCATGCCCTGTGCTGACAGCCAAAGCCCATGGTTGTCACCTCCGGGGGAGGGGCGGGGGCTGATGGAGGCTTTTCCCAGGGCACACATGCTGAGCCACAGGGAGAGGCAGGGAAGGACAGATCCAGAAGAGAGGCCGCCGCCGATGGCAGCGAGAGAAAAGCCCACCGGCAGCGGGAGGGGCAAGCATTCTTGAAGACGTTGGCTGGGACGAGCGTCTGTGGTCCCAGACACAGCATCTCTGACTGTCTGGACCCCGAGGTTCCGAAGAGGCCCACAACGGAAAGTGCCCCTGGATAGAGGTCTTGGCAGGATGACCTGGGCAAGGGCTCCCCGAAACTGCTGCACCAGCCTGCGGGCATCCTGAGCTCAGCCTGGAGGCCCGGCCGTGTGGACGGCCACGCTCACACCTGCTGTGGGCAGAGCTTTGCTAGTTCTCACCCCTGCACCTCAGACAACATCTGCCCAAACAGGCTGCAGAAGCAAAGTCAAGCTACCACTGGTGGCCCTGGCCACGGCCACCAGGGGGCCCTCTGCTGAGAAAGTGGTCACTCAGACCAGGGGCGGCGGGGAGGCATCTGAGGTGTGGACGCTCTAACTCACGCTGCGGAGGGAGGGTCGGGTCAGGAAGAACCTGTCATCGCCCAGTGACTATCCTTTTTTTTTATTTTTTATTTTTGAATATATTTTATTGACCTTCTACAGAGAGGAAGGGAGAGGGATAGAGAGCTAGAAACATCGATGAGAGAGAAACATTGATCAGCTGCCTCCTGCACACTCCCCACTGGGGACGTGCCCGCAACCACGGTACATGCCCCTGAACCTGGGACCCCTCAGTCCACAGGCTGATGCTCTATCCACTGAGGAAACAGGCCAGGGCCTTTTTTTTAAATTTTTATTGATTTCAGAAGGAAGGGAGAGAGAGGGAGAGAGAAACATCAATGATGAGAGAATCACTGACTGGCTGCCTCCTGCACGCCCCCACTGGGGATCGAGCTGGCAACCTGGGCATGTGCCCTTGATCGGGATCAAACCCAGGACCCTCAGTCTGCAGGCCGATGCTCTATCCACTGACCCACACCAGCGAGGACTCAGTGACTATTCTTGGGGAACTAGTCCTGCTAATGCCTGTGCATGGGGAGAAGTTCCTTTAAGGCACTGCAAGGACTCAGTGTTTTTGGGGTGGGGGTGGGATATGGGCGGAGGTGCTGTGCCTTTTTCTAAAACTTCCTGAGCTCAGTCAGGCTGGCAGGGCTCTGTGGTTGAGTGTTTTCCTGTGAACCAGGAGGTCACGGTAGATTCTGGTCAGGGCACATGCCTGGGCTGCGGACTCCATCCCCAGTGGAGGGAGTGCAGGAGGCAGCTGATCCATGATTCTCTCATCACTGGTTTCTATCTCTTTCTCCCTCTCCCTTTCTCCTTAAAATGAGTAAAATATATATATATATAAATTTTTTTTTTTTTTTGGCTGAAACTGGTTTGGCTCAGTGGATAGAGCGTCGGCCTGCGGACTGAAAGGTCCCGGGTTCGATTCTGATCAAGGGCATGTACCTTGGTTGCGGGCACATCCCCAGTAGGGGGTGTGTAGGAGGCAGCTGATCGATGTTTCTCTCTCATCGATGTTTCTAACTCTCTGTCCCTCTCCCTTCCTCTCTGTAAAAAATCAGTAAAATATATTAAAAATATATATATATATTTTTTTTGGAAAAAATAAAATTTTCTGAGTTCAAAACCACATGCCAATTTCTAAGCGTTCTATGTAGGAGGTGGGAACGCGGCGCTGGGCTGGGCAGAGGGAGGCCTGGGCTGGGCACCCCGGGTCCAGGCTGTGGCCAGGCCCTGCTGTGTGCCCAGCCAGGTGTCCCTCTGGCACCAGGCACGGGCTCCGGGAAGGCCAGCACCTTCCACCCCACAGAGAAACACGTCCCGGGAGTGACCTTTTTCCCGGGAAACAACCTTGCCCGGCAGCTGGGGGAGAAGCTGGGCCTGGAGGAGCTGGGAGACTGCCAGGGGCCTTGCCCGGGGAGAGGACGCCAGGCGCACGCAGAGGCTCACGTGGAGTCTGGATCAGGAACTCCCTCCCCGTCAGCATCGCAAACCTCGTTCCACTCAGTAGAGCCACTGTTCCAGAAAGGCAGGACACAGGCCCACTCGCCCTCCAGCGAAGGAGTAGGGGGCTCAGGAGGCGCCCACCGGGTGAACGTAGGGCAAGAGCTGGGCATAGGGACCGTGTAAGAAAGGCAGCCTGAGGTTTGTCTTCACCCTCCAGACCCCAGTGAAGGGCTTTCCTGCTTACTTCCCGGTGCTCCGCGGGGGTGAGCCCAGACTGGCCCTGGCAGGGGCAGCGGGCGCACCACCAACATGGAGCCGGCCTGTTAGTGAGGCCTGTCAAGCTCTGGCCCTTCTCCCCAAGGCAGGCAGTGCCCAACCTGCACCCCAGCTTCTCTAGGGCGCCTGCCTCATTGAGGGACCCAGCGCCCACTTAGCAGAACTGGAAAGAAAAGGGGAAGTGGCCCTTTTCACGGCCTGCAACTCCTCTGCCCTCCACAGGGTCAAAGGATCCGCTCCCAGCCCTTTGGGGGGGGGGGGCTTTCCGACCAGCCTTTCTGGCCTGGTTTTGGCCTCAGAGTCATCACCTCCGGGGAGACCAGCGAGCTGGCCACGAGGGCCCTCGCAGGCCAAGAACAGTCAAGGTTACGCGTTCCTGCACCTGCGCCGACAGGTGCCGGGAACAGAGAGCGCGAGAGTCACCTGGCGCCGGGTGACCGCGGGGAGTCGGGCCCGGCCCTCCCGGAGGGGAGGGGGCTGCGAGGAGGCGGGGGGCCACCTGGGGCGGGGATTCCTGCCCGGAGCCGCGGGAGGAGGTGGGGGCGGGCACAAGCCGTCCTGGCCAAGGTCGCGCGGGGACTCGGCCCGGGGGTGGGCGCCCGGGGAGGAGGCGGGCACCGGCCCCGCGGGGTCCCGGGAGCAGCCCGTACCTTGGCTTTGTTGAGCAGGAGCCCCACGAAGGTGGAGAGCAGCAGCGACGGGGACAGCGGGGAGCGCGGCCGCAGCTCCTTGGCGAGGGCGGGGAAGGGGGCGGCCGGGGGCTCCTCGAGCAGCGTCACGGTGTACGAGGTGCGCATGCTGGCTCCGCCCGCGCCTCGGGGGCCAGGGGGGCGCGGGGGCACCGCCCGACCCGGCCGCCGCGCCCGCCGGTAACCGCTGCGGCGCCGCCCGCGCTCCTGCCCCAACCTCCCGGCGCGCGCCGCCAACGCCAACCGCCCGCGCGCTCCGAGCCCGGCCCCGAGCCCAGCCGACTGGCGGCTCCCGCGGCCGGACCGACGTCAGCGCGCCCCGCCTCCGCCGCGCTCCGCGTCCCCCGCCCCGCCCCGCCCCGCCCCGCTCCCCTCCCCCGCGGAGACCTGCACCCCAGGGAGGGCGGGATCGGGGCGCGGAGCCCCGCACCGGCCTGGGGATGGGACTCAGGAAACTCCCTGAGGCCGCAGAGGACGCGGCCCCAAACTGAGTGTCCGTCAGCCGGCGACCCCCCGCGGCGGCGCACAGCCCGACACGTGGGCGGGCGGGTCCGGGCGGGAGCCCTTCGGGTCCGCGCCGCTCCGCCCGGAGAGCGCTCGAGCGCGCAGACGGTGTGCAGCGCGGGCGGGGCGCTCCGCCCGCTGGGAGCCCAGCGCCCAGGCGGCGAGGGTGCGCGAGCCCAGGTCGGGGGCAGATTTCCAAGGCCTCGCCCCTGCCCTCGCTCGGCCCGGTGTTGAGAGGCGATGTTCCTATTTTATAAGGCCCCGAAGGTAAGGACCTTTTCTGGCCTCTTCTCCGCAATCACTCCCTTTCTCCCAGAGCCGCAGTTTCTGCCCTGTGTTTTGGAGGTGGGGGGTGCCCAGCTGGCATGGGAGTGAGGCTACCACTCCGACCCCAGGCTGGCGGCGCCTGAAGGTCAGGGGTCCGGCGTCTTTCCGGTGCTCCACCCCTTACTAGCCAGGACCCGCCCGGAATCTGCTTAGAGACCGTTTTGCCGGGGCCGCTACTGTTAGCCAGTATTTTTAGCATCTCCAATCCTCGGAGGCCAGCGGGGCCTGTTCTTCCCGCATGCCCTTCCCCGCATGCCCTTCCCCGCATGCACACGCACCCTGCACACAGGCTTACAGCTGAGGACTGTGTCCAGGCCGCCCCGAAAGCGGCAGTTTCATGCTAATGGTGGTGTTGGGGGCGGGAGGCAGGACCTGCAGAGCTTCCACTTGGTGATAAAAGAGGGCGCTGGCGTTCAGAGGGGTGGTCTCCCCGTCACTGTGCTCCCAGTGACCTGTCCTGGCCCCTGGACGGAGCACAGCCAGCCCTTCTCTGCGCACACCTGCCTTTTACCACAGCCCTCGCGCTCACCCGCACGCGGTCACGTCGCATCTCTTCCCGGACACACCGAGCACCCTCCCGGTTCTCGCCTCTGGCCCGGAGCCTTGAGCGGTCCGGTCTGTGGAGCTATGTCCGTGGCTCCCCCCGCGGTCACCACCAGCCTGCTCTCCTCTCTCTGCCCCAGCACCGCCTCTGACTGCCGCTTACTGAAGGCCAGGCGCTGGCTAAGTGCTGTGGATAAACGGTCGCAGTGAGGTCCATCACAACAATGCGCAGTAACTATGGCCTCTGTTTCACAAAGATCCCTGAGCCCTGAGAGTCGGATGACTTGCCAGGACCACAAGCTAATAAATGTCAGCCTGGGGCTTCGAAGCCAGGCCTGTCCTACAGCAAAACTCATGCTCCTACGGGGAGATTGTGGCCTGGCCTTCCTGGGCTGCTGCTTGCCTCCTTATAAATTAGAGGCGGCTTCGTTTTCTCCAAAGCCTCCGTAACGGCCTCCCCCCGCCCCCCCCAGCTCTGAGCCCCGCAGCGGCATCCCACGGTCTGCTGGCATCCGGACGTCTCTCTCTGCTGTCGTGTCTCTTAGACTGGGGGACGGTCTGATTGTGGGGGACTGTGCCATCACTGGAAGCGCCTCATGGACAGGGTTGTGGGTTCGTAATAAATAGTGCTCTCATTTCTGAAGGGGGCCAGGCCAGGCTCTCAGGGCATCCTGGGAGTCCCCCGAGCCTGTGCCAGTGGGTGGGTCTGAGTTGAATGCGGAACTGGGTGCTGCAGGGGGCAGTTCCCGCAGCTCCCGCGCCTGCAGCAGAGAGCCCGCCCCCCTCTGACTGCAGCCAGCGCTGTACCTGCTGCATGTAGAACACCACTGCTTCCTGCCAGATGCTGCCCCTCTTCCTGGGTGCAGAGGCTGTGGGCATGGCTGGGGGCGGGGGCGGGGCAGGTGGGAGCCCTCCACCCTGGAGCCTCTGAGAAGGCTCGGAGGAGGGAGAGAGTGAGTTCACACAGTCATCTTGCTAAGCAGGTCTGCACCACCAGCAGACTGTGGCTCATTCCTCCACTAGCCAAGCCCCCTGGAGACTCTCTCTCTTTAGTGCCATTTCCTAACCCTCCTGAAGACATGTTTCTCACTAATTCTAGAGCGAGAGGAAGGGAGAGAGAGAGAGGAACACTGATCCGTTGCTTCAGGCACGCGCCCCGACCAATCGATTGGGAATGGAACCCAAGACCCTTTGAGGCACAGGATGGCGCTCTAATCACTGAACCACACCAGCCAGGGCCAGGGCCATTTCTGGACGTGGAAGAGGTAAAGGATATACAGCCAGCCTCCTGTATCTGTGGGTTTCACACCCACGGACTCAACTAACTTCAAGTTTAAAATATTTTTTAAAAAATGTCAGAAAGTTTCAAAAAGCACAGCTTGAATTTGCAATGTGCAGGGCGCCACGCTGATCCCGCGAGTGAAGGATGTGGGCGCGTTCTGCCACAGCTCCATGTAGGCAGAGGTCAGTGGGAGCGCGATGCCCTGATGGAAGAGGCTGCGCATCTGTGGGTTTCGGTATGGGGGCGGGGGGTGTCCTGGAACCAATCCCCAGCGGATCCTGAGAGGGGACTAGTCTCCTGATCCGAATCTGGCTCTGGCCCTGACTCTGGTGGAGCAGGGTTCGTGCTCAGAGGCTGCCTGCCCCTCTGAGCACAAGTCACTCTCTCCCCCTCGAATACTCCCTGGCCTGGAGGGAGCATAAATGAAGCCAGAGGTAGTTCGGTGAGAGCAAGACTGACTGTGCCGCCCACCAGTCTGGCTCAGTGGTTGATCGACGACCTATGAACCAGGAGGTCACGGTTCAATTCCCCGTCAGGGCACATGCCTGGGTTGAGGGCTCGATCCCCAGGGTGGAGCCTGCAGGAGGCAGCGGATCAGGAGGAGATATATGTATACATACATGTATATGAAAAAGACTGCATGTAGCCTGCTTCTGCAAGCCTCAGTGGGCAGCTGGGCCAGGGTTTGCTCAGGCCCCGGCAATGTCTCAGGCCAGCGGCGGCTCCGGAACACAGCCCGTTCTCGCTGCCCTGCCTGCGGGCAGACTGGTGGCTGATTGGTTGTAGGGGTTCCGGGTCCTTGTTGGGGGCTGAGCTTTTAGTCCACACGTGCCCTTGGACGGGAAGGCCAGTGGGAAGCTCTGCTTCCTGGCATCACTCACATCCCAGGAGGCCACAGCTACGCCTTGGAACCTCAGGCAGTCTGGCCTAAACCAGCTGGTTCTGGAGGTCCCACACACTTCCCTCTCTTGCTTGTACCTCTGTCTAGGGCACCAGTTTTATGTCTCCATTGAGGTCAGAGGGTGCAGGGGCCCCTGTACAGCGCTGGGCCCTGCACATGATGGTCATTTCTATAGCCCATGGCCAGTGGAGTGGCACCTCCAGGGAGGGGGCCTTGGCCAGGCCGGACTAACTTCTGCCTGGCCCAGCTCCACCAGCACCACGGAAACTCCTGGGCTGGGGTGGGGGAGGAGGCAGGGAGGATGGGGCTGGGCACTGATTGGGGACACAGCTGGGCAAGGCTGCACAGGGCCACTGCCAGGCCACAGCCCACGCTGGCCTTCCAGGAATGAGCCCGCGGTGTCCTGCAGGCTCTGACCACAAACCACAAGCTGCCTGCCCTTTCCCCGCAGCTGGTCCTGGCCCTGGCCCTGGGCCCCCTCTGGCTCAGGGTCCCCTCTGAGGGACCTTTCCATGCTGTCAGCACAGATTCAAGCCTCGGGGAGTCCAGCCGCTCAGGGCGGCCAACAGGGTGAGGACAGGCCCGGGGTCTCGGGCAGCCAAGCTGCACAAATAGGACGGCAGTGAGTGGGGAACAGCAAGGCAGCTGGGGGCGAGGGGGTCACACCCTCCTTCAGGAGCTCGGGTGGTCCTCGCCTCCCTAACCCGTCCCGTCCCCCGCCCCCTCCCCCCCTCCCCGGCATTGCAGGCAGCGGTCAGGTCCAAAGTCCCACGAGAGAGACAAATCACATGCCCTCAGCTTATATAATCTGCCTGCCACCGAACAGCTGGGACCTGGAGCTTCAAGAGATGAGTCAGCAGCCCCCGGGGCAAACAGGACCTAGGACACCGGGGCCCAAGTGCTTTAGGGCCCAGGGCAGAGGGCACGGGTGCAGGGGAGACCAGCCAGGCCAGGATCCCAGCCTCGGGTCCTGCTCTGCCTCTGAACAGCAGGTGCCTGGCCTGGCGACTAATCTGGAGGCCTGGGCCACCCCTAGCTCTTCCTGAGGACCGGAGAGCGTGGCCTGGGCAGGGCAGGTTGCAGGCAGGGCTGAGGCTGAAGGCAGAATGCCAGGGCGGGGAGGGAGCAGCTGGCGGGGTGGCGTGGAGGAGGATTAGGGCGGATTGTGGAGTTAAAGCAGCCCTGGCAGGGCTCAGCGGGAACAGCGTGTCCTTGGGCCCAGGGACAGGAGAGGTGGGCGGGGGAGGGGTGGGGGTGTCTCTGCAGGGCCAGGCCACCTGGTGTAGATCGCCCCCTGGGGGTAGTGAAAACAGTACCAGTTTTTTAAACCCTCACATCCTCCCTCTCCAATGTGTCTGCGTTTTAAACAGAAGGTGGAGCCTGGGGTAGCCCTCACTGCCCTTGGCTGAGCGACGCCCTGTGGACTGGCATCTGGTTGGTGCTTAGGCAGCAGGAGGGGTCATTCAGAATTCATGCCGCCCCCCACCCTGTCCTTCCTGTGCTCAGTTGAGTCTGTGATATTCCAAGTTCATGCTGGCCACCAGGAGGGAGTCTGGTTAGAGCTGCAGTGCCCTGGCCGGCCTGCTTCTGACCTTCTGACCTCCCTGCGGAAAGCCAGCTGTGGTGAAGCCGGCTGGCCGCCCCAGGCCCAGGGGATGCCCCCTTACCTCTCTCCTCCGAGGCTGCTCCCTCCCCTCTCTGGGGGGCTGCCAGATGCCCCTTCCTGTCCCTTCCCCCAAAGTTTACAGGGACTCCCCGACATCGACATTGCAGTGGCTTCACATTCCTCCACGCCCATTACCCGCGCTCAGCCTGTGGCATCCTGTGAGGCAGGCAGGCTGGTGTGGCCGCCCCTTCTATGGACGAGGGGTCAAGGTAAAGAGGCAAATGCAGCTTCCAGCAGCCACAGCCCGTCCTGGCCATGCCCTCGCCCTCGCCCTCGCCCTCCACCTAAGACACCTGAAAACAAGGAGGGCTGGTCCCATTGCCACTGTTTTAAGAACTCATTTCCCGCCCAACCTGGCCAGCATGGCTCAGGGGTTGAGCGCTGACCTATGAACCAGGAGGTCACAGTTTGATTCCTGGTCACGGCACATGCCCGGGTTGCGTGCTCGATCCCCAGTCGAGGGGTGTGCAGGTCAATGATTCTTTCATCATTGATGATTCTCTCTCTCCTTTGCTCTTCCTTTCTGAAATCAATAAAAATACTAAATAAAAAAAAAGAACTTATTCCCCCCCTTACACGTGAATGCCCTGGGGCAGGCACTAGCTCACACAGCTCGTGGCCCCTGGGAAGGTGTGAGGGGATGGACATCCTTGCACACCCGCTACACGCCAGGCCCTTTCCTATACCACCTGCGATTCGTCATGCTAATCCGCGAAGAGGAAACAGACTCGGAAGGCGAGGAATTTCTCTGGGGTCACACTGCTAGGAGCTGAGCGCCCGGACTTGTGTGCATGGAAGGGAAGGCCCCTCAATGCAGATGCGCACAGAAACTGGTTTTAGAAAGCGGCGGCCAGGCCCCCTGAGCGGGGCTGTTCTCATCGCAGCAAAGTGCAGGCTGAGCAGCGAGGAGAGGGGGAGCCAGGCCTCACACCACCGCTCTCTGGCCGCAGCCTCTCCGTGAGCTCGGCGTGAGGCACTGGCGTGGTGGCAGGGCATGGCTGGCACTGCTCGAGGGCGGTGAGGTGTTCTGAAGGAGGGAGGGCTGTTGGGTGCCTCAGTGTCCCCAGGGCAACTGGCCACTCCCCTGAGGCCCCCTCTCAGCACTTCCCGCGGCCTGGCCTGGGTGAGGGGCCCGGTGTCTGCTTGGGGCGGCGGGAGGGCACGGACTCCTGGGAGGCTGGGATGCGCTGTGCGGGAAGGAGGCAGAGCCCAGGGTTCCCACCCCAGAGCAGGAGACGCCGCTTCCTCCCAAAGCCTTTAGGACCCGGGCCCTCCACAGAGGGCCGTGTTCTAGTCACCCCTGAGATGGGCAGCGCCAGCCATGCCCTGGGGG